>NW_027488602.1:366876-733752 GCF_050948215.1 Halictus rubicundus | reverse complement strand
CCTATCCTTTCCTCTATCCTATCCTATCCTCTATCCTATCCTATCCTCTATCCTATCGTATCCTCTATCGTATCCTATCCTCTATCCTATTAAATCCTATATCGTATCCTCTATCCTATCCTATCCTCTATCCTATCCTATCCTCTATCCTATCCTATCATCTATCCTATCCTATCCTCTATCCTATCCTATCCTCTATCCTATCCTATCCTCTATCCTATCCTAACCTCTATCCTATCCTATCCTCTATCCTATTCTATCCTCTATCCTATTCTATCCTCTATCCTATCCAATCCTATATCCTATTCTCTATCCTATCCAATCCCCTATCCTATCCTATCCGCTATCCTATCCAATCCTATATCCTATCCTCTATCCTATCCTCTATCCTATCCTATCCTTTATCGTATCCTATCCTCTATCCTATTAAATCCTATATCGTATCCTTTATCCTATCCTATCCTCTATCGTATCCTATCCTCTATCCTATCCTATCCTCTATCCTATATTATCCTCTATCCTATCCCATCCTCTATCCTATCCTATCCTCTATCCTATCCTATCCTCTATCGTATCCTATTCTCTATCCTATCCTATCCTCTATCCTATCCTATCCTCTATCGTATCCTATCCTCTATCGTATCCTCTATCATATCCTATCCTCTATCCTATCCTATCCTCTATCCTATCGTATCCTCTATCGTATCCTATCCTCTATCCTATTAAATCCTATATCGTATCCTCTATCCTATCCTATCCTCTATCCTATCCTATCCTCTATCCTATCCTATCATCTATCCTATCCTATCCTCTATCCTATCCTATCCTCTATCCTATCCTATCCTCTATCCTATCCTAACCTCTATCCTATCCTATCCTCTATCCTATTCTATCCTCTATCCTATTCTATCCTCTATCCTATCCAATCCTATATCCTATTCTCTATCCTATCCAATCCCCTATCCTATCCTATCCGCTATCCTATCCAATCCTATATCCTATCCTCTATCCTATCCTCTATCCTATCCTATCCTTTATCGTATCCTATCCTCTATCCTATTAAATCCTATATCGTATCCTTTATCCTATCCTATCCTCTATCGTATCCTATCCTCTATCCTATCCTATCCTCTATCCTATATTATCCTCTATCCTATCCCATCCTCTATCCTATCCTATCCTCTATCCTATCCTATCCTCTATCGTATCCTATTCTCTATCCTATCCTATCCTCTATCCTATCCTATCCTCTATCGTATCCTATCCTCTATCGTATCCTCTATCATATCCTATCCTCTATCCTATCCTATCCTCTATCCTATCCTTATCCTCTATCGTATCCTATCCTCTATCCTATCCAATCCTCTATCCTATCCTATCCGCTATCCTATCCAATCCTATATCCTATTCTCTATCCTATCCTATCCTCTATCCTATCCTATCCTTTATCGTATCCTATCCTCTATCCTATTAAATCCTATATCGGATCCTCTATCCTATCCTATCCTCTATCGTATCCTATCCTCTATCGTATCCTATCCTCTATCCTATCCTATCCTCTATCCTATCCTATCCTCTATCCTATATTATCCTCTATCCTATCCTATTCTCTATCCTATCCTATCCTCTATCCTATCCTATCCTCTATCCTATCCTATCTTCTATCCTATCCTATTCTCTATCCTATCCCATCCTCTATCCTATCCTATCCTCTATCCTATCCTATCCTCTATCCTATCCTATCCTCTATCCTATCCTATCCTCTATCCTATCCCATCCTCTATCGTATCCTATCCTCTATCCTATCCTATCCTCTATCCTATCCTATCCTCTATCCCATCCTATCCTCTATCCTATTCAATCCTCTATCCTATCCAATCCTATATCCTATTCTCTATCCTATCCAATCCCCTATCCTATCCTATCCGCTATCCTATCCAATCCTATATCCTATCCTCTATCATATCCTATCCTCTATCCTATCCTATCCTCTATCCTATCCTTATCCTCTATCGTATCCTATCCTCTATCCTATCCTATCCTCTATCCTATCCTATCCTATCCTATCCTCTATCCTATCCTATCCTCTATCCTATCCTATCCTCTATCCTATCATATTATCTATCCTATCCTATCCTCTATCCTATCCTATCCTCTATCGTATCCTATCCTCTATCCTATTAAATCCTATATCCTATCCTCTATCCTATCCTATCCTGTATCCTATCCTATCCTCTATCCTATCCTATCCTATATCCTATCCTATCCTGTATCATATCCTATCCTCTATCCTATCCTATCCTCTATCCTATTCTATCCTCTATAGTATCCAATCCTATATCCTATTCTCTATCCTATCCTATCCTCTATCGTATCCTATCCCCTATCCTATCCAATCCTCTATCCTATCCTATCCGCTATCCTATCCAATCCTATATCCTATTCTCTATCCTATCCTATCCTCTATCCTATCCTATCCTTTATCGTATCCTATCCTCTATCCTATTAAATCCTATATCGGATCCTCTATCCTATCCTATCCTGTATCGTATCCTATCCTCTATCCTATCCTATCCTCTATCCTATCCTATCCTCCATCCTATCCTATCCTCTATCCTATCCTATCCTCTATCCTATCCTATCCTGTATCCTATAATATCCTGTATCCTATCCTTTCCTCTATCCTGTCCTATCCTCTATCCAATCCTATCCTGTATCCTATAAAATCCTCTATCCTTTCCTATCCTCTATCCTATCCTATCCTCTATCCTATCCTATCCTCTATCCTATCCAATCCTCTGTTCTATAATGTCCTCTATCCTATCAAATCCTCTATCCTATCCTCCATCCTGTCCTATCCTCAATCCTATCCTGTATCCTATCCAATCCTCTATGCTATCCTATCCTCTATCCTATCGTATCCTCTATCCTATCGCATCCTCAATCAAATCCTATCCTCAATCCTATCGCATACTCTATCCTATCCTACCCTCTGTCCTATCATATCCTCTATCCTATCCTATCCTCTATCCTGTCCTATCCTCTATCCCATCCTATCCTCTATCTTGTCCTATTCTCTATCCTATCCTATCCTGTATCGTATAATATCCTGTATCCTATCCTATCCTCTATCCTGTCCTATCCTCTATCCTATCCGATCCTCTATCCTATTCTATCCTCTATCGTATCCTATCCTCTATCGTATCCTACCATCTATCCTATCCTATCCTCTATCCCATCCTATCCTCTATCCTATCCTATCCTCTATCCTATCCTATCCTCTATCCAATCCTATACTCTATCCTATCCTGTTCCTCTATCCTATGCTATCCTCTATCCTATCCTATCCTCTATCCTATCCTATCCTCTATCCCATCCTATCCTCTATCCTATCCTATCCTCTATCCTATCCTATCCTCTATCCAATCCTATACTCTATCCTATCCTGTTCCTCTATCCTATGCTATCCTCTATCCTATCCTATCCTCTATCCTATCCTATCCTCTATCCTATACTATCCTCTATCCTATCCTATCCTCTATTCAATCCTATACTCTATCCTATCCTATTCCTCTATCCTATGCTATCCTCTATCCTATCCTATCCTCTATCCTATCCTATCCTCTATCCTATCCTATCCTCTATCCCATCCTATCCTTTATCCAATCCTATCCTCTATCGTATCCTATCCTTTATCGTATCCTATCCTTTATCCTATCCTATCCTCTACCCTATCCTATCCTCTATCCAATTATATCCTCTATCGTATCCTATCCTTTATCCTATCCGATCCTCTATCCTATTCTATCCTCTATCGTATCCTATCCTCTATCGTATCCTACCATCTATCCTATCCTATCCTCTATCCAATCCTATACTCTATCCTATCCTATCCTCCATCCTATCCTATCCTCTACCCTATCCTATCCTCTATTCAATCCTATCCTCTATCGTATCCTATCCTTTATCCTATCCGATCCTCTATCCTATTCTATCCTCTATCGTATCCTATCCTCTATCGTATCCTACCATCTATCCTATCCTATCCTCTATCCCATCCTGTCCTCTATTCCATTATATCCACCATTTTATCCCATCCTCTATCGTATCCTATCCTGTATCCTATCCTATCCTCTATCCTATCCCATCCTCTATCGTATCCTATCCTCTATCCTATCCTATTCCTCTATCCTATGCTATCCTATATCCCATCCTATCCTCCATTCTAACCTATCCACTATCCTATCCTATCCTCTATCCTATCCTATCCTCTATCCTATCCTATCCTCTATCCTATCCTATCCTCTATCGTATCCTATCCTCTATCCTATCCTATCCTCTATCCTATCCTATCCTCTATCCCATCCTATCCTCTATCCTATTCAATCCTCTATCCTATCCAATCCTATATCCTATTCTCTATCCTATCCAATCCCCTATCCTATCCTATCCGCTATCCTATCCAATCCTATATCCTATCCTCTATCATATCCTATCCTCTATCCTATCCTATCCTCTATCCTATCCTTATCCTCTATCGTATCCTATCCTCTATCCTATCCTATCCTCTATCCTATCCTATCCTATCCTATCCTCTATCCTATCCTATCCTCTATCCTATCCTATCCTCTATCCTATCATATTATCTATCCTATCCTATCCTCTATCCTATCCTATCCTCTATCGTATCCTATCCTCTATCCTATTAAATCCTATATCCTATCCTCTATCCTATCCTATCCTGTATCCTATCCTATCCTCTATCCTATCCTATCCTATATCCTATCCTATCCTGTATCATATCCTATCCTCTATCCTATCCTATCCTCTATCCTATTCTATCCTCTATCCTATCCAATCCTATATCCTATTCTCTATCCTATCCTATCCTCTATCGTATCCTATCCCCTATCCTATCCAATCCTCTATCCTATCCTATCCGCTATCCTATCCAATCCTATATCCTATTCTCTATCCTATCCTATCCTCTATCCTATCCTATCCTTTATCGTATCCTATCCTCTATCCTATTAAATCCTATATCGGATCCTCTATCCTATCCTATCCTGTATCGTATCCTATCCTCTATCCTATCCTATCCTCTATCCTATCCTATCCTCTATCCTATCCTATCCTCTATCCTATCCTATCCTCTATCCTATCCTATCCTGTATCCTATAATATCCTGTATCCTATCCTTTCCTCTATCCTGTCCTATCCTCTATCCAATCCTATCCTGTATCCTATAAAATCCTCTATCCTTTCCTATCCTCTATCCTATCCTATCCTCTATCCTATCCTATCCTCTATCCTATCCAATCCTCTGTTCTATAATGTCCTCTATCCTATCAAATCCTCTATCCTATCCTCCATCCTGTCCTATCCTCAATCCTATCCTGTATCCTATCCAATCCTCTATGCTATCCTATCCTCTATCCTATCGTATCCTCTATCCTATCGCATCCTCAATCCTATCCTATCCTCAATCCTATCGCATACTCTATCCTATCCTACCCTCTGTCCTATCATATCCTCTATCCTATCCTATCCTCTATCCTGTCCTATCCTCTATCCCATCCTATCCTCTATCTTGTCCTATTCTCTATCCTATCCTATCCTGTATCGTATAATATCCTGTATCCTATCCTATCCTCTATCCTGTCCTATCCTCTATCCTATCCGATCCTCTATCCTATTCTATCCTCTATCGTATCCTATCCTCTATCGTATCCTACCATCTATCCTATCCTATCCTCTATCCCATCCTATCCTCTATCCTATCCTATCCTCTATCCTATCCTATCCTCTATCCAATCCTATACTCTATCCTATCCTGTTCCTCTATCCTATGCTATCCTCTATCCTATCCTATCCTCTATCCTATCCTATCCTCTATCCCATCCTATCCTCTATCCTATCCTATCCTCTATCCTATCCTATCCTCTATCCAATCCTATACTCTATCCTATCCTGTTCCTCTATCCTATGCTATCCTCTATCCTATCCTATCCTCTATCCTATCCTATCCTCTATCCTATACTATCCTCTATCCTATCCTATCCTCTATTCAATCCTATACTCTATCCTATCCTATTCCTCTATCCTATGCTATCCTCTATCCTATCCTATCCTCTATCCTATCCTATCCTCTATCCTATCCTATCCTCTATCCCATCCTATCCTTTATCCAATCCTATCCTCTATCGTATCCTATCCTTTATCGTATCCTATCCTTTATCCTATCCTATCCTCTACCCTATCCTATCCTCTATCCAATTATATCCTCTATCGTATCCTATCCTTTATCCTATCCGATCCTCTATCCTATTCTATCCTCTATCGTATCCTATCCTCTATCGTATCCTACCATCTATCCTATCCTATCCTCTATCCAATCCTATACTCTATCCTATCCTATCCTCCATCCTATCCTATCCTCTACCCTATCCTATCCTCTATTCAATCCTATCCTCTATCGTATCCTATCCTTTATCCTATCCGATCCTCTATCCTATTCTATCCTCTATCGTATCCTATCCTCTATCGTATCCTACCATCTATCCTATCCTATCCTCTATCCCATCCTGTCCTCTATTCCATTATATCCACCATTTTATCCCATCCTCTATCGTATCCTATCCTGTATCCTATCCTATCCTCTATCCTATCCCATCCTCTATCGTATCCTATCCTCTATCCTATCCTATTCCTCTATCCTATGCTATCCTATATCCCATCCTATCCTCCATTCTAACCTATCCACTATCCTATCCTATCCTCTATCCTATCCTATCCTCTATCCTATCCTATCCTCTATCCTATCCTATCCTCTATCGTATCCTATTCTCTATCCTATCCTTTCCTCTATCCTATCCTATCCTCTATCGTATCCTATCCTCTATCGTATCCTCTATCATATCCTATCCTCTATCCTATCCTATCCTCTATCCTATCCTTATCCTCTATCGTATCCTATCCTCTATCCTATCCTATCCCCTATCCTATCCTATCCTCTATCCTATCCTATCCTCTATCCTATCCTATCCTCTATCCTATCCTATCTTCTATCCTATCCTATTCTCTATCCTATCCTATCCTCTATCCTATCCTATCCTCTATCCTATCCTATCCTCTATCCTATCCTATCCTCTATCCTATCCTATCCTCTATCCTATCCTATCCTCTATCATATCCTATCCTCTATCCTATCCTATCCTCTATCCTATCCTTATCCTCTATCGTATCCTATCCTCTATCCTATCCTATCCTATCCTATCCTCTATCCTATCCTATCCTCAATTCCTATCCTATCCTCTATCCTATCATATTATCTATCCTATCCTATCCTCTATCCTATCCTATCCTCTATCGTATCCTATCCTCTATCCTATTAAATCCTATATCGTATCCTCTATCCTATTCTATCCTCTATCGTATCCTATCCTCTATCCTATCCTATCCTCTATCCTATCCTATCCTCTATCCTATCCTATCCTCTATCCTATCCTATCCTCTATCCTATCCTATCCTCTATCCTATCCTATCCTCTATCATATCCTATCCTCTATCCTATCCTATCCTCTATCCTATCCTTATCCTCTATCATATCCTATCCTCTATCCTGTCCTATCCTCTATCCTATCCTATCCTATCCTATCCTCTATCCTATCCTATCCTCTATCCTATCCAATCCTCTATCCTATCCCATCCTCTATCCTATCCTATCCTCTATCCTATCCTATCCTCTATCCTATCCTATCCTCTATCCCATCCTATTCTCTATCCTATCCTATCCTCTATCCTATCCTATCCTCAATCATATCCTATCCTCTATCCTATCCTATCCTGTATCCTATCCTATCCTCTATCCTATCCTATCCTATATCCTATCCTATCCTGTATCATATCCTATCCTCTATCCTATCCTATCCTCTATCCTATTCTATCCTCTATCCTATCCAATCCTATATCCTATTCTCTATCCTATCCTATCCTCTATCGTATCCTATCCCCTATCCTATCCAATCCTCTATCCTATCCTATCCCCTATCCTATCCAATCCTCTATCCTATCCTATCCGCTATCCTATCCAATCCTATATCCTATTCTCTATCCTATCCTATCCTCTATCCTATCCTATCCTTTATCGTATCCTATCCTCTATCCTATTAAATCCTATATCGGATCCTCTATCCTATCCTATCCTCTATCGTATCCTATCCTCTATCCTATCCCATCCTCTATCGTATCCTATCCTCTATCCTATCCTATTCCTCTATCCTATGCTATCCTATATCCCATCCTATCCTCCATTCTAACCTATCCACTATCCTATCCTATCCTCTATCCTATCCTATCCTCTATCCTATCCTATCCTCTATCCTATCCTATCCTCTATCGTATCCTATTCTCTATCCTATCCTATCCTCTATCCTATCCTATCCTCTATCGTATCCTATCCTCTATCGTATCCTCTATCATATCCTATCCTCTATCCTATCCTATCCTCTACCCTATCCTATCCTCTATTGTATCCTATCCTCTATCCTATCCTATCCTCTATCCTATCCTATCCTCTATCCTATCCTATCCTCTATCCTATCCTATCCTCTATCCTATCCTATCCTCTATCCTATTAAATCCTATATCGTATCCTCTATCCTATTAAATCCTATATCGTATCCTCTATCCTATCCTATCCTCTATCCTATCCTATCCTCTATCCTATCCTATCCTCTATCCTATCCTATCCTCTATCCTATCCTATCCTCTATCCTATCCTATCCTCTATCCTATCCTATCCTCTATCCTATCCTATCCTCTATCCTATTCTATCCTCTATCCTATCCAATCCTATATCCTATTCTCTATCCTATTCAATCCCCTATCCTATCCTATCCGCTATCCTATCCAATCCTATATCCTATCCTCTATCCTATCCTCTATCCTATCCTATCCTTTATCGTATCCTATCCTCTATCCTATTAAATCCTATATCGTATCCTCTATCCTATCCTATCCTCTATCCTATCCTATCCTCTATCCTATCCTATCCTCTATCCTATCCTATCCTCTATCCTATCCTATCCTCTATCCTATCCTATCCTCTATCCTATCCTATCCTATCCTCTATCCTATCCTATCCTCTATCCTATCCTATCCTCTATCCTATCCTATCCTCTATCCTATCCTATCCTATATCCTATCCTATCCTCTATCCTATATTATCCTCTATCATATCCCATCCTCTATCCTATCCTATCCTCTATCCTATCCTATCCTCTATCCTATCCTTTCCTCTATCCTATCCTATCCTCTATCCTATCCTATCCTCTATCCTATCGTATCCTCTATCGTATCCTATCCTCTATCCTATTAAATCCTATATCGTATCCTCTATCCTATCCTATCCTCTATCCTATCCTATCCTCTATCCTATCCTATCCTCTATCCTATCCTATCCTCTATCCTATCCTATCCTCTATCCTATCCTATCCTCTATCCTATCCTATCCTCTATCCTATTCTATCCTCTATCCTATCCAATCCTATATCCTATTCTCTATCCTATCCAATCCCCTATCCTATCCTATCCGCTATCCTATCCAATCCTATATCCTATCCTCTATCCTATCCTCTATCCTATCCTATCCTTTATCGTATCCTATCCTCTATCCTATTAAATCCTATATCGTATCCTCTATCCTATCCTATCCTCTATCGTATCCTATCCTCTATCCTATCCTATCCTCTATCCTATATTATCCTCTATCCTATCCCATCCTCTATCCTATCCTATCCTCTATCCTATCCTATCCTCTATCGTATCCTATTCTCTATCCTATCCTATCCTCTATCCTATCCTATCCTCTATCGTATCCTATCCTCTATCGTATCCTCTATCATATCCTATCCTCTATCCTATCCTATCCTCTATCCTATCCTTATCCTCTATCGTATCCTATCCTCTATCCTATCCAATCCTCTATCCTATCCTATCCGCTATCCTATCCAATCCTATATCCTATTCTCTATCCTATCCTATCCTCTATCCTATCCTATCCTTTATCGTATCCTATCCTCTATCCTATTAAATCCTATATCGGATCCTCTATCCTATCCTATCCTCTATCGTATCCTATCCTCTATCGTATCCTATCCTCTATCCTATCCTATCCTCTATCCTATCCTATCCTCTATCATATCCTATCCTCTATCCTATCCTATCCTCTATCCTATCCTTATCCTCTATCGTATCCTATCCTCTATCCTATCCTATCCTCTATCGTATCCTATCCTCTATCCTATTAAATCCTATATCGTATCCTCTATCCTATTCTATCCTCTATCGTATCCTATCCTCTATCGTATCCTATCCTCTATCGTATCCTACCATCTATCCTATCCTATCCTCTATCCCATCCTATCCTCTATCCTATCCTATCCTCTATCCTATCCTATCCTCTATCCAATCCTATACTCTATCCTATCCTGTTCCTCTATCCTATGCTATCCTCTATCCTATCCTATCCTCTATCCTATCCTATCCTCTATCCTATACTATCCTCTATCCTATCCTATCCTCTACCGTATCCTACCATCTGTAATATCCTAATCCTCTATCCAATCCAATCCTCTATCCTATCCTATCCTCTGTCTCATCCTATCCCCTATGCAATCCTATCCTGTATCCTATTGTACACTCTATCCAATCCCATCCTCTATCCTTTCCTATCCTCTATCCTATCCTATCATCTATCCTATCCTATCCTCTGTCCTATCCTACCATCTATCCTATCCTATCCTCTATCCTATCCACTCCTCTATCCTATCCTATATCCTATCCTCTATCCAATCCCCTCCTCTATCGTACCCTATCCTCTATCCTATCCTATCCTATATCCTATAAAATCCTCTATCCTATCGTATCCTACATCCTATCCTATCCTCCATCCTATCCTATCCTCTATCCAATCCTATACTCTATCCTATCCTATTCCTCTATCCTATGCTATCCTCTATCCTATCCTATCCTCTATCCTATCCTATCCTCTATCCTATCCTATCCTCTATCCCATCCTATCCTTTATCCAATCCTATCCTCTATCGTATCCTATCCTTTATCGTATCCTATCCTTTATCCTATCCGATCCTCTATCCTATTCTATCCTCTATCGTATCCTATCCTCTATCGTATCCTACCATCTATCCTATCCTATCCTCTATCGTATCCTACCATCTATCCTATCCTATCCTCTATCCCACCCTATCCTCTATCGTATCCTATCCTCTATCCTATCCTATCCTCTATCCAATCCTATACTCTATCCTATCCTATCCTCCATCCTATCCTATCCTCTACCCTATCCTATCCTCTATTCAATCCTATACTCTATCCTATCCTATTCCTCTATCCTATGCTATCCTCTATCCTATCCTATCCTCTATCCTATCCTATCCTCTATCCTATCCTATCCTCTATCCCATCCTATCCTTTATCCAATCCTATCCTCTATCGTATCCTATCCTTTATCGTATCCTATCCTTTATCCTATCCTATCCTCTACCCTATCCTATCCTCTATCCAATTATATCCTCTATCGTATCCTATCCTTTATCCTATCCGATCCTCTATCCTATTCTATCCTCTATCGTATCCTATCCTCTATCGTATCCTACCATCTATCCTATCCTATCCTCTATCCAATCCTATACTCTATCCTATCCTATCCTCCATCCTATCCTATCCTCTACCCTATCCTATCCTCTATTCAATCCTATCCTCTATCGTATCCTATCCTTTATCCTATCCGATCCTCTATCCTATTCTATCCTCTATCGTATCCTATCCTCTATCGTATCCTACCATCTATCCTATCCTATCCTCTATCCCATCCTGTCCTCTATTCCATCCTATCCTCTATTTTATCCCATCCTCTATCGTATCCTATCCTGTATCCTATCCTATCCTCTATCCTATCCCATCCTCTATCGTATCCTATCCTCTATCCTATCCTATTCCTCTATCCTATGCTATCCTATATCCCATCCTATCCTCCATTCTAACCTATCCACTATCCTATCCTATCCTCTATCCTATCCTATCCTCCATCCTATCCTAACCTCTATCCTATCCTATCCTCTATCGTATCCTATCCTTTATCCTATCCTATCCTCTATCCTATTCTATCCTTTATCGTAACCTATCCTCTATCCTATCCTATCCTCAATCCTATCCTATTCCCTATCCTATCCTATCCTCTATCCCATCCTATTCTCTATCCTATCCTATCCTCTATCCTATCCTATCCTCTATCATATCCTATCCTCTATCCTATCCTATCCTGTATCCTATCCTATCCTCTATCCTATCCTATCCTATATCCTATCCTATCCTGTATCATATCCTATCCTCTATCCTATCCTATCCTCTATCCTATTCTATCCTCTATCCTATCCAATCCTATATCCTATTCTCTATCCTATCCTATCCTCTATCGTATCCTATCCCCTATCCTATCCAATCCTCTATCCTATCCTATCCGCTATCCTATCCAATCCTATATCCTATTCTCTATCCTATCCTATCCTCTATCCTATCCTATCCTTTATCGTATCCTATCCTCTATCCTATTAAATCCTATATCGGATCCTCTATCCTATCCTATCCTGTATCGTATCCTATCCTCTATCCTATCCTATCCTCTATCCTATCCTATCCTCTATCCTATCCTATCCTGTATCCTATAATATCCTGTATCCTATCCTTTCCTCTATCCTGTCCTATCCTCTATCCAATCCTATCCTGTATCCTATAATATCCTCCATCCTATCCTATCCTCTATACTATCCTATCCTCTATCCTATCCTATCCTCTATCTTGTCCTATCCTCTATCCTAGCGTATCCTCTATCCTATCGCATCCTCAATCCTATCCTATCCTCAATCCTATCGCATACTCTATCCCATCCTACCCTCTGTCCTATCATATCCTCTATCCTATCCTATCCTATATCCTGTCCTATCCTCTATCCCATCCTATCCTCTATCTTGTCCTATTCTCTATCCTATCCTATCCTGTATCGTATAATATCCTGTATCCTATCCTATCCTCTATCCTGTCCTATCCTCTATCCTATCCGATCCTCTATCCTATTCTATCCTCTATCGTATCCTATCCTCTATCGTATCCTACCATCTATCCTATCCTATCCTCTATCCCATCCTATCCTCTATCCTATCCTATCCTCTATCCTATCCTATCCTCTATCCAATCCTATACTCTATCCTATCCTGTTCCTCTATCCTATGCTATCCTCTATCCTATCCTATCCTCTATCCTATCCTATCCTCTATCCTATACTATCCTCTATCCTATCCTATCCTCTACCGTATCCTACCATCTGTAATATCCTAATCCTCTATCCAATCCTATCCTCTATCCTATCCTATCCTCTGTCTCATCCTATCCCCTATGCAATCCTATTCTGTATCCTATTGTACACTCTATCCAATCCCATCCTCTATCCTTTCCTATCCTCTATCCTATCCTATCATCTATCCTATCCTATCCTCTGTCCTATCCTACCATCTATCCTATCCTATCCTCTATCCTATCCACTCCTCTATCCTATCCTATATCCTATCCTCTATCCAATCCCCGCCTCTATCGTACCCTATCCTCTATCCTATCCTATCCTATATCCTATAAAATCCTCTATCCTATCGTATCCTACATCCTATCCTATCCTCCATCCTATCCTATCCTCTATCCAATCCTATACTCTATCCTATCCTATTCCTCTATCCTATGCTATCCTCTATCCTATCCTATCCTCTATCCTATCCTATCCTCTATCCTATCCTATCCTCTATCCCATCCTATCCTTTATCCAATCCTATCCTCTATCGTATCCTATCCTTTATCGTATCCTATCCTTTATCCTATCCGATCCTCTATCCTATTCTATCCTCTATCGTATCCTATCCTCTATCGTATCCTACCATCTATCCTATCCTATCCTCTATCGTATCCTACCATCTATCCTATCCTATCCTCTATCCCACCCTATCCTCTATCGTATCCTATCCTCTATCCTATCCTATCCTCTATCCAATCCTATACTCTATCCTATCCTATCCTCCATCCTATCCTATCCTCTACCCTATCCTATCCTCTATTCAATCCTATACTCTATCCTATCCTATTCCTCTATCCTATGCTATCCTCTATCCTATCCTATCCTCTATCCTATCCTATCCTCTATCCTATCCTATCCTGTATCCCATCCTATCCTTTATCCAATCCTATCCTCTATCGTATCCTATCCTTTATCGTATCCTATCCTTTATCCTATCCTATCCTCTACCCTATCCTATCCTCTATCCAATTATATCCTCTATCGTATCCTATCCTTTATCCTATCCGATCCTCTATCCTATTCTATCCTCTATCGTATCCTATCCTCTATCGTATCCTACCATCTATCCTATCCTATCCTCTATCCAATCCTATACTCTATCCTATCCTATCCTCCATCCTATCCTATCCTCTACCCTATCCTATCCTCTATTCAATCCTATCCTCTATCGTATCCTATCCTTTATCCTATCCGATCCTCTATCCTATTCTATCCTCTATCGTATCCTATCCTCTATCGTATCCTACCATCTATCCTATCCTATCCTCTATCCCATCCTGTCCTCTATTCCATCCTATCCTCTATTTTATCCCATCCTCTATCGTATCCTATCCTGTATTCTATCCTATCCTCTATCCTATCCTATCCTATATCGTATCCTATCCTTTATCCATTTCTATCCTCTATCGTATCCTATCCTCTATCGTATCCTACCATCTATCCTATCCTATCCTCTATCCAATCCTATACTCTATCCTATCCTATCCTCCATCCTATCCTATCCTCTACCCTATCCTATCCTCTATTCAATCCTATCCTCTATCGTATCCTATCCTTTATCCTATCCGATCCTCTATCCTATTCTATCCTCTATCGTATCCTATCCTCTATCGTATCCTACCATCTATCCTATCCTATCCTCTATCCCATCCTGTCCTCTATTCCATCCTATCCACTATCCTATCCTATCCTCTATCCTATCCTATCCTCCATCCTATCCTAACCTCTATCCTATCCTATCCTCTATCGTATCCTATCCTTTATCCTATCCTATCCTCTATCCTATTCTATCCTTTATCGTAACCTATCCTCTATCCTATCCTATCCTCTATCCTATTCTACCCTCTATCCAAACCTATCCTCTATGATATCCTATCCTCTATCCAATCCTATCCTCTATCGTATCCTATCCTTTATCCTATCCTATCCTCTATCCTATCCTATCCTCTATCCTATTCTGTCCTCTATCCTATACCATCCTCTATCCTATCCTATCGTCTATCCTGTAATGTCCTCTATCCTATCCAATCTTCTATCCTATCCTCTATCCTATCCTATCCTCTATCCTATCCTGTCCTCTATCCTATCCTATCCTCTATCCTATCCTATCCTCCATTCTATCCTAACCTCTATCCTATCCTATCCTCTATCGTATCCCATCCTCTATCGTATCCTATCCTCTCTCCTATCCCATCCTATATGCCATAATATCCTCTATCCTATCCCATCCTCTATCGTATTCTATCCTCTATCCTATCCCATCCTATATGCCATAATATCCTCTATCCTATCCCATCCTCTATCGTATCCTATCCTCTATCCTATGCTATTCCTCTATCCAATCCTATCCTCCACCCTATCCTATCCTCTATCGTATCCTATCCTCTATCCAATCCTATCCTCTACCATATCATATCCTCAATCCTATCCTGTCTTCTATCTTATCCTATCCTCTAACCCATCCTATCATCCATCCAATCCTATCCTCTATCCTATACTATCCTCTATCCTATCCTATCCTCTGCCGTATCCTACCATGTATCCTATCCTATCCTCTATCATATCCTATCCTCTGCCCTATCCTATCCTCTATCTTATCATATCCTCTGTCCCATCCTATCCTCCATCCTATCCTATCCTCTATCGTATCCTACCATCTATCCTATCCTCTATCATATCCTATCATCTATCCTATCTTATCCTCTATCCTATCCTATCCTGTAGCCTATCGTATCCTCTATCATATCCTATCCTCTATCCTATCCTATCCTATCCTCTATCTCATCCTATCCTCTATCCGATCCTATCCTCCATCTTGTCCTATCCTCTATCCTATCCTATCCTCCATCCTAACCTATTCACCATCCTATCCTATCCTCTATCCTATTCTACCCTCTATCCAAGCCTATCCTCTATCCTATCCTATCCTCTATCCTATACCATCCTCTATACTATCCTATCGTCTATCCTATAATATCCTCTACCCTATCCAATCTTCTATCCTATCCTCTATCCGATCCTCTATCCTATCCTCTATCCAATCCTCTATCCTATCCTCTATCCTATCCTATCCTCTATCCTATCCTGTCCGCTATAGTATCCTATCCTCTATCCTATCCTATCCTATATCCTATAAAATCCTCTATCCTATCCTATACTCTATCCTATCCTATCCTCTGTCTCATCTTATCCTCCATCCTATCCTATCCTCTATCCAATCCTATCCTCTATCGTGTCCTATTCTTTATCTTATCCTATCCTCTATCCTATCCTATCCTCTATCGTATCCTACCATCTATCCTATCCTCTATCATATCCTATCCTCTATCCTATCCTATCCTCTATCTTATCGTATCCTCAATCCCATCCTATCCTACATCCTATCCTATCCTCCATCCTATCCTATCCTCTATCCAATATTATCCTCTATCGTATCCTATCCTTTATCCTATCCTATCCTCCATCCTATCCTATCCTCTATCTTATCGTATCCTCTATCCCATCCTTTCCTCCATCCTATCCTATCCTCTATCCTATCCTATCCTCTATCCTATCATATCCTCTATCTTATCCTATCCTCTATCGTATCCTATCCTTTATCTTATCCTATCCTCTATCCTATCCTATCCTCTATCTTATCGTATCCTCTATCCCATCCTATCCTCCATCCTATCCTATCCTCTATCGTATCCTACCATCTATCCTATCCTCTATCATATCCTATCCTCTATCCTATCCTATCCTCTATCTTATCGTATCATCTACCCCATCCTGTACTCCATCCTATCCTATCCTCTATCGTATCCTACCATCTACCCTATCCTCTATCATATCCTATCCTCTATCCTATCCTATCCTCTATCCTATCCTACCCTCTATCCTATCCTATCCTCTATCCTATCCTATCCTGTATCCTATCCTATCCTCTATCATATCCTATCCTCTATCCTATCCTATCCTATCCTCTATCTCATCCTATCCATTATTCCATCCTATTCTCCATCCTATCCTATCTTCTGTCTCATCCTACCCTCTATCGTATCCTATCCTCTATCGTATCCTACAATCTATGCTATCCTATCATCTATCCTATCCTATCCTCTATCAAATCCTATCCAATAATCTATCCTATTCTATCCTCTATCCTATCCTATCCTCTACCCTATCCTAGCCTCTATCCTATCCTATCCTGTATCCTATCGTATCCTCTATTCTATCTAATCCTCTATCCTATCCTATCCTCTATCCAATCCTATTTTACACTCTATCCTATCCAATCCTCTATCCTATCCAATCCTCTATCCTATCCAATCCTCTATTCTATCCTATATCCTATTCTCTATCCAATCCCCTCCTCGATCGTATCCTATCCTCTATCCTATCCTATCCCCTGCCCTACCTACCCTCTGTCCTTTCCTATCCTCTATCTTATCATATCCTCTATCCCATCCTATCCTCCATCCTATCCTACCTTCTGTCCGATCCTATCCTCTATCCTACCCTATCCTCTATCCCATCCTGTCCTCTATCCTATCCCATCCTCTATCCTATCCTATCCTACCCTCTGTCCTACCCTATCCTCTATCCTATCCTATCCTCTATCCTATCCTGTCCTCTACCATATCCTATCCTCTATCCTATCCTATCCTCTATCCTATGCTGTCCTCTATCCTATCAAAACCCCTATCCTATGCTCTATCCTATCCTATCCTGTATCCTATCCAATCCCTCATCCTTTCCTCTATCCTATCCTCTATCCTATCCTATCCTCTATCCTATCCCATCCTCTACCCTATCCTATCCTCAATCCTATCCTATACTCTATCCTATCCTATCCTCAATCCTATCCCATACTCTATCCTATCCTACCCTCTGTCCTATCCTATCCTCTATCCTATCCTATCCTCTATCCTATCCTGTCCTCTACCCTATCCTATACTCTATCCTATACTATCCGGTATACTATCCTATCCTCTATTATATAATATACTCTATCCTATCCAATCTTCTATCCTATCCTCTATACTCTCCTATTCTCAATCCTATCCTATTCCCTATCCTATCCTATCCTCCATCCTGTCCTATCCTCTATCCTATCTAATAATGTATCCTATCGTATCCTCTATCCTTTCCCATCCTCTATCCTATCCTATCGTCTATCCTATAATATCCTCTATCCTATACTATCCTCTATCCTATCCTATCATCTATTATATAATATCCTCTATCCAATGCAATCCCCTATCCTATCCTCTATCCTATCCTATCCTGTATCATATCCAATCCCCTATCCTATACTCTATCCTATTGTATCCTCTATCCTATCGTATACTCTATCCTATCGTATCCTGTATCCTATCCCATCCTCTATCCTATCCTCTAGCCTATCCTATCCTCTATCCTACGATATCCTCTATCCTATCCTATCCTCTATCCTATCCAATCCTCTATCCTATCCTATATCCTATTCTCTATCCAATCCCCTCCTCTATCCTATCCTATCCCCTGTCCTATCCTACCCTCTGTCCTATCCTATCCTCTATCTTATCATATCCTCTATCCCATCCTATCCTCCATCCTATCCTATCCTCTATCGTATCCTACCATCTATCCTATCCTCTATCATATCCTATCCTCTATCCTATCCCATCCTCTTTCCTATCCTATCCTCAATCCTATCCCATACTGTATCCTATCCTATCCTCAATCCTATCCCATACTCTATCGTATCCTACCCTCTGTCCTATCCTATCCTCTATCCTATCCTATCCTCTATTCTATCCTGTCCTCTACCGTATCCTGTACTCTATCCTATACTATCCGCTATCCTCTCCTATCCTCTATTATATAATATCCTCTATCCTATCCAATCCTCTATCCTATCCTCTATCCTATCCTATCCTCAATCCTATCCTATTCCCTATCCTATCCTATCCTCTATCCTATCCTATCCTGTATCCTATCCAATAATCTACCCTATCCTATCCTCTATCCTATCCTATCCTCTACCCTATCCTATCCTCTATCCTATCCTATCCTCTATCCTATCGTATCTTCTATCCTATCCCATCCTCTATCCTATCCTATCGTCTATCCTATAATATCCTCTATCCTATTCTATCCTCTATCCTATCCTATCCTCTAGCCTATCCTATCATTTATCCTATCCTATCCTCTATCTCATCCTATCCTCTATTCCATCCTATCCTCTATCATATCCTATCATCTATCGTATCCTATCATCTATCTTATCCTATCCTCTATCCCATCCTATCCTCCATCCTATCCTATCCTCTATCCTATCCTATCTTCTATCTTATCATATCCTCTATCCCACCCTATCCTCCATCCTATCCTATCCTCTACCCTATCCTATCCTCTATCCTATCCTATCCTCTATCCTATCGTATCATCTATCCTATCGTATCATCTATCGTATCCCATCCTCTACCGTATCCTATCCTCTATCCTATCCCATTCCTCTATCTAATCCTATCCTCTACCCTATCCTATCCTCTATCCTATCGTATCCTCTATCCTATCCCATCCTCTATCGTATCCTATCCTCTAGCCTATCCTATCCTCTATCCTACGATATCCTCTATACTATCCACAATCCTATCCTCTATCCTATCCTATCTTCTATTATATAATATCCTCTATCCCATCCTATCTTCTATCCTATCCTATCCTCTATCCTATCCTATCCTCTATCCTATCCTATCCTCTATCCTATCCTATCCTCTATCCTATCCTATCCTGTATCCTATCGTATCCTCTATGCTATCACATCCTCTATCCTATCCTATCGTCTATCCTATAATATCCTCTATCCTATCCTATCCTCTATCCTATAATATCCTGTAATCTATCCAATCCTCTATCCTATCCTATCCTCTAACCTATCCTATCCTCTATCCTATCCTACCCTCTGTTCTATCCTATCCTCTATCCTATCCTATCCTCTATCCTATCCTGTCTTCTATCCTGTCCTATACTCTACCCTATACTATCCTCTATCCCATCCTATCATCTATTCTATAATATCCTCTATCCATTGCAATCCCCTATCCTATCCTCCATTCTATCCTATCCTCTCCTATACTATCCTCTATCCTATCCTATCCTATACCGTATCCTACCATCTATCCTATCCTATCTTCTATCATATCCTATCCTTTATCCTATCCTATCCTCTATCCTATTCTATCCTCTATCGTATCCTATCCTCTATCGTATCCTACCATCTATCGTATCCTATCCTCTATCCAATCCTATGCTCCATCCTATCTTATCCTCTATCGTATCCTATCCTCTATCCAATCCTATCCTCTATCATATCCTATCCTCAATCGTATCCTATCCTCTATCCTATAGTATCCTCTATCCTATCCTATCCTCTACCGTATCCTACCATCTATACTATCCTATCCTCTATAATATCCTATCCTCTATCCTGTCCTATCTTCTATCTTATCATATCCTCCATCCCATCCTATCCTCCATCCTATCCTATCCTCTATCCTACACTATCCTCTATCCTATCCTATCCTCTACCGTATCCTACCATCTATCCTATCCTATCCTCTATCCTATCCTATCCTCTATCCTATCATATCCTCTATCTTATCCTATTCTCTATCCCATCCTATCCTCCATCCTATCATATACTCTACCCTATCCTATCCTCTATCCTATCCTATCCTCTATACTATACCATCCTCTATCCTATCCTATCGTCTATCCTATAATATCCCCTATCCTATCCAATCTTCTATCCTATCCTCTATCCTATCCTCTATCCTATCCTCTATCCTATCCTCTATCCTATCCTGTCCGCTATCGTATCCTATCCTCTATCCTATCCTATCCTATATCCTATAAAATCCTCTATCCTATCCTATACTCTATCCTATCCTATCCTCTATCCTATCCTATCCTCTATCATATCCCATTCTCTATCGTATCCTATCCTCTGTCCTATCCCATCCTATGTACCATAATATCCTCTATCCTATTCTATCCTCTGTCTCATCCTACCCTCTATACAATCCTATGCTCTACCGTATCCTACCATGTATCCTATCCTATCCTCTATCATATCCTATCCTCTGTCCTATCCTATCCTCTATCTTATCATATCCTCTATCCCATCCTATCCTCCAACCTATCCTATCCTCTATCGTATCCTACCATCTACCCTATCCTCTATCATATCCTATCCTCTATCCTATCCTATCCTCTATCTTATCGTATCCTCTATCCCATCCTATCCTACATCCTATCCTATCCTCCATCCTATCCTATCCTCTATCCCATTGTATCCTCCATCCTATCCTATCCTCCATCCTATCCTATCCTCTATCCAATCCTATCCTCTATCGTATCCTGTCCTTTATCCTAGCCTATCCTCTATCCTATTCTATCCTCTATCGTATCCTATCCTCTATCGTATCCTACCATCTATCCTATCCTATCCTCTATCCCATCCTATCCTCTATCGTATCCTATCCTCTATCGTATCCTACCATCTATCCTATCCTATCCTCTATCCCATCCTATCGTCTATCCTATGCTATCCTCTATCCTATCCTATCCTCTATCCTATCCTATCCTGTATCCTACCCTATCCTCTAACCTATCCTGTCCTCTATCCTATCCTATACTCTATCCTATACTATCCGGTATCCTATCCTATCCTCTATTATATAATATCCTCTATCCTATCCAATCCTCTATCCTATCCGCTATCCTATCCTATCCTCAATCCTATCCTATCCCCTATCCTATCCTATCCTCAATCCTATCCTATCCTCTATCCTATCCAATACTCTATCCTATCCTATCCCCTATCCTATCCTAGCCTCTATCCTATCCTATCCTCTATCCTATCCTATCCTCTATCCTATCGTGTCCTCTATCCAATCCCATCCTCTATCCTATCCTATCGTCTATCCTATAATATCCTCTATCCTATCCTATCCTCTATCCTATAATATCCTCTATTCTATCCAATCCTCTATCCGATCCTATCCTCTATCGTATCCTACCATCTACCCTATCCTCTATCATATCCTCTCCTCTATCCTATCCTATCCTCTATCTTATCGTATCCTCTATCCCATCCTATCCTACATCCTATCCTATCCTCCATCCTATCCTATCCTCTATCCCATTGTATCCTCCATCCTATCCTATCCTCCATCCTATCCTATCCTCTATCCAATCCTATCCTCTATCGTATCCTGTCCTTTATCCTATCCTATCCTCTATCCTATTCTATCCTCTATCGTATCCTATCCTCTATCGTATCCTACCATCTATCCTATCCTATATTCTATCCCATCCTATCCTCTATCGTATCCTATCCTCTATCGTATCCTACCATCTATCCTATCCTATCCTCTATCCCATCCTATCGTCTATCCTATGCTATCCTCTATCCTATCCTATCCTCTATCCTATCCTATCCTCTATCCTATTGTATCCTCTATCCTATCCCATCCTCTATCCTATCGTATCCTCTATCCCATCCTATCCTACATCCTATCCTATCCTCCATCCTATCCTATCCTCTATCCCATTGTATCCTCCATCCTATCCTATCCTCCATCCTATCCTATCCTCTATCCAATCCTATCCTCTATCGTATCCTGTCCTTTATCCTAGCCTATCCTCTATCCTATTCTATCCTCTATCGTATCCTATCCTCTATCGTATCCTACCATCTATCCTATCCTATCCTCTATCCCATCCTATCCTCTATCGTATCCTATCCTCTATCGTATCCTACCATCTATCCTATCCTATCCTCTATCCCATCCTATCGTCTATCCTATGCTATCCTCTATCCTATCCTATCCTCTATCCTATCCTATCCTGTATCCTACCCTATCCTCTAACCTATCCTGTCCTCTATCCTATCCTATACTCTATCCTATACTATCCGGTATCCTATCCTATCCTCTATTATATAATATCCTCTATCCTATCCAATCCTCTATCCTATCCGCTATCCTATCCTATCCTCAATCCTATCCTATCCCCTATCCTATCCTATCCTCAATCCTATCCTATCCTCTATCCTATCCAATACTCTATCCTATCCTATCCCCTATCCTATCCTAGCCTCTATCCTATCCTATCCTCTATCCTATCCTATCCTCTATCCTATCGTGTCCTCTATCCAATCCCATCCTCTATCCTATCCTATCGTCTATCCTATAATATCCTCTATCCTATCCTATCCTCTATCCTATAATATCCTCTATTCTATCCAATCCTCTATCCGATCCTATCCTCTATCGTATCCTACCATCTACCCTATCCTCTATCATATCCTCTCCTCTATCCTATCCTATCCTCTATCTTATCGTATCCTCTATCCCATCCTATCCTACATCCTATCCTATCCTCCATCCTATCCTATCCTCTATCCCATTGTATCCTCCATCCTATCCTATCCTCCATCCTATCCTATCCTCTATCCAATCCTATCCTCTATCGTATCCTGTCCTTTATCCTATCCTATCCTCTATCCTATTCTATCCTCTATCGTATCCTATCCTCTATCGTATCCTACCATCTATCCTATCCTATATTCTATCCCATCCTATCCTCTATCGTATCCTATCCTCTATCGTATCCTACCATCTATCCTATCCTATCCTCTATCCCATCCTATCGTCTATCCTATGCTATCCTCTATCCTATCCTATCCTCTATCCTATCCTATCCTCTATCCTATTGTATCCTCTATCCTATCCCATCCTCTATCCTATCGTATCCTCTATCGTATCCCATCCGCTATCGTATCCTATCCTCTATCCTATCCCATCCTATGTGCCATAATATCCTCTATCCTATCCTATCCGCTATCCTATCCTGTCCTCTATCGTATCCTATCCTCTAACCTATCCTGTATCCTATCCTATCCTCTATCCTATCCTTTCCTCTATCCTATCCTATTCTCTATCCTATCCTATCCTCTATCCTATCGTATCCTCTATCGTATCCTATCCTCTATCCTATTAAATCCTATATCGTATCCTGTATCCTATCCTATCCTCTATCCTATCCTATCCTCTATCCTATCCTATCCTCTATCCTATCCTATCCTCTATCCTATCCTATCCTCTATCCTATCCTATCCTCTACTCTATCCTATCCTCTATCCTATCCTCTATCCTATCCTATCCTCTATCCTATCCTATCCTCTATCCTATCCCATCCTCTATCCTATCCTATCCTCTATCCTATCCTATCCTCTATCCTATCCTATCCTCTATCCCATCCTATTCTCTATCCTACCCTATCCTCTATCCTATCCTATCCTCTATCATATCCTATCCTCTATCCTATCCTATCCTGTATCCTATCCTATCCTCTATCCTATCCTATCCTCTATCCTATCCTATCCTGTATCATATCCTATCCTCTATCCTATCCTATCCTCTATCCTATTCTATCCTCTATCCTATCCAATCCTATATCCTATTCTCTATCCTATCCTATCCTCTATCGTATCCTATCCCCTATCCTATCCAATCCTCTATCCTATCCTATCCGCTATCCTATCCAATCCTATATCCTATTCTCTTTCCTATCCTATCCTCTATCCTATCCTATCCTTTATCGTATCCTATCCTCTATCCTATTAAATCCTATATCGGATCCTCTATCCTATCCTATCCTCTATCGTATCCTATCCTCTATCCTATCCTATCCTCTATCCTATCCTATCCTCTATCCTATATTATCATCTATCCTATCCTATCCTCTATCCTATCCCATCCTCTATCCTACCCTATCCTCTATCCTATCCTATCCTCTATCCTATCCTATCCTCTATCCTATCCTATCCTCTATCCTATCCTATCCTCTATCCTATCCTATCCTCTATCCTATCCTATCCTCTATCCTATCCTATCCTCTATCCTATCCTATCCTCTATCCTATCCTATCCTCTATCCTATCCTATCCTCTATCCTATCCTATCCTCTATCCTACCCTATCCTCTATCCTATCCTATCCTCTATCCTATCCTATCCTCTATCCTATCCTATCCTCTATCCTATCCTATCCTCTATCCTATCCTATCCTCTATCCTATCCCATCCTCTATCCTACCCTATCCTCTATCCTATCCTATCCTCTATCCTATCCTATCCTCTATCCTATCCTATCCTCTATCGTATCCTATCCTCTATCGTATCCTACCATCTATCCTATCCTATCCTCTATCCCATCCTATCCTCTATCCCATCCTATTCTCTATCCTACCCTATCCTCTATCCTATCCTATCCTCTATCATATCCTATCTTCTATCCTATCCTATCCTGTATCCTATGCTATCCTCTATCCTATCCTATCCTCTATCCTATCCTATCCTCTATCCTATTGTATCCTCTATCCTTTCCCATCCTCTATCCTATCGTATCCTCTATCGTATCCCATCCGCTATCGTATCCTATCCTCTATCCTATCCCATCCTATGTGCCATAATATCCTCTATCCTATCCTATCCGCTATCCTATCCTGTCCTCTATCGTATCCTATCCTCTAACCTATCCTGTATCCTATCCTATCCTCTATCCTATAATATCCCCTATCCAATCCTATCCTCTATCCTATCCTATCCTCAATCCTATCCTATCCTCTATCGTATTCTATCCTCTATCGTATCCTACCATCTATCCTATCCTATCCTCTATCCCATCCTATCGTCTATCCTATGCTATCCTCTATCCTATCCTATCCTCTATCCTATCCTATACTCTGTCCTATCCTACCCTCTGTCCTATCCTATCCTATCCTATATCCAATCCTATCCTCTATCCTATCCTGACCTCTGTCCTATCCTATACTATGTCCTATACTATCCTCTATCCTATCCTCTATCCTATCCAATACCCTATCCTATCCTCTATCCTATCCTATCCTGTATCCTACCCAATCCGCTATCCTATCCTCTACATTATCCTATCCTCTATCCTATCCTATCATCTATCCTATACCATCCTCTATCCTATCCTATCGTCTATCCTATAATATCCTCTATCCTATCCAATCTTCTATCCAATCTTCTATCCTATCCTCTATTCTATCCTCTAGCCTATCCTCTATCCTATCCTATCCTCTATCCTATCCTATCCTCTACCCTATCCTATCCTCTATCCTATCCTATCGTCTATCCTATAGTATCCTCTATCCAATCCCATCATCTATCCTATCCTATCGTCTATCCTATAATATCCTCTATCCTGTCCTATCCTATATCCTATAAAATCCTCTATCCTATCCTGTACTCTATCCTATCCTATCCTCTGTCCTATCCTATCCTCTACCCTATCCTATCCACTATCCCCTCCTATCCTCTATCCTATCCTATCCTCTATCCTACCCTATCCTCTATCCAATACTATACTCTATCCTATCCTATTCCTCTATCCTATCCTATACTATATCCTATACTATCCTCTATCCTATCCTCTATCCTATCCAATACCCTATCCTATACTCTATCCTATCCTATCCTGTATCCTACCCAATCCGCTATCCTATCCTCTACACTATCCTATCCTCTATCCTATCCTATCCTCTATCCTATACCATCCTCTATCCTATCCTATCGTCTATCCTATAATATCCTCTATCCTATCCAATCTTCTATCCAATCTTCTATCCTATCCTCTATTCTATCCTCTAGCCTATCCTCTATCCTATCCTATCCTCTATCCTATCCTATCCTCTACCCTATCCTATCCTCTATCCTATCCTATCGTCTATCCTATAGTATCCTCTATCCAATCCCATCATCTATCCTATCCTATCGTCTATCCTATAATATCCTCTATCCTGTCCTATCCTATATCCTATAAAATCATCTATCCTATCCTGTACTCTCTCCTATCCTATCCTCTGTCCTATCCTATCCTCTACCCTATCCTATCCACTATCCACTCCTATCCTCTATCCTATCCTATCCTCTATCCTATCCTATCCTCTATCCTATCCTATCCTCTATCCAATACTATACTCTATCCTATCCTATTCCTCTATCCTATCCTATACTCTATCGTATCCTATCCTTTATCCTATCCTATCCTCTATCCTATTCTATCCTCTATCGTATCCTATCCTCTATCGTATCCTACCATCTATCCTATCCTATCCTCTATCCCATTCTATCCTCTATCCTATCCTATCCTCTATCCTATCCTATCCTCTATCCTATCCTATCCTCTATCTTATCCTATCCTCTATCCCATCCTATCCTCCATCTTATCCTATCCTCTATCCCAACCTATTCTCCATCCTATCCTATCCTCTATCCAATCCTATCCTCTATCGTATCCTATCCTTTATCCTATCCTATCCTCTATCCTATTCTATCCTCTATCGTATCCTATCCTCGATCGTATCCTACTATCTATCCTATCCTATCCTCTATCCCATCCTATCCTCTATCCAATCCTATCCTCTATCGTATCCTATCCTTTATGCTATCCTATCCTCTATCCTATTCTATCCTCTATCATATCCTATCCTACATCCTATCCTATCCTCTATCCTATCCTATCTTCTATCTTATCATATCCTCTATCCGATCCTATCCTCCATCCTATCCTATCCTCTATCCTAAACTATCCTCTATCCTATCCTATTCAATATCCTATCCTATTATCTATCCTATCCTATCCTGTATCCTATCCAATAATCTATCCTATCCTATCCTCTATCCTATTCTAGTCTCTATCCTATCGTATCGTCTATCCTTTCCTATCCTCTATACTCTCCTCTATCGTATCCTATCCTCTATCGTATCCTACCATCTATCCTATCCTATCCTCTATCCTATCCTATCCTCTATCTCATCCTATCCTCTATTCCATCCTATCCTCTATTCCATCCTATCCTCCATCCTATCCTATCCTCTATCCTATACCACCCTCTATCCAATCCTATCCTCTGTCCTATCCTATCCTGTATCCTATCCTATCCACTATCCCATCCTATGCTCTATCCTATTCTACCCTCTATCCAAACCTATCCTCTATCCTATCCTATCCTCTATCCAATCCTATCCTCTATCCTATCCTATCCTCTATCCTATTCTATCCTCAATCGTACCCTATCCTCTATCGTATCCTACCATCTATCCTATCCTATCCTCTATCCCATCCTATCCTCTATCCTATCCTATCCTCTGTAATATCCCATTGTCTATCGTAACCTATCCTCTATCCTATCCTATTCCTCTATCCTATGCTATCCTCTATCCTTTCCAATCCTCTGTCTCATGCTATCCTCTATGCAATCCTATCCTGTATCCTATACTACCCTCTATCCAATCCTATCCCCTATCCTTTCCTATCCTCTATCATATCCTATCCTCTATCCTATCCTATCCTCTATCTTATCCTATCCTCTATCCCATCCTATCGACCATCCTATCTTATCCTCTATCCTATCCTATCTTCTATCTTATCATATCCTCTATCCCATCCTATCCTCCAACCTATCCTATCCTCTATCCTATCCTACCCTCTGTTCTATCCTATCCTCCATCCTATCCTATCCTCTATCCTATCCTATCTTCTATCTTATCATATCCTCTATCCCATCCTATCCTCCATCCTATCCTATCCTCTATCCTATAGTATCCTCTATCCTATAGTATCCTCTATCCTATCCTATTGTTTATGCCCGTGGTTGATCCTTGGGTGATCTTTCGGACCTGTGATGTATTTGCACTGCGAGGTGCCCGCTAATTAACTACTGCTAGTTCGAAGGACCACCTTCCAATGGTCGGAAGGAAAATAAATGAATCGAATGCGAGAATGTATTAAACCAACTATAATTCAACTAATGATGCGAGAAAGCTGCTGGAAGGAGCCAAATCCCGTCGAGGCTACAAACTAGATAACTAAGGAACTATACTGCGCTAGTTGGACTTCCAGAGCGATCTGCTTGGGAGAACGCGCGTCACCAGAAATCTCACCTCCGTTCTCCCCACCATTCTAGCTTTTCAACCCTGCTTCGGGGATTTGGTGGGAGGATCTAGGGGCTGGGTGCTTGAAGCAGGCCCAGGGCGCGCCAAGGCCACACACGCTTGGCGACCGAACCCTGGGTTTTTCCAAACATCTGCAAACTATACAAACTGCAATTTCAAGCACCCGGATGCGCTGAGCCTAAGGGGCGAACAGTTTCGAGTGTTTTATGACAAGGGATGCATTGACGGGACCCAGGCACGTACGGTAACGTTATTATCTAAGTGGCGATGACAGGCCCATCGCCGTAGCCAAACTACGAAAAGTCACGTACCGGGTCCGCTGGCAAATGTCAAGGCCCCTGCCATAAAACCGTCGCCCAACGCGAGCCCCTACACATATCCTCTACCGTATCCTACCATCTATCCTATCCTATCTTCTATCATATTCTATCCTCTATCCTATCCTATCCTCTATCTTATCTTATCTTCTATCCTATCCTATCCTCTATCCTATCCTATCCTCTATCCTATCCTATCCTCTATCCTATCCTACCCTCTATCCTATCCTATGCTCTATCCTATCCTATCCTCTATCCTATCCTATCCTCTATCCTATCCTATCCTCTATCCTATCCTATCCTCTATCCTATCCTATCCTCTATCCTATATTATCCTCTATCCTATCCCATCCTCTATCCTATCCTATCCTCTATCCTATCCTATCCTCTATCCTATCCTATCCTCTATCCTATCCTATCCTCTATCCTATCCTATCCTCTATCCTATCCTATTCTCTATCCTATCCTATCCTCTATCCTATCGTATCCTCTATCGTATCCTATCCTCTATCCTATTAAATCCTATATCGTATCCTCTATCCTATCCTATCCTCTATCCTATCCTATCCTCTATCCTATCCTATCCTCTATCCCATCCTATTCTCTATCCTATCCTATCCTCTATCCTATCCTATCCTCTATCATATCCTATCCTCTATCCTATCCTATCCTGTATCCTATCCTATCCTCTATCCTATTCTATCCTCTATCCTATACAATCCTATATCCTATTCTCTATCCTATCCTATCCTCTATCGTATCCTATCCCCTATCCTATCCAATCCTCTATCCTATCCTATCCGCTATCCTATCCAATCCTATATCCTATTCTCTATCCTATCCTATCCTCTATCCCATCCTATCCTTTATCGTATCCTATCCTCTATCCTATTAAATCCTATATCGTATCCTCTATCCTATCCTATCCTCTATCGTATCATATCCTCTATCCTATCCTATCCTCTATCGTATCCTATCCTCCATCCTATCCTATCCTCTATCCTATATTATCCTCTATCCTATCCCATCCACTATCCTATCCTATCCTCTATCCTATCCTATCCTCTATCCTATCCTATCCTCTATCCTATTAAATCCTATATCGTATCCTCTATCATATCCTATCCTCTATCCTATCCTATCCTCTATCCTATCCTTATCCTCTATCCTATCCTATCCTCTATCCTATCCTATCCTCTATCCCATCCTATTCTCTATCCTATCCTATCCTCTATCCTATCCTATCGTCTATCATATCCTATCCTCTATCCTATCCTATCCTGTATCCTATCCTATCCTCTATCCTATCCTATCCTCTATCCTATCCTATCCTGTATCATATCCTATCGTCTATCCTATCCTATCCTCTATCCTATTCTATCCTCTATCCTATCCAATCCTATATCCTATTCTCTATCCTATCCTATCCTCTATCGTATCCTATCCCCTATCCTATCCAATCCTCTATCCTATCCTATCCGCTATCCTATCCAATCCTATATCCTATTCTCTTTCCTATCCTATCCTCTATCCTATCCTATCCTCTATCGTATCATATCCTCTATACTATCCTATCCTCTATCGTATCCTATCCTCCATCCTATCCTATCCTCTATCCTATATTATCCTCTATCCTATCCAATCCTCTATCCTATCCTTATCCTCTATCGTATCCTATCCTGTATCCTATCCTATCCTCTATCCTATCCTATCCTCTATCCTATCCTATCCTCTATCCTATCCTATCCTCCATCCTATCCTATCCTATCCTCTATCCTATCCTATCCTCTATCCTATCCTATCCGCTATCCTATCCAATCCTATATCCTATCCTCTATCCTATCCTATCCTTTATCGTTTCCTATCCTCTATCCTATTAAATCCTATATCGTATCCTCTATCCTATCCTATCCTCTATCGTATCCTATCCTCTATCGTATCCTATCCTCTATCCTATCCTATCCTCTATCCTATCCTATCCTCTATCCTATCCTATCCTCTATCCTATATTATCCTCTATCCTATCCTTTCCTCTATCCTATCCTATTCTCTATCCTATCCTATCCTCTATCCTATCGTAACCTCTATCGTATCCTATCCTCTATCCTCTATCCTATCCTATCCTCTATCCTATCCTATCCTCTATCCTATCCAATCCTCTATCCTATCCCATCCTCTATCCTATCCTATTCTCTATCCTATCCTATCCTCTATCGTATCCTATCCCCTATCCTATCCAATCCTCTATCCTATCCTATCCGCTATCCTATCCAATCCTATATCCTATTCTCTATCCTATCCTATCCTCTATCCCATCCTATCCTTTATCGTATCCTATCCTCTATCCTATTAAATCCTATATCGTATCCTCTATCCTATCCTATCCTCTATCGTATCATATCCTCTATCCTATCCTATCCTCTATCGTATCCTATCCTCCATCCTATCCTATCCTCTATCCTATATTATCCTCTATCCTATCCCATCCTCTATCCTATCCTATCCTCTATCCTATCCTATCCTCTATCCTATCCTATCCTCTATCGTATCTTATCCTCTATCCTATCCTATCCTCTATCCTATCCTATCCTCTACCCTATCCTATCCTCTATCCTATATTATCCTCTATCCTATCCTATCCTCTATCCTATCCTATCCTCTATCCTATCCTATCCTCTATTCTATCCTATTCTCTATCATATCCTATCCTCTATCGTATCCTATCCTCTATCCTATTAAATCCTATATCGTATCCTCTATCCTATCCTATCCTCTATCGTATCATATCCTCTATACTATCCTATCCTCTATCGTATCCTATCCTCCATCCTATCCTATCCTCTATCCTATATTATCCTCTATCCTATCCAATCCTCTATCCTATCCTTATCCTCTATCGTATCCTATCCTGTATCCTATCCTATCCTCTATCCTATCCTATCCTCTATCCTATCCTATCCTCTATCCTATCCTATCCTCCATCCTATCCTATCCTATCCTCTATCCTATCCTATCCTCTATCCTATCCTATCCGCTATCCTATCCAATCCTATATCCTATCCTCTATCCTATCCTATCCTTTATCGTTTCCTATCCTCTATCCTATTAAATCCTATATCGTATCCTCTATCCTATCCTATCCTCTATCGTATCCTATCCTCTATCGTATCCTATCCTCTATCCTATCCTATCCTCTATCCTATCCTATCCTCTATCCTATCCTATCCTCTATCCTATATTATCCTCTATCCTATCCTTTCCTCTATCCTATCCTATTCTCTATCCTATCCTATCCTCTATCCTATCGTAACCTCTATCGTATCCTATCCTCTATCCTCTATCCTATCCTATCCTCTATCCTATCCTATCCTCTATCCTATCCAATCCTCTATCCTATCCCATCCTCTATCCTATCCTATCCTCTTTCCTATCCTATCCTCTATCCCATCCTATTCTCTATCCTATCCTATCCTCTATCCTATCCTATCCTCTATCATATCCTATCCTCTATCCTATCCTATCCTGTATCCTATCCTATCCTCTATCCTATCCTATCCTCTATCCTATCCTATCCTGTATCATATCCTATCCTCTATCCTATCCTATCCTCTATCCTATTCTATCCTCTATCCTATCCAATCCTATATCCTATCCTATCCTCTATAATATCCTATCCTCTATCCTATAATATCCTCTATCCTATATTATCCTCTATCCTATCCCATCCTCTATCCTATCCTATCCTGTATCCTATCCTATCCTCTATCCTATCCTATCCTCTATCCTATCCTATCCTCTATCCTATCCTATCCTCCATCCTATCCTATCCTATCCTCTATCCTATCCTATCCTCTATCCTATCCTATCCGCTATCCTATCCAATCCTATATCCTATCCTCTATCCTATCCTATCCTTTATCGTTTCCTATCCTCTATCCTATTAAATCCTATATCGTATCCTCTATCCTATCCTATCCTCTATCGTATCCTATCCTCTATCGTATCCTATCCTCTATCCTATCCTATCCTCTATCCTATCCTATCCTCTATCCTATCCTATCCTCTATCCTATCCTTTCCTCTATCCTATCCTATTCTCTATCCTATCCTATCCTCTATCCTATCGTAACCTCTATCGTATCCTATCCTCTATCCTCTATCCTATCCTATCCTCTATCCTATCCTATCCTCTATCCTATCCAATCCTCTATCCTATCCCATCCTCTATCCTATCCTATCCTCTTTCCTATCCTATCCTCTATCCCATCCTATTCTCTATCCTATCCTATCCTCTATCCTATCCTATCCTCTATCATATCCTATCCTCTATCCTATCCTATCCTGTATCCTATCCTATCCTCTATCCTATCCTATCCTCTATCCTATCCTATCCTGTATCATATCCTATCCTCTATCCTATCCTATCCTCTATCCTATTCTATCCTCTATCCTATCCAATCCTATATCCTATCCTATCCTCTATAATATCCTATCCTCTATCCTATAATATCCTCTATCCTATATTATCCTCTATCCTATCCCATCCTCTATCCTATCCTATCCTCTATCCTATCCTATCCTCTATCCTATACTTTCCTCTATCCTATCCTATTCTCTATCCTATCCTATCCTCTATCCTACCCTATCCTCTATCCTATCCAATCCTATATCCTATTGTCTATCCTATCCTATCCTCTATCCTATCCTATCCTTTATCGTATCCTATCCTCTATCCTATTAAATCCTATATCGGATCCTCTATCCTATCCTCTATCCTATCCTCTATCCTATCCTATCCTCTATCCTATATTATCCTCTATCCTATCCTATCCTCTATCCTATCCTATCCTCTATCCTATCCTATTCTCTATCCTATCCTATCCTCTATCCTATCCTATCCTTTATCGTATCCTATCCTCTATCCTATTAAATCCTGTATCGGATCCTCTATCCTATCCTATCCTCTATCGTATCCTATCCTCTATCCTATTAAATCCTATATCGTATCCTCTATCCTATCCTATCCTCTATCGTATCCTATCCTCTATCCTATCCTATCCTCTATCCTATCCTATCCTCTATCCTATCCTATCCTCTATCCTATCCTATCCTCTATCCTATCCTATCCTCTATCATATCCTATCCTCTATCGTATCCTATCCTCTATCGTATCCTATACTCTATCCTATTAAATCCTATATCGTATCCTCTATCCTATCCTATCGTCTATCGTATCCTATCCTCTATCCTATTAAATCCTATATCATATCCTCTATCCTATCCTATCCTCTATCGTATCCTATCCTCCATCCTATCCTATCCTCTATCCTATATTATCCTCTATCCTATCCCATCCTCTATCCTATCCTATCCTCTATCCTATCCTATCCTCTATCCTATCCTATCCTCTATCCTATTAAATCCTATATCGTATCCTCTATCATATCCTATCCTCTATCCTATCCTATCCTCTATCCTATCCTTATCCTCTATCGTATCCTATCCTCTATCCTATCCCATCCTCTATCCTATCCTATCCTCTATCCTATCCTATCCTCTATCCTATCCTATCCTCTATCCTATCCTATTCTCTATCCTATCCTATCCTCTATCCTATCCTATCCTCTATCATATCCTATCCTCTATCCTATCCTATCCTGTATCCTATCCTATCCTGTATCATATCCTATCCTCTATCCTATCCTATCCTCTATCCTATTCTATCCACTATCCTATCCAATCCTCTATCCTATCCCATCCTCTATCCTATCCTATCCTCTTTCCTATCCTATCCTCTATCCCATCCTATTCTCTATCCTATCCTATCCTCTATCCTATCCTATCCTCTATCATATCCTATCCTCTATCCTATCCTATCCTGTATCCTATCCTATCCTCTATCCTATCCTATCCTCTATCCTATCCTATCCTGTATCATATCCTATCCTCTATCCTATCCTATCCTCTATCCTATTCTATCCTCTATCCTATCCAATCCTATATCCTATCCTATCCTCTATAATATCCTATCCTCTATCCTATAATATCCTCTATCCTATATTATCCTCTATCCTATCCCATCCTCTATCCTATCCTATCCTGTATCCTATCCTATCCTCTATCCTATCCTATCCTCTATCCTATCCTATCCTCTATCCTATCCTATCCTCCATCCTATCCTATCCTATCCTCTATCCTATCCTATCCTCTATCCTATCCTATCCGCTATCCTATCCAATCCTATATCCTATCCTCTATCCTATCCTATCCTTTATCGTTTCCTATCCTCTATCCTATTAAATCCTATATCGTATCCTCTATCCTATCCTATCCTCTATCGTATCCTATCCTCTATCGTATCCTATCCTCTATCCTATCCTATCCTCTATCCTATCCTATCCTCTATCCTATCCTATCCTCTATCCTATCCTTTCCTCTATCCTATCCTATTCTCTATCCTATCCTATCCTCTATCCTATCGTAACCTCTATCGTATCCTATCCTCTATCCTCTATCCTATCCTATCCTCTATCCTATCCTATCCTCTATCCTATCCAATCCTCTATCCTATCCCATCCTCTATCCTATCCTATCCTCTTTCCTATCCTATCCTCTATCCCATCCTATTCTCTATCCTATCCTATCCTCTATCCTATCCTATCCTCTATCATATCCTATCCTCTATCCTATCCTATCCTGTATCCTATCCTATCCTCTATCCTATCCTATCCTCTATCCTATCCTATCCTGTATCATATCCTATCCTCTATCCTATCCTATCCTCTATCCTATTCTATCCTCTATCCTATCCAATCCTATATCCTATCCTATCCTCTATAATATCCTATCCTCTATCCTATAATATCCTCTATCCTATATTATCCTCTATCCTATCCCATCCTCTATCCTATCCTATCCTCTATCCTATCCTATCCTCTATCCTATACTTTCCTCTATCCTATCCTATTCTCTATCCTATCCTATCCTCTATCCTACCCTATCCTCTATCCTATCCAATCCTATATCCTATTGTCTATCCTATCCTATCCTCTATCCTATCCTATCCTTTATCGTATCCTATCCTCTATCCTATTAAATCCTATATCGGATCCTCTATCCTATCCTCTATCCTATCCTCTATCCTATCCTATCCTCTATCCTATATTATCCTCTATCCTATCCTATCCTCTATCCTATCCTATCCTCTATCCTATCCTATTCTCTATCCTATCCTATCCTCTATCCTATCCTATCCTTTATCGTATCCTATCCTCTATCCTATTAAATCCTGTATCGGATCCTCTATCCTATCCTATCCTCTATCGTATCCTATCCTCTATCCTATTAAATCCTATATCGTATCCTCTATCCTATCCTATCCTCTATCGTATCCTATCCTCTATCCTATCCTATCCTCTATCCTATCCTATCCTCTATCCTATCCTATCCTCTATCCTATCCTATCCTCTATCCTATCCTATCCTCTATCATATCCTATCCTCTATCGTATCCTATCCTCTATCGTATCCTATACTCTATCCTATTAAATCCTATATCGTATCCTCTATCCTATCCTATCGTCTATCGTATCATATCCTCTATCCTATCCTATCCTCTATCGTATCCTATCCTCCATCCTATCCTATCCTCTATCCTATATTATCCTCTATCCTATCCCATCCTCTATCCTATCCTATCCTCTATCCTATCCTATCCTCTATCCTATCCTATCCTCTATCCTATTAAATCCTATATCGTATCCTCTATCATATCCTATCCTCTATCCTATCCTATCCTCTATCCTATCCTTATCCTCTATCGTATCCTATCCTCTATCCTATCCCATCCTCTATCCTATCCTATCCTCTATCCTATCCTATCCTCTATCCTATCCTATCCTCTATCCTATCCTATTCTCTATCCTATCCTATCCTCTATCCTATCCTATCCTCTATCATATCCTATCCTCTATCCTATCCTATCCTGTATCCTATCCTATCCTGTATCATATCCTATCCTCTATCCTATCCTATCCTCTATCCTATTCTATCCTGTATCCTATCCAATCCTATATCCTATTCTCTATCCTATCCAATCCCCTATCCTATCCTATCCGCTATCCTATCCAATCCTATATCCTATCCTCTATCCTATCGTATCCTCTATCGTATCCTATCCTCTATAATATTAAATCCTATATCGTATCCTCTATCCTATCCTATCCTCTATCCTATCCTATCCTCTATCCTATCCTATCCTCTATCCTATCCTATCCTCTATCGTATCCTATCCGCTATCCTATCCAATCCTATAGCCTATTCTCTATCCTATCCTATCCTCTATCCTATCCTATCCTTTATCGTATCCTATCCTCTATCCTATTAAATCCTATATCGGATCCTCTATCCTATCCTATCCTCTATCGTATCCTATCCTCTATCCTATCCTATCCTCTATCCTATCCTATCCTCTATCCTATCCTATCCTCTATCCTATATTATCCTCTATCCTATCCCATCCTCTATCCTATCCTATCCTCTATCCTATATTATCCTCTATCCTATCCCATCCTCTATCCTATCCTATCCTCTATCCTATCCTATCCTCTATCCTATCCTTTCCTCTATCCTATCCTATTCTCTATCCTATCCTATCCTCTATCCTATCCTTTCCTCTATCGTATCCTATCCTCTATCCTATTAAATCCTATATCGTATCCTCTATCCTATCCTATCCCCTATCCTATCCTATCCCCTATCCTATCCTATCCTCTATCCTATCCTATCCTCTATCCTATCCTATCCTCTATCCTATCCTATCCTCTATCCTATCCTATCCTCTATCCTATCCTATCCTCTATCCTATCCTATCCTCTATCCTATCCTCTATCCTATCCTATCCTCTATCCTATCCTATCCTCTATCCTATCCTATCCTCTATCCTATCCTATCCTCTATCCTATCCCATCCTCTATCCTATCCTATCCTCTATCCTATCCTATCCTCTATCCTATCCTATCCTGTATCCTATCCTATCCTCTATGCTATCCTATCCTCTATCCTATCCTATCCTGTATCATATCCTACCCTCTATCCTATCCTATCCTCTATCCTATTCTATCCTCTATCCTATCCAATCCTATATCCTATTCTCTATCCTATCCTATCCTCTATCGTATCCTATCCCCTATCCTATCCAATCCTCTATCCTATCCTATCCGCTATCCTATCCAATCCTATATCCTATTCTCTATCCTATCCTATCCTCTATCCTATCCTATCCTTTATCGTATCCTATCCTCTATCCTATTAAATCCTATATCGGATCCTCTATCCTATCCTATCCTCTATCCTATCCTATCCTCTATCCTATCCTATCCTCTATCCTATCCTATCCTCTATCCTATTCTATCCTCTATCCTATACAATCCTATATCCTATTCTCTATCCTATCCTATCCTCTATCGTATCCTATCCCCTATCCTATCCAATCCTATATCCTATTCTCTATCCTATCCTATCCTCTATCCTATCCTATCCTTTATCGTATCCTATCCTCTATCCTATTAAATCCTATATCGTATCCTCTATCCTATCCTATCCTCTATCGTATCCTATCCTCTATCCTATCCTATCCTCTATCCTATCCTATCCTCTATCCTATCCTATCCTCTATCCTATATTATTCTCTATCCTATCCCATCCTCTATCCTATCCTATCCTCTATCCTATATTATCCTCTATCCTATCCCATCCTCTATCCTATCCTATCCTCTATCCCATCCTATCCTCTATCCTATCCTTTCCTCTATCCTATCCTATTCTCTATCCTATCCTATCCTCTATCCTATCGTATCCTCTATCGTATCCTATCCTCTTTCCTACTAATCCTATATCGTATCCTCTATCCTATCCTATCCTCTATCCTATCCTATCCTCTATCCTATCCTATCCTCTATCCTATCCTATCCTCTATCCTATCCCATCCTCTATCCTATCCTATCCTCTATCCTATCCTATCCTCTATCCTATCCTATCCTCTATCCCATCCTATTCTCTATCCTATCCTATCCTCTATCCTATCCTATCCTCTATCATATCCTATTCTCTATCCTATCCTATCCTCTATCGTATCCTATCCCCTACCCTATCCAATCCTCTATCCTATCCCATCCGCTATCCTATCCAATCCTATATCCTATTCTCTATCCTATCCTATCCTCTATCGTATCCTATCCCCTATCCTATCCAATCGTCTATCCTATCCTATCCGCTATCCTATCCAATCCTATATCCTATTCTCTATCCTATCCTATCCTCTATCCTATCCTATCCTTTATCGTATCCTATCCTCTATCCTATTAAATCCTATATCGGATCCTCTATCCTATCCTATCCTCTATCCTATCCTATCCTCTATCGTATCCTATCCTCTATCCTATCCTATCCTCTATCCTATCCTATCCTCTATCCTATCCTATCCTCTATCCTATCCTATCCTCTATCATATCCTATCCTCTATCGTATCCTATCCTCTATCGTATCCTATACTCTATCCTATTAAATCCTATATCGTATCCTCTATCCTATCCTATCGTCTATCGTATCATATCCTCTATCCTATCCTATCCTCTATCGTATCCTATCCTCCATCCTATCCTATCCTCTATCCTATATTATCCTCTATCCTATCCCATCCTCTATCCTATCCTATCCTCTATCCTATCCTATCCTCTATCCTATCCTATCCTCTATCCTATTAAATCCTATATCGTATCCTCTATCATATCCTATCCTCTATCCTATCCTATCCTCTATCCTATCCTTATCCTCTATCGTATCCTATCCTCTATCCTATCCCATCCTCTATCCTATCCTATCCTCTATCCTATCCTATCCTCTATCCTATCCTATCCTCTATCCTATCCTATTCTCTATCCTATCCTATCCTCTATCCTATCCTATCCTCTATCATATCCTATCCTCTATCCTATCCTATCCTGTATCCTATCCTATCCTGTATCATATCCTATCCTCTATCCTATCCTATCCTCTATCCTATTCTATCCTGTATCCTATCCAATCCTATATCCTATTCTCTATCCTATCCAATCCCCTATCCTATCCTATCCGCTATCCTATCCAATCCTATATCCTATCCTCAATCCTATCGTATCCTCTATCGTATCCTATCCTCTATAATATTAAATCCTATATCGTATCCTCTATCCTATCCTATCCTCTATCCTATCCTATCCTCTATCCTATCCTATCCTCTATCCTATCCTATCCTCTATCGTATCCTATCCGCTATCCTATCCAATCCTATAGCCTATTCTCTATCCTATCCTATCCTCTATCCTATCCTATCCTTTATCGTATCCTATCCTCTATCCTATCCTATCCTCTATCCTATCCTATCCTCTATCCTATCCTATCCTCTATCCTATATTATCCTCTATCCTATCCCATCCTCTATCCTATCCTATCCTCTATCCTATATTATCCTCTATCCTATCCCATCCTCTATCCTATCCTATCCTCTATCCTATCCTATCCTCTATCCTATCCTTTCCTCTATCCTATCCTATTCTCTATCCTATCCTATCCTCTATCCTATCGTATCCTCTATCGTATCCTATCCTCTATCCTATTAAATCCTATATCGTATCCTCTATCCTATCCTATCCCCTATCCTATCCTATCCCCTATCCTATCCTATCCTCTATCCTATCCTATCCTCTATCCTATCCTATCCTCTATCCTATCCTATCCTCTATCCTATCCTATCCTCTATCCTATCCTATCCTCTATCCTATCCTATCCTCTATCCTATCCTCTATCCTATCCTCTCCTCTATCCTATCCTATCCTCTATCCTATCCTATCCTCTATCCTATCCTATCCTCTATCCTATCCCATCCTCTATCCTATCCTATCCTCTATCCTATCCTATCCTCTATCCTATCCTATCCTGTATCCTATCCTATCCTCTATGCTATCCTATCCTCTATCCTATCCTATCCTGTATCATATCCTACCCTCTATCCTATCCTATCCTCTATCCTATTCTATCCTCTATCCTATCCAATCCTATATCCTATTCTCTATCCTATCCTATCCTCTATCGTATCCTATCCCCTATCCTATCCAATCCTCTATCCTATCCTATCCGCTATCCTATCCAATCCTATATCCTATTCTCTATCCTATCCTATCCTCTATCCTATCCTATCCTTTATCGTATCCTATCCTCTATCCTATTAAATCCTATATCGGATCCTCTATCCTATCCTATCCTCTATCCTATCCTATCCTCTATCCTATCCTATCCTCTATCCTATCCTATCCTCTATCCTATTCTATCCTCTATCCTATACAATCCTATATCCTATTCTCTATCCTATCCTATCCTCTATCGTATCCTATCCCCTATCCTATCCAATCCTATATCCTATTCTCTATCCTATCCTATCCTCTATCCTATCCTATCCTTTATCGTATCCTATCCTCTATCCTATTAAATCCTATATCGTATCCTCTATCCTATCCTATCCTCTATCGTATCCTATCCTCTATCCTATCCTATCCTCTATCCTATCCTATCCTCTATCCTATCCTATCCTCTATCCTATATTATTCTCTATCCTATCCCACCCTCTATCCTATCCTATCCTCTATCCTATATTATCCTCTATCCTATCCCATCCTCTATCCTATCCTATCCTCTATCCTATCCTATCCTCTATCCTATCCTTTCCTCTATCCTATCCTATTCTCTATCCTATCCTATCCTCTATCCTATCGTATCCTCTATCGTATCCTATCCTCTTTCCTATTAAATCCTATATCGTATCCTCTATCCTATCCTATCCTCTATCCTATCCTATCCTCTATCCTATCCTATCCTCTATCCTATCCTATCCTCTATCCTATCCCATCCTCTATCCTATCCTATCCTCTATCCTATCCTATCCTCTATCCTATCCTATCCTCTATCCCATCCTATTCTCTATCCTATCCTATCCTCTATCCTATCCTATCCTCTATCATATCCTATTCTCTATCCTATCCTATCCTCTATCGTATCCTATCCCCTACCCTATCCAATCCTCTATCCTATCCCATCCGCTATCCTATCCAATCCTATATCCTATTCTCTATCCTATCCTATTATCTATCGTATCCTATCCCCTATCCTATCCAATCGTCTATCCTATCCTATCCGCTATCCTATCCAATCCTATATCCTATTCTCTATCCTATCCTATCCTCTATCCTATTAAATCCTATATGGGATCCTCTATCCTATCCTATCCTCTATCCTATCCTATCCTCTATCCTATCCTATCCTCTATCGTATCCTATCCTCTATCCTATCCCATCCTCTATCCTATCCTACCCTCTATCCTATCCTATCCTCTATCCTATCCTTATCCTCTATCGTATCCTATCCTCTATCCTATCCCATCCTCTATCCTATCCTATCCTCTATCCTATCCTATCCTCTATCCTATCCTATCCTCTATCCTATCCTATTCTCTATCCTATCCTATCCTCTATCCTATCCTATCCTCTATCCTATCCCATCCTCTATCCTATCCTATCCTCTATCCTATCCTATCCTCTATCCTATCCTATCCTCTATCCCATCCTATTCTCTATCCTATCCTATCCTCTATCCTATCCTATCCTCTATCATATCCTATCCTCTAGCCTATCCTATCCTGTATCCTATCCTATCCTCTATCCTATCCTATCCTCTATCCTATCCTATCCTGTATCATATCCTATCCTCTATCCTATCCTATCCTCCATCCTATCCTATCCTCTATCCTATATTATCCTCTATCCTATCCCATCCTCTATCCTATCCTATCCTCTATCCTATCCTATCCTTTATCCTATCCTATCCTCTATCCTATTAAATCCTATATCGTATCCTCTATCATATCCTATCCTCTATCCTATCCTATCCTCTATCCTATCCTATCCTTTATCGTATCCTATCCTCTATCCTATTAAATCCTATATCGGATCCTCTATCCTATCCTATCCTCTATCCTATCCTATCCTCTATCCTATCCTATCCTCTATCCTATCCTATCCTTTATCGTATCCTATCCTCTATCCTATTAAATCCTATATCGGATCCTCTATCCTATCCTATCCTCTATCCTATCCTATTCTCTATCCTATCCTATCCTCTATCCTATCCTATCCTTTATCGTATCCTATCCTCTATCCTATTAAATCCTATATCGTATCCTCTATCGTATCCTATCCTCTATCGTATCATATCCTCTATCCTATCCTATCCTCTATCGTATCCTATCCTCCATCCTATCCTATCCTCTATCCTATATTATCCTCTATCCTATCCTATCCTCTATCCTATCCTATCCTCTATCCTATCCTATCCTCTATCCTATCCTATCCTCTATCCTATCCTATCCTCTATCCTATTAAATCCTATATCGTATCCTCTATCATATCCTATCCTCTATCCTATCCTATTCTCTATCCTATCCTTATCCTCTATCGTATCCTATCCTCTATCCTATCCTATCCTCTATCCTACCCTATCCTCTATCCTATTAAATCCTATATCGTATCCTCTATCATATCCTATCCTCTATCCTATCCTATCCTCTATCCTATCCTTATCCTCTATCGCATCCTATCCTCTATCCTATCCCATCCTCTATCCTATCCTATCCTCTATCCTATCCTATCCTCTATCCTATCCTATCCTCTATCCTATCCTATTCTCTATCCTATCCTATCCTCTATCCTATCCTATCCTCTATCCTATCCCATCCTCTATCCTATCCTATCCTCTATCCTATCCTATCCTCTATCCTATCCTATCCTCTATCCCATCCTATTCTCTATCCTATCCTATCCTCTATCCTATCCTATCCTCTATCATATCCTATCCTCTATCCTATCCTATCCTGTATCCTATCCTATCCTCTATCCTATTCTATCCTCTATCCTATACAATCCTATATCCTATTCTCTATCCTATCCTATCCTCTATCGTATCCTATCCCCTATCCTATCCAATCCTCTATCCTATCCTATCCGCTATCCTATCCAATCCTATATCCTATTCTCTATCCTATCCTATCCTCTATCCTATCCTATCCTTTATCGTATCCTGTCCTCTATCCTATTAAATCCTATATCGTATCCTCTATCCTATCCTATCCTCTATCGTATCATATCCTCTATCCTATCCTATCCTCTATCGTATCCTATCCTCCATCCTATCCTATCCTCTATCCTATATTATCCTCTATCCTATCCCATCCTCTATCCTATCCTATCCTCTATCCTATCCTATCCTCTATCCTATCCTATCCTCTATCCTATTAAATCCTATATCGTATCCTCTATCATATCCTATCCTCTATCCTATCCTATCCTCTATCCTATCCTTATCCTCTATCGTATCCTATCCTCTATCCTATCCCATCCTCTATCCTATCCTATCCTCTATCCTATCCTATCCTCTATCCTATCCTATCCTCTATCCTATCCTATTCTCTATCCTATCCTATCCTCTATCCTATCCTATCCTCTATCCTATCCCATCCTCTATCCTATCCTATCCTCTATCCTATCCTATCCTCTATCCTATCCTATCCTCTATCCCATCCTATTCTCTATCCTATCCTATCCTCTATCCTATCCTATCCTCTATCATATCCTATCCTCTATCCTATCCTATCCTGTATCCTATCCTATCCTCTATCCTATCCTATCCTCTATCCTATCCTATCCTGTATCATATCCTATCCTCTATCCTATCCTATCCTCTATCCTATTCTATCCTCTATCCTATCCAATCCTATATCCTATTCTCTATCCTATCCTATCCTCTATCGTATCCTATCCCCTATCCTATCCAATCCTCTATCCTATCCTATCCGCTATCCTATCCAATCCTATATCCTATTCTCTATCCTATCCTATCCTCTATCCTATCCTATCCTTTATCGTATCCTATCCTCTATCCTATTAAATCCTATATGGGATCCTCTATCCTATCCTATCCTCTATCCTATCCTATCCTCTATCCTATCCTATCCTCTATCGTATCCTATCCTCTATCCTATCCCATCCTCTATCCTATCCTATCCTCTATCCTATCCTATCCTCTATCCTATCCTTATCCTCTATCGTATCCTATCCTCTATCCTATCCCATCCTCTATCCTATCCTATCCTCTATCCTATCCTATCCTCTATCCTATCCTATCCTCTATCCTATCCTATTCTCTATCCTATCCTATCCTCTATCCTATCCTATCCTCTATCCTATCCCATCCTCTATCCTATCCTATCCTCTATCCTATCCTATCCTCTATCCTATCCTATCCTCTATCCCATCCTATTCTCTATCCTATCCTATCCTCTATCCTATCCTATCCTCTATCATACCCTATCCTCTATCCTATCCTATCCTCTATCCTATCCTATCCTGTATCATATCCTATCCTCTATCCTATCCTATCCTCCATCCTATCCTATCCTCTATCCTATATTATCCTCTATCCTATCCCATCCTCTATCCTATCCTATCCTCTATCCTATCCTATCCTCTATCCTATCCTATCCTCTATCCTATTAAATCCTATATCGTATCCTCTATCATATCCTATCCTCTATCCTATCCTATCCTCTATCCTATCCTATCCTTTATCGTATCCTATCCTCTATCCTATTAAATCCTATATCGGATCCTCTATCCTATCCTATCCTCTATCCTATCCTATCCTCTATCCTATCCTATCCTCTATCCTATTCTATCCTCTATCCTATCCAATCCTATATCCTATTCTCTATCCTATCCTATCCTCTATCGTATCCTATCCCCTATCCTATCCAATCCTCTATCCTATCCTATCCGCTATCCTATCCAATCCTATATCCTATTCTCTATCCTATCCTATCCTCTATCCTATCCTATCCTTTATCGTATCCTATCCTCTATCCTATTAAATCCTATATCGTATCCTCTATCCTATCCTATCCTCTATCGTATCATATCCTCTATCCTATCCTATCCTCTATCGTATCCTATCCTCCATCCTATCCTATCCTCTATCCTATATTATCCTCTATCCTATCCCATCCTCTATCCTATCCTATCCTCTATCCTATCCTATCCTCTATCCTATCCTATCCTCTATCCTATTAAATCCTATATCGTATCCTCTATCCTATCCAATCCTATATCCTATTCTCTATCCTATCCTATCCTCTATCGTATCCTATCCCCTATCCTATCCAATCCTCTATCCTATCCTATCCTATGTCCTATTCTCTATCCTATCCTATCCTCTATCCTATCCTATCCTTTATCGTATCCTATCCTCTATCCTATTAAATCCTATATCGGATCCTCTATCCTATCCTATCCTCTATCCTATCCTATCCTCTATCCTATCCTATCCTCTATCCTATTCTATCCTCTATCCTATCCAATCCTATATCCTATTCTCTATCCTATCCTATCCTCTATCCTATCCTATCCCCTATCCTATCCAATCCTCTATCCTATCCTATCCGCTATCCTATCCAATCCTATATCCTATTCTCTATCCTATCCTATCCTCTATCCTATCCTATCCTTTATCGTATCCTATCCTCTATCCTATTAAATCCTATATCGGATCCTCTATCCTATCCTATCCTCTATCCTATCCTATCCTCTATCCTATCCTATCCTCTATCCTATCCTATCCTCTATCCTATTCTATCCTCTATCCTATACAATCCTATATCCTATTCTCTATCCTATCCTATCCTCTATCCTATCCTATCCCCTATCCTATCCAATCCTCTATCCTATCCTATCCGCTATCCTATCCAATCCTATATCCTATTCTCTATCCTATCCTATCCTCTATCCTATCCTATCCTTTATCGTATCCTATCCTCTATCCTATTAAATCCTATATCGGATCCTCTATCCTATCCTATCCTCTATCCTATCCTATCCTCTATCCTATCCTATCCTCTATCCTATCCTATCCTCTATCCTATTCTATCCTCTATCCTATACAATCCTATATCCTATTCTCTATCCTATCCTATCCTCTATCCTATCCTATCCTTTATCGTATCCTATCCTCTATCCTATCCTATCCTTTATCGTATCCTATCCTCTATCCTATTAAATCCTATATCGTATCCTCTATCCTATCCTATCCTCTATCGTATCCTATCCTCTATCCTATCCTATCCTTTATCCTATCCTATCCTCTATCCTATCCTATCCTCTATCCTATATTATTCTCTATCCTATCCCTTCCTCTATCCTATCCTATCCTCTATCCTATATTATCCTCTATCCTATCCCATCCTCTATCCTATCCTATCCTCTATCCTATCCTATCCTCTATCCTATCCTTTCCTCTATCCTATCCTATTCTCTATCCTATCCTATCCTCAATCCTATCGTATCCTCTATCTTATCCTATCCTCTATCCTATTAAATCCTATATCGTATCCTCTATCCTATCCTATCCTCTATCCTATCCTATCCTCTATCCTATCCTCTCCTCTATCCTATCCTATCCTCCATCCTATCCTATCCTCTATCCTATCCTATCCTCTATCCTATCCTATCCTCTATCGTATCCTATCCTCCATTGTATCCTATCCTCTATCCTATCCCATCCTCTATCCTATCCTATCCTCTATCCTATCCTATCCTATCCTCTATCCTATCCTATCCTCTATCCTATTAAATCCTATATCGTATCCTCTATCATATCCTATCCTCTATCCTATCCTATCCTCTATCCTATCCTTATCCTCTATCGTATAATATCCTCTATCCTATCCCATCCTCTTTCCTATCCTATCCTCTATCCTATCCTATACTCTATCCTATCCTATCCTCTATCCTATCCTATTCTCTATCCTATCCTATCCTCTATCCTATCCTATCCTCTATCCTATCCCATCCTCTATCCTATCCTATCCTCTATCCTATCCTATCCTCTATCCTATCCTATCCTCTATCCCATCCTATTCTCTATCCTATCCTATCCTCTATCCTATGCTATCCTCTATCATATCCTATCCTCTATCCTATCCTATCCTGTATCCTATCCTGTCCTCTATCCTATTTTATCCTCTACCTTATACAATCCTGTATCCTATTCTCTATCCTATCCTATCCTCTATCCTATCCTATCCTCTATCCTATTAAATCCTATATCGTATCCTCTATCATATCCTATCCTCTATCCTATCCTATCCTCTATCCTATCCTTATCCTCTATCCTATCCCATCCTCTATCCTATCCTATCCTCTATCCTATCCTATCCTCTATCCTATCCTATCCTCTATCCTATCCTATTCTCTATCCTATCCTATCCTCTATCCTATCCTATCCTTTATCCTATCCCATCCTCTATCCTATCCTATCCTCTATCCTATCCTATCCTCTATCCTATCCTATCCTCTATCCCATCCTATTCTCTATCCTATCCTATCCTCTATCCTATCCTATCCTCTATCATATCCTATCCTCTATCCTATCCTATCCTGTATCCTATCCTATCCTCTATCCTATCCTATCCTCTATCCTATCCTATCCTGTATCATATCCTATCCTCTATCCTATCCTATCCTCTATCCTATTCTATCCTCTATCCTATCCAATCCTATATCCTATTCTCTATCCTATCCTATCCTCTATCGTATCCTATCCCCTATCCTATCCAATCCTCTATCCTATCCTATCCGCTATCCTATCCAATCCTATATCCTATTCTCTATCATATCCTATCCTCTATCCTATCCTATCCTTTATCGTATCCTATCCTCTATCCTATTAAATCCTATATGGGATCCTCTATCCTATCCTATCCTCTATCCTATCCTATCCTCTATCCTATCCTATCCTCTATCGTATCCTATCCTCTATCCTATCCCATCCTCTATCCTATCCTATCCTCTATCCTATCCTATCCTCTATCCTATCCTTATCCTCTATCGTATCCTATCCTCTATCCTATCCTATCCTGTATCCTATCCTATCCTCTTTCCTATCCTATCCTCTATCCTATCCTATCCTCTATCCTATCCCATCCTCTATCCTATCCTATCCTCTATCCTATCCTATCCTCTATCATACCCTATCCTCTATCCTATCCTATCCTGTATCCTATCCTATCCTCTTTCCTATCCTATCCTCTATCCTATCCTATCCTGTATCATATCCTATCCTCTATCCTATCCTATCCTCCATCCTATCCTATCCTCTATCCTATATTATCCTCTATCCTATCCCATCCTCTATCCTATCCTATCCTCTATCCTATCCTATCCTCTATCCTATCCTATCCTCTATCCTATTAAATCCTATATCGTATCCTCTATCATATCCTATCCTCTATCCTATCCTATCCTCTATCCTATCCTATCCTTTATCGTATCCTATCCTCTATCCTATTAAATCCTATATCGGATCCTCTATCCTATCCTATCCTCTATCCTATCCTATCCTCTATCCTATCCTATCCTCTATCCTATTCTATCCTCTATCCTATCCAATCCTATATCCTATTCTCTATCCTATCCTATCCTCTATCGTATCCTATCCCCTATCCTATCCAATCCTCTATCCTATCCTATCCGCTATCCTATCCAATCCTATATCCTATTCTCTATCCTATCCTATCCTCTATCCTATCCTATCCTTTATCGTATCCTATCCTCTATCCTATTAAATCCTATATCGTATCCTCTATCCTATCCTATCCTCTATCGTATCATATCCTCTATCCTATCCTATCCTCTATCGTATCCTATCCTCCATCCTATCCTATCCTCTATCCTATATTATCCTCTATCCTATCCCATCCTCTATCCTATCCTATCCTCTATCCTATCCTATCCTCTATCCTATCCTATCCTCTATCCTATTAAATCCTATATCGTATCCTCTATCCTATCCAATCCTATATCCTATTCTCTATCCTATCCTATCCTCTATCGTATCCTATCCCCTATCCTATCCAATCCTCTATCCTATCCTATCCTATGTCCTATTCTCTATCCTATCCTATCCTCTATCCTATCCTATCCTTTATCGTATCCTATCCTCTATCCTATTAAATCCTATATCGGATCCTCTATCCTATCCTATCCTCTATCCTATCCTATCCTCTATCCTATCCTATCCTCTATCCTATTCTATCCTCTATCCTATCCAATCCTATATCCTATTCTCTATCCTATCCTATCCTCTATCCTATCCTATCCCCTATCCTATCCAATCCTCTATCCTATCCTATCCGCTATCCTATCCAATCCTATATCCTATTCTCTATCCTATCCTATCCTCTATCCTATCCTATCCTTTATCGTATCCTATCCTCTATCCTATTAAATCCTATATCGGATCCTCTATCCTATCCTATCCTCTATCCTATCCTATCCTCTATCCTATCCTATCCTCTATCCTATCCTATCCTCTATCCTATTCTATCCTCTATCCTATACAATCCTATATCCTATTCTCTATCCTATCCTATCCTCTATCGTATCCTATCCCCTATCCTATCCAATCCTCTATCCTATCATATCCGCTATCCTATCCAATCCTATATCCTATTCTCTATCCTATCCTATCCTCTATCCTATCCTATCCTTTATCGTATCCTATCCTCTATCCTATCCTATCCTTTATCGTATCCTATCCTCTATCCTATTAAATCCTATATCGTATCCTCTATCCTATCCTATCCTCTATCGTATCCTATCCTCTATCCTATCCTATCCTTTATCCTATCCTATCCTCTATCCTATCCTATCCTCTATCCTATATTATTCTCTATCCTATCCCTTCCTCTATCCTATCCTATCCTCTATCCTATATTATCCTCTATCCTATCCCATCCTCTATCCTATCCTATCCTCTATCCTATCCTATCCTCTATCCTATCCTTTCCTCTATCCTATCCTATTCTCTATCCTATCCTATCCTCAATCCTATCGTATCCTCTATCTTATCCTATCCTCTATCCTATTAAATCCTATATCGTATCCTCTATCCTATCCTATCCTCTATCCTATCCTATCCTCTATCCTATCCTCTCCTCTATCCTATCCTATCCTCCATCCTATCCTATCCTCTATCCTATCCTATCCTCTATCCTATCCTATCCTCTATCGTATCCTATCCTCCATTGTATCCTATCCTCTATCCTATCCCATCCTCTATCCTATCCTATCCTCTATCCTATCCTATCCTATCCTCTATCCTATCCTATCCTCTATCCTATTAAATCCTATATCGTATCCTCTATCATATCCTATCCTCTATCCTATCCTATCCTCTATCCTATCCTTATCCTCTATCGTATAATATCCTCTATCCTATCCCATCCTCTTTCCTATCCTATCCTCTATCCTATCCTATACTCTATCCTATCCTATCCTCTATCCTATCCTATCCTCTATCCTATCCTATCCTCTATCCTATCCTATCCTCTATCCCATCCTATTCTCTATCCTATCCTATCCTCTATCCTATGCTATCCTCTATCATATCCTATCCTCTATCCTATCCTATCCTGTATCCTATCCTGTCCTCTATCCTATTTTATCCTCTACCCTATACAATCCTGTATCCTATTCTCTATCCTATCCTATCCTCTATCGTATCCTATCCCCTATCCTATCCAATCCTCTATCCTATCCTATCCGCTATCCTATCCAATCCTATATCCTATTCTCTATCCTATCCTATCCTCTATCCTATCCTATCCTTTATCGTATCCTATCCTCTATCCTATTAAATCCTATATCGTATCCTCTATCCTATCCTATCCTCTATCCTATATTATCCTCTATCCTATCCCATCCTCTATCCTATCCTATCCTCTATCCTATCCTATCCTCTATCCTATCCTATCCTCTATCCTATCCTATCCTCTATCCTATTAAATCCTATATCGTATCCTCTATCATATCCTATCCTCTATCCTATCCTATCCTCTATCCTATCCTTATCCTCTATCCTATCCCATCCTCTATCCTATCCTATCCTCTATCCTATCCTATCCTCTATCCTATCCTATCCTCTATCCTATCCTATTCTCTATCCTATCCTATCCTCTATCCTATCCTATCCTCTATCCTATCCCATCCTCTATCCTATCCTATCCTCTATCCTATCCTATCCTCTATCCTATCCTATCCGCTATCCTATCCAATCCTATATCCTATTCTCTATCATATCCTATCCTCTATCCTATCCTATCCTTTATCGTATCCTATCCTCTATCCTATTAAATCCTATATGGGATCCTCTATCCTATCCTATCCTCTAGCCTATCCCATCCTCTTTCCTATCCTATCCTCTATCCTATCCTATTCTCTATCCTATCCTATCCTCTATCCTATCCTATCCTCTATCCTATCCCATCCTCTATCCTATCCTATCCTCTATCCTATCCTATCCTCTATCCTATCCTATCCTCTATCCCATCCTATTCTCTATCCTATCCTATCCTCTATCCTATGCTATCCTCTATCATATCCTATCCTCTATCCTATCCTATCCTGTATCCTATCCTATCCTCTATCCTATCCTATCCTCTATCCTATCCTATCCTGTATCATATCCTATCCTCTATCCTATCCTATCCTCTATCCTATTCTATCCTCTATCCTATCCAATCCTATATCCTATTCTCTATCCTATCCTATCCTCTATCGTATCCTATCCCCTATCCTATCCAATCCTCTATCCTATCCTATCCGCTATCCTATCCAATCCTATATCCTATTCTCTATCATATCCTATCCTCTATCCTATCCTATCCTTTATCGTATCCTATCCTCTATCCTATTAAATCCTATATGGGATCCTCTATCCTATCCTATCCTCTATCCTATCCTATCCTCTATCCTATCCTATCCTCTATCGTATCCTATCCTCTATCCTATCCCATCCTCTATCCTATCCTATCCTCTATCCTATCCTATCCTCTATCCTATCCTATCCTCTATCCTATCCTTATCCTCTATCGTATCCTATCCTCTATCCTATCCCATCCTCTATCCTATCCTATCCTCTATCCTATCCTATCCTCTATCCTATCCTATCCTCTATCCTATCCTATTCTCTATCCTATCCCATCCTCTATCCTATCCTATCCTCTATCCTATCCTATCCTCTATCCTATCCTATCCTCTATCCCATCCTATTCTCTATCCTATCCTATCCTCTATCCTATCCTATCCTCTATCATATCCTATCCTCTATCCTATCCTATCCTGTATCCTATCCTATCCTCTATCCTATCCTATCCTCTATCCTATCCTATCCTGTATCATATCCTATCCTCTATCCTATCCTATCCTCCATCCTATCCTATCCTCTATTATATATTATCCTCTATCCTATCCCATCCTCTATCCTATCCTATCCTCTATCCTATCCTATCCTCTATCCTATCCTATCCTCTATCCTATTAAATCCTATATCGTATCCTCTATCATATCCTATCCTCTATCCTATCCTATCCTCTATCCTATCCTATCCTTTATCGTATCCTATCCTCTATCCTATTAAATCCTATATCGGATCCTCTATCCTATCCTATCCTCTATCCTATCCTATCCTCTATCCTATCCTATCCTCTATCCTATCCTATCCTCTATCCTATTCTATCCTCTATCCTATCCAATCCTATATCCTATTCTCTATCCTATCCTATCCTCTATCGTATCCTATCCCCTATCCTATCCAATCCTCTATCCTATCCTATCCGCTATCCTATCCAATCCTATATCCTATTCTCTATCCTATCCTATCCTCTATCCTATCCTATCCTTTATCGTATCCTATCCTCTATCCTATTAAATCCTATATCGTACCCTCTATCCTATCCTATCCTCTATCGTATCACATCCTCTATCCTATCCTATCCTCTATCGTATCCTATCCTCCATCCTATCCTATCCTCTATCCTATATTATCCTCTATCCTATCCCATCCTCTATCCTATCCTATCCTCTATCCCATCCTATCCTCTATCCTATCCTATCCTCTATCCTATTAAATCAAATATCGTATCCTCTATCCTATCCAATCCTATATCCTATTCTCTATCCTATCCTATCCTCTATCGTATCCTATCCCCTATGCTATCCAATCCTCTATCCTATCCTATCCGCTATCCTATCCAATCCTATATCCTATTCTCTATCCTATCCTATCCTCTATCCTATCCTATCCTTTATCGTATCCTATCCTCTATCCTATTAAATCCTATATCGTATCCTCTATCCTATCCTATCCTCTATCGTATCATATCCTCTATCCTATCCTATCCTCTATCGTATCCTATCCTCCATCCTATCCTATCCTCTATCCTATATTATCCTCTATCCTATCCCATCCTCTATCCTATCCTATCCTCTATCCTATCCTATTCTCTATCCTATCCTATCCTATATCCTATCCTATCCTTTATCGTATCCTATCCTCTATCGTATCCTATCCCCTATCCTATCCAATCCTCTATCCTATCCTATCCGCTATCCTATCCAATCCTATATCCTATTCTCTATCCTATCCTATCCTCTATCCTATCCTATCCTTTATCGTATCCTATCCTCTATCCTATTAAATCCTATATCGTATCCTCTATCCTATCCTATCCTCTATCGTATCATATCCTCTATCCTATCCTATCCTCTATCGTATCCTATCCTCCATCCTATCCTATCCTCTATCCTATATTATCCTCTATCCTATCCCATCCTCTATCCTATCCTATCCTCTATCCTATGCTATCCTCTATCCTATCCTATCCTCTATCCTATTAAATCCTATATCGTATCCTCTATCATATCCTATCCTCTATCCTATCCTATCCTCTATCCTATCCTTATCCTCTATCGTATCCTATCCTCTATCCTATCCTATCCTCTATCCTATCCTATCCTATATCCTATTCTCTATCCTATCCTATCCTCTATCCTATCCTATACTTTATCGTATCCTATCCTCTATCCTATTAAATCCTATATCGTATCCTCTATCCTATCCTATCCTCTATCGTATCATATCCTCTATCCTATCCTATCCTCTATCGTATCCTATCCTCCATCCTATCCTATCCTCTATCCTATATTATCCTCTATCCTATCCCATCCTCTATCCTAACCTATCCTCTATCCTATCCTATCCTCTATCCTATCCTATCCTCTATCCTATCCTATCCTCTATCCTATTAAATCCTATATCGTATCCTCTATCATATCCTATCCTCTATCCTATCCTATCCTCTATCCTATCCTTATCCTCTATCGTATCCTATCCTCTATCCTATCCCATCCTCTATCCTATCCTATCCTCTATGCTATCCTATCCTCTATCCTATCCTATCCTCTATCCTATCCTATTCTCTATCCTATCCTATCCTCTATCCTATCCTATCCTCTATCGTATCCCATCCTCTATCCTATCCTATCCTCTATCCTATCAGATCCTCTATCCTATCCTATCCTCTATCCTATCCTATCCTCTATCCTATCTTATCCTCTATCCCATCCTATTCTCTATCCTATCCTATCCTCTATCCTATCCTATCCTCTATCATATCCTATCCTCTATCCTATCCTATCCTCTATCGTATCATATCCTCTATCCTATCCTATCCTCTATCGTATCCTATCCTCCATCCTATCCTATCCTCTATCCTATATTATCCTCTATCCTATCCCATCCTCTATCCTATCCTATCCTCTATCCTATCCTATCCTCTATCCTATCCTATCCTCTATCCTATTAAATCCTATATCGTATCCTCTATCCTATCCAATCCTATATCCTATTCTCTATCCTATCCTATCCTCTATCGTATCCTATCCCCTATCCTATCCAATCCTCTATCCTATCCTATCCGCTATCCTATCCAATCCTATATCCTATTCTCTATCCTATCCTATCCTCTATCCTATCCTATCCTTTATCGTATCCTATCCTCTATCCTATTAAATCCTATATCGTATCCTCTATCCTATCCTATCCTCTATCGTATCATATCCTCTATCCTATCCTATCCTCTATCGTATCCTATCCTCCATCCTATCCTATCCTCTATCCTATATTATCCTCTATCCTATCCCATCCTCTATCCTATCCTATCATCTATCCTATCCTATCCTCTATCCTATCCTATCCTTTGTCCTATTAAATCCTATATCGTATCCTCTATCATATCCTATCCTCTATCCTATCCTATCCTCTATCCTATCCTTATCCTCTATCGTATCCTATCCTCTATCCTATCCCATCCTCTATCCTATCCTATACTCTATCCTATCCTATCCTCTATCATATCCTATCCTCTATCCTATCCTATTCTCTATCCTATCGTATCCTCTATCCTATCCTATCCTCTATCATATCCTATCCTCTATCCTATCCTATGCTGTATCCTATCCTATCCTCTATCCTATCCTATCCACTATCCTATCCTATCCTCTATCCTATCCTATCCTGTATCATATCCTATCCTCTATCCTATCCTATCCTCTATCCTATTCTATCCTCTATCCTATCCAATCCTATATCCTATTCTCTATCCTATCCAATCCCCTATCCTATCCTATCCGCTATCCTATCCAATCCTATATCCTATCCTCTATCCTATCCTATCCTTTATCGTATCCTATCCTCTATCCTATTAAATCCTATATCCTATCCTCTATCCTATATTATCCTCTATCCTACCCCATCCTCTATCCTATCCTATCCTCTATCCTATATTATCCTCTATCCTATCCCATCCTCTATCCTATCCTATCCTCTATCCTATCCTATCCTCTATCCTATCCTTTCCTCTATCCTATCCTATTCTCTATCCTATCCTATCCTCTATCCTATCGTATCCTCTATCGTATCCTATCCTCTATCCTATCCTATCCTCTATCCCATCCTATTCTCTATCCTATCCTATCCTCTATCCTATCCTATCCTCTATCATATCCTATTCTCTATCCCATCCTATCCTCTATCCTATCCTATCCTTTATCGTATCCTATCCTCTATCCTATTAAATCCTATATCGTATCCTCTATCCTATCCTATCCTCTATCGTATCATATCCTCTATCCTATCCTATCCTCTATCGTATCCTATCCTCCATCCTATCCTATCCTCTATCCTATATTATCCTCTATCCTATCCCATCCTCTATCCTATCCTATCCTCTATCCTATCCTATCCTCTATCCTATCCTATCCTCTATTCTATTAAATCCTATATCGTATCCTCTATCCTATCCAATCCTATATCCTATTCTCTATCCTATCCTATCCTCTATCGTATCCTATCCCCTATCCTATCCAATCCTCTATCCTATCCTATCCGCTATCCTATCCAATCCTATATCCTATTCTCTATCCTATCCTATCCTCTATCCTATCCTATCCTCTATCCTATTCTATCCTCTATCCTATCCAATCCTATATCCTATTCTCTATCCTATCCTATCCTCTATCGTATCCTATCCCCTATCCTATCCAATCCTCTATCCTATCCTATCCGCTATCCTATCCAATCCTATATCCTATTGTCTATCCTATCCTATCCTCTATCCTATCCTATCCTTTATCGTATCCTATCCTCTATCCTATTAAATCCTATATCGGATCCTCTATCCTATCCTATCCTCTATCCTATCCTATCCTTTATCCTATCCTATCCTCTATCCTATCCTATCCTCTATCCTATTCTATCCTCTATCCTATCCAATCCTATATCCTATTCTCTATCCTATCCTATCCTCTATCGTATCCTATCCCCTATCCTATCCAATCCTCTATCCTATCCTACCCGCTATCCTATCCAATCCTATATCCTATTCTCTATCCTATCCTATCCTCTATCCTATCCTATCCTTTATCGTATCCTATCCTCTATCCTATTAAATCCTATATCGTATCCTCTATCCTATCCTATCCTCTATCGTATCATATCCTCTATCCTATCCTATCCTCTATCGTATCCTATCCTCCATCCTATCCTATCCTCTATCCTATATTATCCTCTATCCTATCCCATCCTCTATCCTATCCTATCCTATATCCTATCCTATCCTCTATCCTATCCTATCCTCTATCCTATTAAATCCTATATCGTATCCTCTATCCTATCCTATCCTCTATCCTATCCTTATCCTCTATCGTATCCTATCCTCTATCCTATCCCATCCTCTATCCTATCCTATCCTCTATCCTATCCTATCCTCTATCATATCCTATCCTCTATCCTATCTTATTCTCTATCCTATCCTATCCTCTATCCTATCCTATCCTCTATCATATCCTATCCTCTATCCTATCCTATGCTGTATCCTATCCTATCCTCTATCTTATCCTATCCTCTATCCTATCCTATCCTGTATCATATCCTATCCTCTATCCTATCCTATCCTCTATCCTATTCTATCCTCTATCCTATCCAATCCTATATCCTATTCTCTATCCTATCCAATCCCCTATCCTATCCTATCCGCTATCCTATCCAATCCTATATCCTATCCTCTATCCTATCCTATCCTTTATCGTATCCTATCCTCTATCCTATTAAATCCTATATCCTATCCTCTATCCTATATTATCCTCTATCCTACCCCATCCTCTATCCTATCCTATCCTCTATCCTATATTATCCTCTATCCTATCCCATCCTCTATCCTATCCTATCCTCTGTCCTATCCTATCCTCTATCCTATCCTTTCCTCTATCCTATCCTATTCTCTATCCTATCCTATCCTCTATCCTATCGTATCCTCTATCGTATCCTATCCTCTATCCTATTAAATCCTATATCGTATCCTCTATCCTATCCTATCCTCTATCCTATCCTATCCTCTATCCTATCCTATCCTCTATCCTATCCTATCCTCTATCCTATCCTATCCTCTATCCTATCCTATCCTGTATCATATCCTATCCTCTATCCTATCCTATCCTCTATCCTATTCTATCCTCTATCCTATCCAATCCTATATCCTATTCTCTATCCTATCCTATCCTCTATCGTATCCTATCCCCTATCCTATCCAATCCTCTATCCTATCCTATCCGCTATCCTATCCAATCCTATATCCTATTCTCTATCCTATCCTATCCTCTATCCTATCCTATCCTTTATCGTATCCTATCCTCTATCCTATTAAATCCTATATCGTATCCTCTATCCTATCCTATCCTCTATCGTATCATATCCTCTATCCTATCCTATCCTCTATCGTATCCTATCCTCCATCCTATCCTATCCTCTATCCTATATTATCCTCTATCCTATCCCATCCTCTATCCTATCCTATCATCTATCCTATCCTATCCTCTATCCTATCCTATCCTTTGTCCTATTAAATCCTATATCGTATCCTCTATCATATCCTATCCTCTATCCTATCCTATCCTCTATCCTATCCTTATCCTCTATCGTATCCTATCCTCTATCCTATCCCATCCTCTATCCTATCCTATACTCTATCCTATCCTATCCTCTATCATATCCTATCCTCTATCCTATCCTATTCTCTATCCTATCGTATCCTCTATCCTATCCTATCCTCTATCATATCCTATCCTCTATCCTATCCTATGCTGTATCCTATCCTATCCTCTATCCTATCCTATCCACTATCCTATCCTATCCTCTATCCTATCCTATCCTGTATCATATCCTATCCTCTATCCTATCCTATCCTCTATCCTATTCTATCCTCTATCCTATCCAATCCTATATCCTATTCTCTATCCTATCCAATCCCCTATCCTATCCTATCCGCTATCCTATCCAATCCTATATCCTATCCTCTATCCTATCCTATCCTTTATCGTATCCTATCCTCTATCCTATTAAATCCTATATCCTATCCTCTATCCTATATTATCCTCTATCCTATCCCATCCTCTATCCTATCCTATCCTCTATCCTATATTATCCTCTATCCTATCCCATCCTCTATCCTATCCTATCCTCTATCCTATCCTATCCTCTATCCTATCCTATCCTCTATCATATCCTATTCTCTATCCCATCCTATCCTCTATCCTATCCTATCCTTTATCGTATCCTATCCTCTATCCTATTAAATCCTATATCGTATCCTCTATCCTATCCTATCCTCTATCGTATCATATCCTCTATCCTATCCTATCCTCTATCGTATCCTATCCTCCATCCTATCCTATCCTCTATCCTATATTATCCTCTATCCTATCCCATCCTCTATCCTATCCTATCCTCTATCCTATCCTATCCTCTATCCTATCCTATCCTCTATTCTATTAAATCCTATATCGTATCCTCTATCCTATCCAATCCTATATCCTATTCTCTATCCTATCCTATCCTCTATCGTATCCTATCCCCTATCCTATCCAATCCTCTATCCTATCCTATCCGCTATCCTATCCAATCCTATATCCTATTCTCTATCCTATCCTATCCTCTATCCTATCCTATCCTCTATCCTATTCTATCCTCTATCCTATCCAATCCTATATCCTATTCTCTATCCTATCCTATCCTCTATCGTATCCTATCCCCTATCCTATCCAATCCTCTATCCTATCCTATCCGCTATCCTATCCAATCCTATATCCTATTGTCTATCCTATCCTATCCTCTATCCTATCCTATCCTTTATCGTATCCTATCCTCTATCCTATTAAATCCTATATCGGATCCTCTATCCTATCCTATCCTCTATCCTATCCTATCCTTTATCCTATCCTATCCTCTATCCTATCCTATCCTCTATCCTATTCTATCCTCTATCCTATCCAATCCTATATCCTATTCTCTATCCTATCCTATCCTCTATCGTATCCTATCCCCTATCCTATCCAATCCTCTATCCTATCCTACCCGCTATCCTATCCAATCCTATATCCTATTCTCTATCCTATCCTATCCTCTATCCTATCCTATCCTTTATCGTATCCTATCCTCTATCCTATTAAATCCTATATCGTATCCTCTATCCTATCCTATCCTCTATCGTATCATATCCTCTATCCTATCCTATCCTCTATCGTATCCTATCCTCCATCCTATCCTATCCTCTATCCTATATTATCCTCTATCCTATCCCATCCTCTATCCTATCCTATCCTATATCCTATCCTATCCTCTATCCTATCCTATCCTCTATCCTATTAAATCCTATATCGTATCCTCTATCCTATCCTATCCTCTATCCTATCCTTATCCTCTATCGTATCCTATCCTCTATCCTATCCCATCCTCTATCCTATCCTATCCTCTATCCTATCCTATCCTCTATCATATCCTATCCTCTATCCTATCTTATTCTCTATCCTATCCTATCCTCTATCCTATCCTATCCTCTATCATATCCTATCCTCTATCCTATCCTATGCTGTATCCTATCCTATCCACTATCTTATCCTATCCTCTATCCTATCCTATCCTGTATCATATCCTATCCTCTATCCTATCCTATCCTCTATCCTATTCTATCCTCTATCCTATCCAATCCTATATCCTATTCTCTATCCTATCCAATCCCCTATCCTATCCTATCCGCTATCCTATCCAATCCTATATCCTATCCTCTATCCTATCCTATCCTTTATCGTATCCTATCCTCTATCCTATTAAATCCTATATCCTATCCTCTATCCTATATTATCCTCTATCCTACCCCATCCTCTATCCTATCCTATCCTCTATCCTATATTATCCTCTATCCTATCCCATCCTCTATCCTATCCTATCCTCTGTCCTATCCTATCCTCTATCCTATCCTTTCCTCTATCCTATCCTATTCTCTATCCTATCCTATCCTCTATCCTATCGTATCCTCTATCGTATCCTATCCTCTATCCTATTAAATCCTATATCGTATCCTCTATCCTATCCTATCCTCTATCCTATCCTATCCTCTATCCTATCCTATCCTCTATCCTATCCTATCCTCTATCCTATCCTATCCTCTATCCTATCCTATCCTCTATCATATCCTATCCTCTATCCTATCCTATCCTCTATCCTATCCTATCCTTTATCGTATCCTATCCTCTATCCTATTCTATCCTCTATCCTATCCAATCCTATATCCTATTCTCTATCCTATCCTATCCTCTATCGTATCCTATCCCCTATCCTATCCAATCCTCTATCCTATCCTATCCGCTATCCTATCCAATCCTATATCCTATTCTCTATCCTATCCTATCCTCTATCCTATCCTATTCTTTATCGTATCCTATCCTCTATCCTATGAAATCCTATATCGTATCCTCTATCCTATCCTATCGTCTATCGTATCATATCCTCTATCCTATCCTATCCTCTATCGTATCCTATCCTCCATCCTATCCTATCCTCTATCCTATATTATCCTCTATCCTATCCCATCCTCTATCCTATCCTATCCTCTATCCTATCCTATCCTCTATCCTATCCTATCCTATATCCTATTAAATCCTATATCGTATCCTCTATCCTATCCAATCCTATATCCTATTATCTATCCTATCCTATCCTCTATCGTATCCTATCCCCTATGCTATCCAATCCTCTATCCTATCCTATCCGCTATCCTATCCAATCCTATATCCCATCCTCTATCCTATCCTATCCTCTATCCTATCCTATCCTCTATCCTATCCTATCCTCTATCCTATCCTATCCTCTATCCTATTAAATCCTATATCGTATCCTCTATCCTATCCAATCCTATATCCTATTCTCTATCCTATCCTATCCTCTATCGTATCCTATCCCCTATCCTATCCAATCCTCTATCCTATCCTATCCGCTATCCTATCCAATCCTATATCCTATTCTCTATCCTATCCTATCCTCTATCCTATCCTATCCTTTATCGTATCCTATCCTCTATCCTATTAAATCCTATATCGTATCCTCTATCCTATCCTATCCTCTATCGTATCATATCCTCCATCCTATCCTATCCTCTATCGTATCCTATCCTCCATCCTATCCTATCCTCTATCCTATATTATCCTCTATCCTATCCCATCCTCTATCCTATCCTATCCTCTATCCTATCCTATCCTCTATCCTATCCTATCCTCTATCCTATTAAATCCTATATCGTATCCTCTATCATATCCTATCCTCTATCCTATCCTATCCTCTATCCTATCCTTATCCTCTATCGTATCCTATCCTCTATCCTATCCCATCCTCTATCCTATCCTATCCTCTATCCTATCCTATCCTCTATCATATCCTATCCTCTATCCTATCCTATTCTCTATCCTATCCTATCCTCTATCCTATCCTATACTCTATCATATCCTATCCTCTATCCTATCCTATGCTGTATCCTATCCTATCCTCTATCCTATCCTATCCTCTATCCTATCCTATCCTGTATCATATCCTATCCTCTATCCTATCCTATCCTTTATCCTATTCTATCCTCTATCCTATCCAATCCTATATCCTATTCTCTATCCTATCCAATCCCCTATCCTATCCTATCCGCTATCCTATCCAATCCTATATCCTATCCTCTATCCTATCCTATCCTTTATCGTATCCTATCCTCTATCCTATTAAATCCTATATCCTATCCTCTATCCTATATTATCCTCTATCCTACCCCATCCTCTATCCTATCCTATCCTCTATCCTATATTATCCTCTATCCTATCCCATCCTCTATCCTATCCTATCCTCTATCCTATCCTATCCTCTATCCTATCCTTTCCTCTATCCTATCCTATTCTCTATCCTATCCTATCCTCTATCCTATCGTATCCTCTATTGTATCCTATCCCCTATCCTATCCAATCCTCTATCCTATCCTATCCGCTATCCTATCCAATCCTATATCCTATTCTCTAACCTATCCTATCCTCTATCCTATCCTATCCTTTATCGTATCCTATCCTCTATCCTATTCTATCCTCTATCCTATCCAATCCTATATCCTATTCTCTATCCTATCCTATCCTCTATCGTATCCTATTCCCTATCCTATCCAATCCTCTATCCTATCCTATCCGCTATCCTATCCAATCCTATATCCTATTCTCTATCCTATCCTATCCTGTATCCTATCCTATCCTTTATCGTATCCTATCCTCTATCCTATTAAATCCTATATCGTATCCTCTATCCTATCCTATCCTCTATCGTATCATATCCTCTATCCTATCCTATCCTCTATCGTATCCTATCCTCCATCCTATCCTATCCTCTATCCTATATTATCCTCTATCCTATCCCATCCTCTATCCTATCCTATCCTCTATCCTATCCTATCCTCTATCCTATCCTTTCCTCTATCCTATCCTATTCTCTATCCTATCCTATCCTCTATCCTATCGTATCCTCTATCGTATCCTATCCTCTATCCTATTAAATCCTATATCGTATCCTCTATCCTATCCTATCCTCTATCCTATCCTATCCTCTATCCTATCCTATCCTCTATCCTATCCTATCCTATCCTCTATCCTATCCTATCCTCTATCCTATCCCATCCTCTATCCTATCCTATCCTTTATCCTATCCTATCCTCTATCCTATCCTATCCTCTATCCCATCCTATTCTCTATCCTATCCTATCCTCTATCCTATCCTATCCTCTATCATATCCTATCCTCTATCCTATCCTATCCTGTATCCTATTAAATCCTATATCGTATCCTCTATCCTATCCAATCCTATATCCTATTCTCTATCCTATCCTATCCTCTATCGTATCCTATCCCCTATCCTATCCAATCCTCTATCCTATCCTATCCGCTATCCTATCCAATCCTATATCCTATTCTCTAACCTATCCTATCCTCTATCCTATCCTATCCTTTATCGTATCCTATCCTCTATCCTATTCTATCCTCTATCCTATCCAATCCTATATCCTATTCTCTATCCTATCCTATCCTCTATCATATCCTATCCTCTATCCTATCCTATCCTGTATCCTATTAAATCCTATATCGTATCCTCTATCCTATCCAATCCTATATCCTATTCTCTATCCTATCCTATCCTCTATCGTATCCTATCCCCTATCCTATCCAATCCTCTATCCTATCCTATCCGCTATCCTATCCAATCCTATATCCTATTCTCTATCCTATCCTATCCTGTATCCTATCCTATCCTTTATCGTATCCTATCCTCTATCCTATTAAATCCTATATCGTATCCTCTATCCTATCCTATCCTCTATCGTATCATATCCTCTATCCTATCCTATCCTCTATCGTATCCTATCCTCCATCCTATCCTATCCTCTACCCTATATTATCCTCTATCCTATCCCATCCTCTATCCTATCCTATCCTCTATCCTATCCTATCCTCTATCCTATCCTATCCTCTATCCTATTAAATCCTATATCGTATCCTCTATCCTATCCAATCCTATATCCTATTCTCTATCCTATCCTATCCTCTATCGTATCCTATCCCCTATGCTATCCAATCCTCTATCCTATCCTATCCGCTATCCTATCCAATCCTATATCCTATTCTCTATCCTATCCTATCCTCTATCCTATCCTATCCTTTATCGTATCCTATCCTCTATCCTATTAAATCCTATATCGGATCCTCTATCCTATCCTATCCTCTATCCTATCCTATCCTTTATCCTATCCTATCCTCTATCCTATCCTATCCTCTATCCTATTCTATCCTCTATCCTATCCAATCCTATATCCTATTCTCTATCCTATCCTATCCTCTATCCTATCCTATCCTCTATCCTATTAAATCCTATATCGTATCCTCTATCATATCCTATCCTCTATCCTATCCTATCCTCTATCCTATCCTTATCCTCTATCGTATCCTATCCTCTATCCTATCCCATCCTCCATCCTATCCTATCCTCTATCCTATCCTATCCTCTATCATATCCTATCCTCTATCCTATCCTATTCTCTATCCTATCCTATCCTCTATCCTATCCTATATTCTATCATATCCTATCCTCTATCCTATCCTATGCTGTATCCTATCCTATCCTCTATCCTATCCTATCCTCTATCCTATCCTATCCTGTATCATATCCTATCCTCTATCCTATCCTATCCTCTATCCTATTCTATCCTCTATCCTATCCAATCCTATATCCTATTCTCTATCCTATCCAATCCCCTATCCTATCCTATCCGCTATCCTATCCAATCCTATATCCTATCCTCTATCCTATCCTATCCTGTATCCTATCCTATCCTTTATCGTATCCTATCCTCTATCCTATTAAATCCTATATCCTATCCTCTATCCTATATTATCCTCTATCCTACCCCATCCTCTATCGTATCCTATCCTCTATCCTATCCCATCCTCTATCCTATCCTATCCTCTATCCTATCCTATCCTCTATCATATCCTATCCTCTATCCTATCCTATTCTCTATCCTATCCTATCCTCTATCCTATCCTATACTCTATCATATCCTATCCTCTATCCTATCCTATGCTGTATCCTATCCTATCCTCTATCCTATCCTATCCTCTATCCTATCCTATACTCTATCATATCCTATCCTCTATCCTATCCTATGCTGTATCCTATCCTATCCTCTATCCTATCCTATCCTCTATCCTATCCTATCCTGTATCATATCCTATCCTCTATCCTATCCTATCCTCTATCCTATTCTATCCTCTATCCTATCCAATCCTATATCCTATTCTCTATCCTATCCAATCCCCTATCCTATCCTATCCGCTATCCTATCCAATCCTATATCCTATCATCTATCCTATCCTATCCTGTATCCTATCCTATCCTTTATCGTATCCTATCCTCTATCCTATTAAATCCTATATCCTATCCTCTATCCTATATTATCCTCTATCCTACCCCATCCTCTATCCTATCCTATCCTCTATCCTATATTATCCTCTATCCTATCCCATCCTCTATCCTATCCTATCCTCTATCCTATCCTATCCTCTATCCTATCCTTTCCTCTATCCTATCCTATCCTCTATCCTATATTATCCTCTATCCTATCCCATCCTCTATCCTATCCTATCCTCTATCCTATCCTATCCTCTATCCTATCCTATCCTATCCTCTATCCTATCCTCTATCCTATCCTATCCTCTATCCTATCCCATCCTCTATCCTATCCTATCCTCTATCCTATCCTATCCTCTATCCTATCCTATCCTCTATCCCATCCTATTCTCTACCCTATCCTATCCTCTATCCTATCCTATCCTCTATCATATCCTATCCTCTATCCTATCCTATCCTCTATCCCATCCTATTCTCTATCCTATCCTATCCTCTATCCTATCCTATCCTCTATCATATCCTATCCTCTATCCTATCCTATCCTGTATCCTATCCTGTATCCTATCCTGTATCCTATCCTATCCTCTATCCTATCCTATCCTCTATCCTATTAAATCCTATATCGTATCCTCTATCCTATCCTATCCTCTATCCTATTCTCTATCCTATCCTATCCTCTATCGTATCCTATCCCCTATCCTATCCAATTCTCTATCCTATCATATCCGCTATCCTATCCAATCCTATATCCTATTCTCTATCCTATCCTATCCTCTATCCTATCCTATCCTTTATCGTATCCTATCCTCTATCCTATTCTATCCTCTATCCTATCCAATCCTATATCCTATTCTCTATCCTATCCTATCCTCTATCGTATCCTATCCCCTATCCTATCCAATCCTCTATCCTATCCTATCCGCTATCCTATCCAATCCTATATCCTATTCTCTATCCTATCCTATCCTCTATCCTATCCTATCCTTTATCGTATCCTATCCTCTATCCTATTAAATCCTATATCGTATCCTCTATCCTATCCTATCCTCTATCGTATCATATCCTCTATCCTATCCTATCCTCTATCGTATCCTATCCTCCATCCTATCCTATCCTCTACCCTATATTATCCTCTATCCTATCCCATCCTCTATCCTATCCTATCCTCTATCCTATCCTATCCTCTATCCTATCCTATCCTCTATCCTATTAAATCCTATATCGTATCCTCTATCCTATCCAATCCTATATCCTATTCTCTATCCTATCCTATCCTCTATCGTATCCTATCCCCTATGCTATCCAATCCTCTATCCTATCCTATCCGCTATCCTATCCAATCCTATATCCTATTCTCTATCCTATCCTATCCTCTATCCTATCCTATCCTTTATCGTATCCTATCCTCTATCCTATTAAATCCTATATCGGATCCTCTATCCTATCCTATCCTCTATCCTATCCTATCCTTTATCCTATCCTATCCTCTATCCTATCCTACCCTCTATCCTATTCTATCCTCTATCCTATCCAATCCTATATCCTATTCTCTATCCTATCCTATCCTCTATCGTATCCTATCCCCTATCCTATCCAATCCTCTATCCTATCCTATCCGCCATCCTATCCAATCCTATATCCTATTCTCTATCCTATCCTATCCTCTATCCTATCCTATCCTTTATCGTATCCTATCCTCTATCCTATTAAATCCTATATCGTATCCTCTATCCTATCCTAACCTCTATCGTATCATATCCTCTATCCTATCCTATCCTCTATCGTTTCCTACCCTCCATCCTATCCTATCCTCTACCCTATATTATCCTCTATCCTATCCCATCCTCTATCCTATCCTATCCTCTATCCTATCCTATCCTCTATCCTATCCTATCCTCTATCCTATTAAATCCTATATCGTATCCTCTATCCTATCCAATCCTATATCCTATTCTCTATCCTATCCTATCCTCTATCGTATCCTATCCCCTATGCTATCCAATCCTCTATCCTATCCTATCCGCTATCCTATCCAATCCTATATCCTATTCTCTATCCTATCCTATCCTCTATCCTATCCTATCCTTTATCGTATCCTATCCTCTATCCTATTAAATCCTATATCGGATCCTCTATCCTATCCTATCCTCTATCCTATCCTATCCTTTATCCTATCCTATCCTCTATCCTATCCTACCCTCTATCCTATTCTATCCTCTATCCTATCCAATCCTATATCCTATTCTCTATCCTATCCTATCCTCTATCGTATCCTATCCCCTATCCTATCCAATCCTCTATCCTATCCTATCCGCCATCCTATCCAATCCTATATCCTATTCTCTATCCTATCCTATCCTCTATCCTATCCTATCCTTTATCGTATCCTATCCTCTATCCTATTAAATCCTATATCGTATCCTCTATCCTATCCTATCCTCTATCGTATCATATCCTCTATCCTATCCTATCCTCTATCGTATCCTATCCTCCATCCTATCCTATCCTCTATCCTATCCCATCCTCTATCCTATCCTATCCTCTATCCTATCCTATCCTCTATCCTATCCTATCCTCTATCCTATTAAATCTTATATCGTATCCTCTATCATATCCTATCCTCTATCCTATCCTATCCTCTATCCTATCCTTATCCTCTATCGTATCCTATCCTCTATCCTATCCCATCCTCTATCCTATCCTATCCTCTATCCTATCCTATCCTCTATCATATCCTATCCTCTATCCTATCCTATTCTCTATCCTATCCTATCCTCTATCCTATCCTATACTCTATCATATCCTATCCTCTATCCTATCCTATGCTGTATCCTATCCTATCCTCTATCCTATCCTATCCTCTATCCTATCCTATCCTGTATCAATTCCTATCCTCTATCCTATCCTATCCTCTATCCTATTCTATCCTCTATCCTATCCAATCCTATATCCTATTCTCTATCCTATCCAATCCCCTATCCTATCCTATCCGCTATCCTATCCAATCCTATATCCTATCCTCTATCCTATCCTATCTTTTATCGTATCCTATCCTCTATCCTATTAAATCCTATATCCTATCCTCTATCCTATATTATCCTCTATCCTACCCCATCCTCTATCCTATCCTATCCTCTATCCTATATTATCCTCTATCCTATCCCATCCTCTATCCTATCCTATCCTCTATCCTATCCTATCCTCTATCCTATCCTATCCTCTATCCTATCCTATCCTATCCTCTATCCTATCCTATCCTCTATCCTATCCCATCCTCTATCCTATCCTTTCCTCTATCCTATCCTATCCTCTATCCTATCCTATCCTCTATCCCATCCTATTCTCTATCCTATCCTATCCTCTATCCTATCCTATCCTCTATCGTATCATATCCTCTATCCTATCCTATCCTCTATCGTATCCTATCCTCCATCCTATCCTATCCTCTATCCTATATTATCCTCTATCCTAACCCATCCTCTATCCTATCCTATCCTCCATCCTATCCTATCCTCTATCCTATCCTATCCTCTATCCTATCCTATCCTCTATCCTATTAAATCCTATATCGTATCCTCTATCCTATCCAATCCTATATCCTATTCTCTATCCTATCCTATCCTCTATCGTATCCTATCCCCTATCCTATCCAATCCTCTATCCTATCCTATCCGCTATCCTATCCAATCCTATATCCTATTCTCTATCCTATCCTATCCTCTATCCTATCCTATCCTTTATCGTATCCTATCCTCTATCCTATTAAATCCTATATCGTATCCTCTATCCTATCCTATCCTCTATCGTATCATATCCTCTATCCTATCCTATCCTCTATCGTATCCTATCCTCCATCCTATCCTATCCTCTATCCTATCCCATCCTCTATCCTATCCTATCCTCTATCCTATCCTATCCTCTATCCTATCCTATCCTCTATCCTATTAAATCCTGTTTTTCAATCATTTAAAAGACAGGATTCATAGAAGTTCAGATTAAACAATATTCGAACTTATACTAGAATAAAATACACAATTTCCCGCTTGAACAAATTCTTGCTTCGGCATAAAAACCTCGACGGATTACGAGGAAAAGCCAAAGCAAGATGCAATAAATTTATTCTATTAAGCAACTACAAAAATTTCGTCGTACGAAAGCCCAGTATCAAATAGTGTTTAAATATAGATAACGCGGTTAGAAAATCGGCGTTTCAAGCAATTTACATGCTAAAGGACATTTTAGTCTAAAACTAAGAGAGCTCTCTTACCGTTAATACTCAAGTCTCTGCGCGTAGTGATCCACAGCAGAGTTCCACTGGAACTCTGCACAATTGCCGGCTGGCCCATAAGGCACTCCTCTGCCGGCAGCACTACGGCTAGCCTTGCAATCCGTCCCAGCTTCGGGATTCACTGGAAAGGAGCTTCAAAGCTGCCAATGCCCTTGGATCTGTGAGCCGGCCTGGGAGGATTCAAGTATTGCCGAACCGAGTACGAAACCAAATCTCCTATTACCCGGGATCACTCGCGTGAGCATTCAAACCCAAAAAGCAACTCAATTTTTAATTACGAACTATCGCATGAAGGACCCGAGTCGACTCTCTCCTTCTGACAAGTAAATTCAACCTTTTTTCTCAACACACTCTTTCTTTGTTCGCGACCGTTTCCACAACAACGCCTGCTTGTCAATCGCGACCACCGTGAATCGCTCGCTAGACTCGCATATATATCTACATGACGCGATTATCGTCTTCCTTCGCGATGATACGATCGACATTACAAAATCGCCGCGAACAAATCCTATATCGTATCCTCTATCATATCCTATCCTCTATCCTATCCTATCCTCTATCCTATCCTTATCCTCTATCGTATCCTATCCTCTATCCTATCCCATCCTCTATCCTATCCTATCCTCTATCCTATCCTATCCTCTATCATATCCTATCCTCTATCCTATCCTATTCTCTATCCTATCCTATCCTCTATCCTATCCTATACTCTATCATATCCTATCCTCTATCCTATCCTATGCTGTATCCTATCCTATCCTCTATCCTATCCTATCCTCTATCCTATCCTATCCTGTATCAATTCCTATCCTCTATCCTATCCTATCCTCTATCCTATTCTATCCTCTATCCTATCCAATCCTATATCCTATTCTCTATCCTATCCAATCCCCTATCCTATCCTATCCGCTATCCTATCCAATCCTATATCCTATCCTCTATCCTATCCTATCCTTTATCGTATCCTATCCTCTATCCTATTAAATCCTATATCCTATCCTCTATCCTATATTATCCTCTATCCTACCCCATCCTCTATCCTATCCTATCCTCTATCCTATATTATCCTCTATCCTATCCCATCCTCTATCCTATCCTATCCTCTATCCTATCCTATCCTCTATCCTATCCTTTCCTCTATCCTATCCTATTCTCTATCCTATCCTATCCTCTATCCTATCCTATCCTTTATCGTATCCTATCCTCTATCCTATTAAATCCTAAATCGTATCCTCTATCCTATCCTATCCTCTATCGTATCATATCCTCTATCCTATCCTATCCTCTATCGTATCCTATCCTCCATCCTATCCTATCCTCTATCCTATATTATCCTCTATCCTAACCCATCCTCTATCCTATCCTATCCTCTATCCTATCCTATCCTCTATCCTATCCTATCCTCTATCCTATCCTATCCTCTATCCTATCCTATCCTCTATCCTATTAAATCCTATATCGTATCCTCTATCCTATCCAATCCTATATCCTATTCTCTATCCTATCCTATCCTCTATCGTATCCTATCCCCTATCCTATCCAATCCTCTATCCTATCCTATCCGCTATCCTATCCAATCCTATATCCTATTCTCTATCCTATCCTATCCTATCCTCTATCCTATCCTATCCTTTATCGTATCCTATCCTCTATCCTATTAAATCCTATATCGTATCCTCTATCCTATCCTATCCTCTATCGTATCATATCCTCTATCCTATCCTATCCTCTATCGTATCCTATCCTCCATCCTATCCTATCCTCTATCCTATCCCATCCTCTATCCTATCCTATCCTCTATCCTATCCTATCCTCTATCCTATCCTATCCTCTATCCTATTAAATCCTATATCGTATCCTCTATCATATCCTATCCTCTATCCTATCCTATCCTCTATCCTATCCTTATCCTCTATCGTATCCTATCCTATATCCTATCCCATCCTGTATCCTATCCTATCCTCTATCCTATCCTATCCTCTATCATATCCTATCCTCTACCCTATCCTATTCTCTATCCTATCCTATCCTCTATCCTATCCTATACTCTATCATATCCTATCCTCTATCCTATCCTATGCTGTATCCTATCCTATCCTCTATCCTATCCTATCCTCTATCCTATCCTATCCTGTATCAATTCCTATCCTCTATCCTATCCTATCCTCTATCCTATTCTATCCTCTATCCTATCCAATCCTATATCCTATTCTCTATCCTATCCAATCCCCTATCCTATCCTATCCGCTATCCTATCCAATCCTATATCCTATCCTCTATCCTATCCTATCCTTTATCGTATCCTATCCTCTATCCTATTAAATCCTATATCCTATCCTCTATCCTATATTATCCTCTATCCTACCCCATCCTCTATCCTATCCTATCCTCTATCCTATTAAATCCTATATCGTATCCTCTATCCTATCCTATCCTCTATAGTATCATATCCTCTATCCTATCCTATCCTCTATCGTATCCTATCCTCCATCCTATCCTATCCTCTATCCTATATTATCCTCTATCCTATCCCATCCTCTATCCTATCCTATCCTCTATCCTATCCTATCCTCTATCCTATCCTATCCTCTATCCTATTAAATCCTATATCGTATCCTCTATCCTATCCAATCCTATATCCTATTCTCTATCCTATCCTATCCTCTATCGTATCCTATCCCCTATCCTATCCAATCCTCTATCCTATCCTATCCGCTATCCTATCCAATCCTATATCCTATTCTCTATCCTATCCTATCCTCTATCCTATCCTATCCTTTATCGTATCCTATCCTCTATCCTATTAAATCCTATATCGGATCCTCTATCAAATCCTATCCTCTATCCTATCCTATCCTCTATCCTATCCTATCCTCTATCATATCCTATCCTCTATCCTATCCTATGCTGTATCCTATCCTATCCTCTATCCTATCCTATCCTCTATCCTATCCTATCCTGTATCAATTCCTATCCTCTATCCTATCCTATCCTCTATCCTATTCTATCCTCTATCCTATCCAATCCTATATCCTATTCTCTATCCTATCCTATCCTCTATCGTACCCTATCCCCTATCCTATCCAATCCTCTATCCTATCCTATCCGCTATCCTATCCAATCCTATATCCTATCCTCTATCCTATCCTATCCTCTATCCTATTAAATCCTATATCGTATCCTCTATCATATCCTATCCTCTATCCTATCCTATCCTCTATCCTATCCTTATCCTCTATCGTATCCTATACTCTATCCTATCCCATCCTCTATCCTATCCTATCCTCTATCCTATCCTATCCTCTATCCTATCCTATCCTCTATCCTACCCTATCCTATCCTCTATCCTATCCTATCCTCTATCCTATCCCATCCTCTATCCTATCCTATCCTTTATCCTATCCTATCCTCTATCCTATCCTATCCTCTATCCTATTCTATCCTCTATCCTATCCAATCCTATATCCTATTCTCTATCCTATCCTATCCTCTATCGTATCCTATCCCCTATCCTATCCAATCCTCTATCCTATCCTATCCGCTATCCTATCCAATCCTATATCCTATTCTCTATCCTATCCTATCCTCTATCCTATCCTATCCTTTATCGTATCCTATCCTCTATCCTATTAAATCCTATATCGTATCCTCTATCCTATCCTATCCTCTATCGTATCATATCCTCTATCCTATCCTATCCTCTATCGTATCCTATCCTCCATCCTATCCTATCCTCTATCCTATATTATCCTCTATCCTATCCCATCCTCTATCCTATCCTATCCTCTATCCTATCCTATCCTCTATCCTATCCTATCCTCTATCCTATATTATCCTCTATCCTATCCCATCCTCTATCCTATCCTATCCTCTATCCTATCCTATCCTCTATCCTATCCTTTCCTCTATCCTATCCTATTCTCTATCCTATCCTATCCTCTATCCTATCGTATCCTCTATCGTATCCTATCCTCTATCCTATTAAATCCTATATCGTATCCTCTATCCTATCCTATCCTCTATCCTATCCTATCCTCTATCCTATCCTATCCTCTATCCTATCCCATCCTCTATCCTATCCTATCCTCTATCCTATCCTATCCTCTATCCTATTAAATCCTATATCGTATCCTCTATCCTATCCTATCCTCTATAGTATCATATCCTCTATCCTATCCTATCCTCTATCGTATCCTATCCTCCATCCTATCCTATCCTCTATCCTATATTATCCTCTATCCTATCCCATCCTCTATCCTATCCTATCCTCTATCCTATCCTATCCTCAATCCTATTCTATCCTCTATCCTATCCAATCCTATATCCTATTCTCTATCCTATCCTATCCTCTATCGTATCCTATCCCCTATCCTATCCAATCCTCTATCCTATCCTATCCGCTATCCTATCCAATCCTATATCCTATCCTCTATCCTATCCTATCCTCTATCCTATTAAATCCTATATCGTATCCTCTATCATATCCTATCCTCTATCCTATCCTATCCTCTATCCTATCCTTATCCTCTATCGTATCCTATCCTCTATCCTATCCCATCCTCTATCCTATCCTATCCTCTATCCTATACTATCCTCTATCGTATCCTATCATCTATCCTATCCCATCCTCTATCCTATCCTATCCTCTATCCTATCCTATCCTCTATCCTATTCTATCCTCTATCCTATCCAATCCTATATCCTATTCTCTATCCTATCCAATCCCCTATCCTATCCTATCCGCTATCCTATCCAATCCTATATCCTATCCTCTATCCTATCCTATCCTTTATCGTATCCTATCCTCTATCCTATTAAATCCTATATCCTATCCTCTATCCTATATTATCCTCTATCCTACCCCATCCTCTATACTATCCTATCCTCTATCCTATATTATCCTCTATCCTATCCCATCCTCTATCCTATCCTATCGTCTATCCTATCCTATCCTCTATCCTATCCTTTCCTCTATCCTATCCTATTCTCTATCCTATCCTATCCTCTATCCTATCCTATCCTTTATCGTATCCTATCCTCTATCCTATTAAATCCTAAATCGTATCCTCTATCCTATCCTATCCTCTATCGTATCATATCCTCTATCCTATCCTATCCTCTATCGTATCCTATCCTCCATCCTATCCTATCCTCTATCCTATATTATCCTCTATCCTAACCCATCCTCTATCCTATCCTATCCTCTATCCTATCCTATCCTCTATCCTATCCTATCCTCTATCCTATCCTATCCTCTATCCTATCCTATCCTCTATCCTATTAAATCCTATATCGTATCCTCTATCCTATCCAATCCTATATCCTATTCTCTATCCTATCCTATCCTCTATCGTATCCTATCCCCTATCCTATCCAATCCTCTATCCTATCCTATCCGCTATCCTATTCAATCCTATATCCTATTCTCTATCCTATCCTATCCTATCCTCTATCCTATCCTATCCTTTATCGTATCCTATCCTCTATCCTATTAAATCCTATATCGTATCCTCTATCCTATCCTATCCTCTATCGTATCATATCCTCTATCCTATCCTATCCTCTATCGTATCCTATCCTCCATCCTATCCTATCCTCTATCCTATCCCATCCTCTATCCTATCCTATCCTCTATCCTATCCTATCCTCTATCCTATCCTATCCTCTATCCTATTAAATCCTATATCGTATCCTCTATCATATCCTATCCTCTATCCTATCCTATCCTCTATCCTATCCTTATCCTCTATCGTATCCTATCCTATATCCTATCCCATCCTCTATCCTATCCTATCCTCTATCCTATCCTATCCTCTATCATATCCTATCCTCTACCCTATCCTATTCTCTATCCTATCCTATCCTCTATCCTATCCTATACTCTATCATATCCTATCCTCTATCCTATCCTATGCTGTATCCTATCCTATCCTCTATCCTATCCTATCCTCTATCCTATCCTATCCTGTATCAATTCCTATCCTCTATCCTATCCTATCCTCTATCCTATTCTATCCTCTATCCTATCCAATCCTATATCCTATTCTCTATCCTATCCAATCCCCTATCCTATCCTATCCGCTATCCTATCCAATCCTATATCCTATCCTCTATCCTATCCTATCCTTTATCGTATCCTATCCTCTATCCTATTAAATCCTATATCCTATCCTCTATCCTATATTATCCTCTATCCTACCCCATCCTCTATCCTATCCTATCCTCTATCCTATTAAATCCTATATCGTATCCTCTATCCTATCCTATCCTCTATAGTATCATATCCTCTATCCTATCCTATCCTCTATCGTATCCTATCCTCCATCCTATCCTATCCTCTATCCTATATTATCCTCTATCCTATCCCATCCTCTATCCTATCCTATCCTCTATCCTATCCTATCCTCTATCCTATCCTATCCTCTATCCTATTAAATCCTATATCGTATCCTCTATCCTATCCAATCCTATATCCTATTCTCTATCCTATCCTATCCTCTATCGTATCCTATCCCCTATCCTATCCAATCCTCTATCCTATCCTATCCGCTATCCTATCCAATCCTATATCCTATTCTCTATCCTATCCTATCCTCTATCCTATCCTATCCTTTATCGTATCCTATCCTCTATCCTATTAAATCCTATATCGGATCCTCTATCAAATCCTATCCTCTATCCTATCCTATCCTCTATCCTATCCTATCCTCTATCATATCCTATCCTCTATCCTATCCTATGCTGTATCCTATCCTATCCTCTATCCTATCCTATCCTCTATCCTATCCTATCCTGTATCAATTCCTATCCTCTATCCTATCCTATCCTCTATCCTATTCTATCCTCTATCCTATCCAATCCTATATCCTATTCTCTATCCTATCCTATCCTCTATCGTACCCTATCCCCTATCCTATCCAATCCTCTATCCTATCCTATCCGCTATCCTATCCAATCCTATATCCTATCCTCTATCCTATCCTATCCTCTATCCTATTAAATCCTATATCGTATCCTCTATCATATCCTATCCTCTATCCTATCCTATCCTCTATCCTATCCTTATCCTCTATCGTATCCTATACTCTATCCTATCCCATCCTCTATCCTATCCTATCCTCTATCCTATCCTATCCTCTATCCTATCCTATCCTCTATCCTATCCTATTCTCTATCCTATCCTATCCTCTATCCTATCCTATCCTCTATCCTATCCCATCCTCTATCCTATCCTATCCTCTATCCTATCCTATCCTCAATCCTATCCTATCCTCTATCCCATCCTATTCTCTATCCTATCCTATCCTCTATCCTATCCTATCCTCTATCATATCCTATCCTCTATCCTATCCTATCCTGTATCCTATCCTAACCTCTATCCTATTCTATCCTCTATCCTATACAATCCTATATCCTATTCTCTATCCTATCCTATCCTCTATCGTATCCTATCCCCTATCCTATCCAATCCTCTATCCTATCCTATCCGCTATCCTATCCAATCCTATATCCTATTCTCTATCCTATCCTATCCTCTATCCTATCCTATTCTCTATCCTATCCTATCCTCTATCCTATTGTATCCTCTATCGTATCCTATCCTCTATCCTATTAAATCCTATACCGTATCCTCTATCCTATCCTATCCTCTATCCTATCCTATCCTCTATCCTATCCTATCCTCTATCCTATCCTATCCTCTATCCTACCCTATCCTATCCTCTATCCTATCCTATCCTCTATCCTATCCCATCCTCTATCCTATCCTATCCTTTATCCTATCCTATCCTCTATCCTATCCTATCCTCTATCCTATTCTATCCTCTATCCTATCCAATCCTATATCCTATTCTCTATCCTATCCTATCCTCTATCGTATCCTATCCCCTATCCTATCCAATCCTCTATCCTATCCTATCCGCTATCCTATCCAATCCTATATCCTATTCTCTATCCTATCCTATCCTCTATCCTATCCTATCCTTTATCGTATCCTATCCTCTATCCTATTAAATCCTATATCGTATCCTCTATCCTATCCTATCCTCTATCGTATCATATCCTCTATCCTATCCTATCCTCTATCGTATCCTATCCTCCATCCTATCCTATCCTCTATCCTATATTATCCTCTATCCTATCCCATCCTCTATCCTATCCTATCCTCTATCCTATCCTATCCTCTATCCTATCCTATCCTCTATCCTATATTATCCTCTATCCTATCCCATCCTCTATCCTATCCTATCCTCTATCCTATCCTATCCTCTATCCTATCCTTTCCTCTATCCTATCCTATTCTCTATCCTATCCTATCCTCTATCCTATCGTATCCTCTATCGTATCCTATCCTCTATCCTATTAAATCCTATATCGTATCCTCTATCCTATCCTATCCTCTATCCTATCCTATCCTCTATCCTATCCTATCCTCTATCCTATCCCATCCTCTATCCTATCCTATCCTCTATCCTATCCTATCCTCTATCCTATTAAATCCTATATCGTATCCTCTATCCTATCCTATCCTCTATAGTATCATATCCTCTATCCTATCCTATCCTCTATCGTATCCTATCCTCCATCCTATCCTATCCTCTATCCTATATTATCCTCTATCCTATCCCATCCTCTATCCTATCCTATCCTCTATCCTATCCTATCCTCAATCCTATTCTATCCTCTATCCTATCCAATCCTATATCCTATTCTCTATCCTACCCTATCCTCTATCGTATCCTATCCCCTATCCTATCCAATCCTCTATCCTATCCTATCCGCTATCCTATCCAATCCTATATCCTATCCTCTATCCTATCCTATCCTCTATCCTATTAAATCCTATATCGTATCCTCTATCATATCCTATCCTCTATCCTATCCTATCCTCTATCCTATCCTTATCCTCTATCGTATCCTATCCTCTATCCTATCCCATCCTCTATCCTATCCTATCCTCTATCCTATACTATCCTCTATCGTATCCTATCATCTATCCTATCCCATCCTCTATCCTATCCTATCCTCTATCCTATCCTATCCTCTATCCTATCCTATCCTCTATCCTATCCTATTCTCTATCCTATCCTATCCTCTATCCTATCCTATCCTCTATCCTATCCCATCCTCTATCCTATCCTATCCTCTATCCTATCCTATCCTCTATCCCATCCTATTCTCTATCCTATCCTATCCTCTATCCTATCCTATCCTCTATCATATCCTATCCTCTATCCTATCCTATCCTGTATCCTATCCTATCCTCTATCCTATCCTATCCTCTATCCTATCCTATCCTGTATCATATCCTATCCTCTATCCTATCCTATCCTCCATCCTATCCTATCCTCTATCCTATATTATCCTCTATCCTATCCCATCCTCTATCCTATCCTATCCTCTATCCTATCCTATCCTCTATCCTATCCTATTCTCTATCCTATCCTATCCTCTATCCTATCCTATCCTCTATCATATCCTATCCTCTATCCTATCCTATGCTGTATCCTATCCTATCCTCTATCCTATCCTATCCTCTATCCTATCCTATCCTGTATCATATCCTATCCTCTATCCTATCCTATCCTCTATCCTATTCTATCCTCTATCCTATCCAATCCTATATCCTATTCTCTATCCTATCCTATCCTCTATCGTATCCTATCCCCTATCCTATCCAATCCTCTATCCTATTCTATCCTCTATCCTATACAATCCTATATCCTATTCTCTATCCTATCCTATCCTCTATCGTATCCTATCCCCTATCCTATCCAATCCTCTATCCTATCCTATCCGCTATCCTATCCAATCCTATATCCTATTCTCTATCCTATCCTATCCTCTATCCTATCCTATCCTTTATCGTATCCTATCCTCTATCCTATTAAATCCTATATCGTATCCTCTATCCTATCCTATCCTCTATCGTATCATATCCTCTATCCTATCCTATCCTCTATCGTATCCTATCCTCCATCCTATCCTATCCTCTATCCTATATTATCCTCTATCCTATCCCATCCTCTATCCTATCCTATCCTCTATCCTATCCTATCCTCTATCCTATCCTATCCTCTATCCTATTAAATCCTATATCGTATCCTCTATCATATCCTATCCTCTATCCTATCCTATCCTCTATCCTATCCTTATCCTCTATCGTATCCTATCCTCTATCCTATCCCATCCTCTATCCTATCCTATCCTCTATCCTATCCTATCCTCTATCCTATCCTATCCTCTATCCTATCCTATTCTCTATCCTATCCTATCCTCTATCCTATCCTATCCTCTATCCTATCCCATCCTCTATCCTATCCTATCCTCTATCCTATCCTATCCTCTATCCTATCCTATCCTCTATCCCATCCTATTCTCTATCCTATCCTATCCTCTATCCTATCCTATCCTCTATCATATCCTATCCTCTATCCTATCCTATCCTTTATCGTATCCTATCCTCTATCCTATTAAATCCTATATCGTATCCTCTATCCTATCCTATCCTCTATCGTATCATATCCTCTATCCTATCCTATCCTCTATCGTATCCTATCCTCCATCCTATCCTATCCTCTATCCTATATTATCCTCTATCCTATCCCATCCTCTATCCTATCCTATCCTCTATCCTATCCTATCCTCTATCCTATCCTATCCTCTATCCTATTAAATCCTATATCGTATCCTCTATCATATCCTATCCTCTATCCTATCCTATCCTCTATCCTATCCTTATCCTCTATCGTATCCTATCCTCTATCCTATCCCATCCTCTATCCTATCCTATCCTCTATCCTATCCTATCCTCTATCCTATCCTATCCTCTATCCTATCCTATTCTCTATCCTATCCTATCCTCTATCCTATCCTATCCTCTATCCTATCCCATCCTCTATCCTATCCTATCCTCTATCCTATCCTATCCTCTATCCCATCCTATTCTCTATCCTATCCTATCCTCTATCCTATCCTATCCTCTATCATATCCTATCCTCTATCCTATCCTATCCTGTATCCTATCCTATCCTCTATCCTATCCTATCCTCTATCCTATCCTATCCTGTATCATATCCTATCCTCTATCCTATCCTATCCTCTATCCTATTCTATCCTCTATCCTATCCAATCCTATATCCTGTTCCCTATCCTATCCTACCCTCTATCGTCTCCTATCCCCTATCCTATCCAATCCTCTATCCTATCCTATCCGCTATCCTATCCAATCCTATATCCTATTCTCTATCCTATCCTATCCTCTATCCTATCCTATCCTTTATCGTATCCTATCCTCTATCCTATTAAATCCTATATCGTATCCTCTATCCTATCCTATCCTCTATCGTATCATATCCTCTATCCTATCCTATCCTCTATCGTATCCTATCCTCCATCCTATCCTATCCTCTATCCTATAGTATCCTCTATCCTATCCCATCCTCTATCCTATCCTATCCTCTATCCTATCCTATCCTCTATCCTATCCTATCCTCTATCCTATATTATCCTCTATCCTATCCCATCCTCTATCCTATCCTATCCTCTATCCTATCCTATCCTCTATCCTATCCTTTCCTCTATCCTATCCTATTCTCTATCCTATCCTATCCTCTATCCTATCGTATCCTCTATCGTATCCTATCCTCTATCCTATTAAATCCTATATCGTATCCTCTATCCTATCCTATCCTCTATCCTATCCTATCCTCTATCCTATCCTATCCTCTATCCTATCCCATCCTCTATCCTATCCTATCCTCTATCCTATCCTATCCTCTATCCTATTAAATCCTATATCGTATCCTCTATCCTATCCTATCCTCTATAGTATCATATCCTCTATCCTATCCTATCCTCTATCGTATCCTATCCTCCATCCTATCCTATCCTCTATCCTATATTATCCTCTATCCTATCCCATCCTCTATCCTATCCTATCCTCTATCCTATCCTATCCTCAATCCTATTCTATCCTCTATCCTATCCAATCCTATATCCTATTCTCTATCCTATCCTATCCTCTATCGTATCCTATCCCCTATCCTATCCAATCCTCTATCCTATCCTATCCGCTATCCTATCCAATCCTATATCCTATCCTCTATCCTATCCTATCCTCTATCCTATTAAATCCTATATCGTATCCTCTATCATATCCTATCCTCTATCCTATCCTATCCTCTATCCTATCCTTATCCTCTATCGTATCCTATCCTCTATCCTATCCCATCCTCTATCCTATCCTATCCTCTATCCTATACTATCCTCTATCGTATCCTATCATCTATCCTATCCCATCCTCTATCCTATCCTATCCTCTATCCTATCCTATCCTCTATCCTATCCTATCCTCTATCCTATCCTATTCTCTATCCTATCCTATCCTCTATCCTATCCTATCCTCTATCCTATCCCATCCTCTATCCTATCCTATCCTCTATCCTATCCTATCCTCTATCCTATCCTATCCTCTATCCCATCCTATTCTCTATCCTATCCTATCCTCTATCCTATCCTATCCTCTATCATATCCTATCCTCTATCCTATCCTATCCTGTATCCTATCCTATCCTCTATCCTATCCTATCCTCTATCCTATCCTATCCTGTATCATATCCTATCCTCTATCCTATCCTATCCTCCATCCTATCCTATCCTCTATCCTATATTATCCTCTATCCTATCCCATCCTCTATCCTATCCTATCCTCTATCCTATCCTATCCTCTATCCTATCCTATTCTCTATCCTATCCTATCCTCTATCCTATCCTATCCTCTATCATATCCTATCCTCTATCCTATCCTATGCTGTATCCTATCCTATCCTCTATCCTATCCTATCCTCTATCCTATCCTATCCTGTATCATATCCTATCCTCTATCCTATCCTATCCTCTATCCTATTCTATCCTCTATCCTATCCAATCCTATATCCTATTCTCTATCCTATCCTATCCTCTATCGTATCCTATCCCCTATCCTATCCAATCCTCTATCCTATTCTATCCTCTATCCTATACAATCCTATATCCTATTCTCTATCCTATCCTATCCTCTATCGTATCCTATCCCCTATCCTATCCAATCCTCTATCCTATCCTATCCGCTATCCTATCCAATCCTATATCCTATTCTCTATCCTATCCTATCCTCTATCCTATCCTATCCTTTATCGTATCCTATCCTCTATCCTATTAAATCCTATATCGTATCCTCTATCCTATCCTATCCTCTATCGTATCATATCCTCTATCCTATCCTATCCTCTATCGTATCCTATCCTCCATCCTATCCTATCCTCTATCCTATATTATCCTCTATCCTATCCCATCCTCTATCCTATCCTATCCTCTATCCTATCCTATCCTCTATCCTATCCTATCCTCTATCCTATTAAATCCTATATCGTATCCTCTATCATATCCTATCCTCTATCCTATCCTATCCTCTATCCTATCCTTATCCTCTATCGTATCCTATCCTCTATCCTATCCCATCCTCTATCCTATCCTATCCTCTATCCTATCCTATCCTCTATCCTATCCTATCCTCTATCCTATCCTATTCTCTATCCTATCCTATCCTCTATCCTATCCTATCCTCTATCCTATCCCATCCTCTATCCTATCCTATCCTCTATCCTATCCTATCCTCTATCCTATCCTATCCTCTATCCCATCCTATTCTCTATCCTATCCTATCCTCTATCCTATCCTATCCTCTATCATATCCTATCCTCTATCCTATCCTATCCTTTATCGTATCCTATCCTCTATCCTATTAAATCCTATATCGTATCCTCTATCCTATCCTATCCTCTATCGTATCATATCCTCTATCCTATCCTATCCTCTATCGTATCCTATCCTCCATCCTATCCTATCCTCTATCCTATATTATCCTCTATCCTATCCCATCCTCTATCCTATCCTATCCTCTATCCTATCCTATCCTCTATCCTATCCTATCCTCTATCCTATTAAATCCTATATCGTATCCTCTATCATATCCTATCCTCTATCCTATCCTATCCTCTATCCTATCCTTATCCTCTATCGTATCCTATCCTCTATCCTATCCCATCCTCTATCCTATCCTATCCTCTATCCTATCCTATCCTCTATCCTATCCTATCCTCTATCCTATCCTATTCTCTATCCTATCCTATCCTCTATCCTATCCTATCCTCTATCCTATCCCATCCTCTATCCTATCCTATCCTCTATCCTATCCTATCCTCTATCCTATCCTATCCTCTATCCCATCCTATTCTCTATCCTATCCTATCCTCTATCCTATCCTATCCTCTATCATATCCTATCCTCTATCCTATCCTATCCTGTATCCTATCCTATCCTCTATCCTATCCTATCCTCTATCCTATCCTATCCTGTATCATATCCTATCCTCTATCCTATCCTATCCTCTATCCTATTCTATCCTCTATCCTATCCAATCCTATATCCTGTTCCCTATCCTATCCTACCCTCTATCGTCTCCTATCCCCTATCCTATCCAATCCTCTATCCTATCCTATCCGCTATCCTATCCAATCCTATATCCTATTCTCTATGCTATCCTATCCTCTATCCTATCCTATCCTTTATCGTATCCTATCCTCTATCCTATTAAATCCTATATGGGATCCTCTATCCTATCCTATCCTCTATCCTATCCTATCCTCTACCCTATCCTATCCTCTATCGTATCCTATCCTCTATCCTATCCCATCCTCTATAATATCCTATCCTCTATCCTATCCTATCCTCTATCCTATCCTTATCCTCTATCGTATCCTATCCTCTATCCTATCCCATCCTCTATCCTATCCTATCCTCTATCCTATCCTATCCTCTATCCTATCCTATCCTCTATCCTATCCTATTCTCTATCCTATCCTATCCTCTATCCTATCCTATCCTCTATCCTATCCCATCCTCTATCCTATCCTATCCTGTATCCTATCCTATCCTCTATCCTATCCTATCCTCTATCCCATCCTATTCTCTATCCTATCCTATCCTCCATCCTATCCTATCCTCTATCCTATATTATCCTCTATCCTATCCCATCCTCTATCCTATCCTATCCTCTATCCTATTAAATCCTATATCGTATCCTCTATCCTATCCTATTCTCTATCCTATCCTATCCTCTATCCTATCCTATCCTCTATCATATCCTATCCTCTATCCTATCCTATGCTGTATCCTATCCTATCCTCTATCCTATCCTATCCTCTATCCTATCCTATCCTGTATCATATCCTATCCTCTATCCTATCCTATCCTCTATCCTATTCTATCCTCTATCCTATCCAATCCTATATCCTATTCTCTATCCTATCCAATCCCCTATCCTATCCTATCCGCTATCCTATCCAATCCTATATCCTATCCTCTATCCTATCCTATCCTTTATCGTATCCTATCCTCTATCCTATTAAATCCTATATCGTATCCTCTATCCTATCCTATCCTCTATCCTATCCTATCCTCTATCCTATCCTATCCTCTATCCTATCCTATCCTCTATCCTATCCTATCCTCTATCCTATCCCATCCTCTATCCTATCCTATCCTCTATCCTATCCTATCCTCTATCCCATCCTATTCTCTATCCTATCCTATCCTCTATCCTATCCTATCCTCTATCATATCCTATCCTCTATCCTATCCTATCCTCTATCCTATCCTATCCTTTATCGTATCCTATCCTCTATCCTATTAAATCGTATATCGGATCCTCTATCCTATCCTATCCTCTATCCTATCCTATCCTCTATCCTATCCTATCCTCTATCCTATTCTATCCTCTATCCTATCCAATCCTATATCCTATTCTCTATCCTATCCTATCCTCTATCGTATCCTATCCCCTATCCTATCCAATCCTCTATCCTATCCTATCCGCTATCCTATCCAATCCTATATCCTATTCTCTATCCTATCCTATCCTCTATCCTATCCTATCCTTTATCGTATCCTATTCTCTATCCTATTAAATCCTATATCGTATCCTCTATCCTATCCCATCCTCTATCGTATCATATCCTCTATCCTATCCTATCCTCTATCGTATCCTATCCTCCATCCTATCCTATCCTCTATCCTATATTATCCTCTATCCTATCCTATCCTCTATCCCATCCTATTCTCTATCCTATCCTATCCTCTATCCTATCCTATCCTCTATCATATCCTATCCTCTATCCTATCCTATCCTCTATCCTATCCTATCCTTTATCGTATCCTATCCTCTATCCTATTAAATCGTATATCGGATCCTCTATCCTATCCTATCCTCTATCCTATCCTATCCTCTATCCTATCCTATCCTCTATCCTATTCTATCCTCTATCCTATCCAATCCTATATCCTATTCTCTATCCTATCCTATCCTCTATCGTATCCTATCCCCTATCCTATCCAATCCTCTATCCTATCCTATCCGCTATCCTATCCAATCCTATATCCTATTCTCTATCCTATCCTATCCTCTATCCTATCCTATCCTTTATCGTATCCTATCCTCTATCCTATTAAATCCTATATCGTATCCTCTATCCTATCCCATCCTCTATCGTATCATATCCTCTATCCTATCCTATCCTCTATCGTATCCTATCCTCCATCCTATCCTATCCTCTATCCTATATTATCCTCTATCCTATCCTATCCTCTATCCCATCCTATTCTCTATCCTATCCTATCCTCTATCCTATCCTATCCTCTATCATATCCTATCCTCTATCCTATCCTATCCTCTATCCTATCCTATCCTTTATCGTATCCTATCCTCTATCCTATTAAATCGTATATCGGATCCTCTATCCTATCCTATCCTCTATCCTATCCTATCCGAGAGGCCATCTTTTGCGCACAGACGATTGCGCACGACGGCATGGCACACGGTTATTTTGGACACGGTATTATTGGACACACGGTTCTTTTGGACACAGTAACATTGGACACAGTGGGTTTTCCTCTTTCCTAACCCTAACCCTAACCCTAACCTACTGTGTCCAATGTTACTGTGTCCAAAAGAACCGTGTGTCCAATAATACCGTGTCCAAAAGAACCGTGTGCCATGCCGTCGTGCGCAATCGTCTGTGCGCAAAAGAGCCATCCCCATCCTATCCTCTATCCTATCCTATCCTCTATCCTATCCTATCCTCTATCCTATTCTATCCTCTATCCTATCCAATCCTATATCCTATTCTCTATCCTATCCTATCCTCTATCGTATCCTATCCCCTATCCTATCCAATCCTCTATCCTATCCTATCCGCTATCCTATCCAATCCTATATCCTATCCTCTATCCTATCCTATCCTCTATCGTATCATATCCTCTATCCTATCCTATCCTCTATCGTATCCTATCCTCCATCCTATCCTATCCTCTATCCTATATTATCCTCTATCCTATCCCATCCTCTATCCTATCCTATCCTCCATCCTATCCTATCCTCTATCCTATCCTATCCTCTATCCTATTAAATCCTATATCGTATCCTCTATCATATCCTATCCTCTATCCTATCCTATCCTCTATCCTATCCTTATCCTCTATCGTATCCTATCCTCTATCCTATCCCATCCTCTATCCTATCCTATCCTCTATCCTATCCTATCCTCTATCATATCCTATCCTCTATCCTATCCTATTCTCTATCCTATCCTATCCTCTATCCTATCCTATCCTCTATCATATCCTATCCTCTATCCTATCCTATGCTGTATCCTATCCTATCCTCTATCCTATCCTATCCTCTATCCTATCCTATCCTGTATCATATCCTATCCTCTATCCTATCCTATCCTCTATCCTATTCTATCCTCTATCCTATCCAATCCTATATCCTATTCTCTATCCTATCCAATCCCCTATCCTATCCTATCCGCTATCCTATCCAATCCTATATCCTATCCTCTATCCTATCCTATCCTTTATCGTATCCTATCCTCTATCCTATTAAATCCTATATCCTATCCTCTATCCTATATTATCCTCTATCCTACCCCATCCTCTATCCTATCCTATCCTCTATCCTATATTATCCTCTATCCTATCCCATCCTCTATCCTATCCTATCCTCTATCCTATCCTATCCTCTATCCTATCCTTTCCACTATCCTATCCTATTCTCTATCCTATCCTATCCTCTATCCTATCGTATCCTCTATCGTATCCTATCCTCTATCCTATTAAATCCTATATCGTATCCTCTATCCTATCCTATCCTCTATCCTATCCTATCCTCTATCCTATCCTATCCTATCCTCTATCCTATCCTATCCTCTATCCTATCCTATCCTCTATCCTATCCTATCCTCTATCCTATCCCATCCTCTATCCTATCCTATCCTCTATCCTATCCTATCCTCTATCCCATCCTATTCTCTATCCTATCCTATCCTCTATCCTATCCTATCCTCTATCATATCCTATCCTCTATCCTATCCTATCCTCTATCCTATCCTATCCTTTATCGTATCCTATCCTCTATCCTATTAAATCGTATATCTGATCCTCTATCCTATCCTATCCTCTATCCTATCCTATCCTCTATCCTATCCTATCCTCTATCCTATTCTATCCTCTATCCTATCCAATCCTATATCCTATTCTCTATCCTATCCTATCCTCTATCGTATCCTATCCCCTATCCTATCCAATCCTCTATCCTATCCTATCCGCTATCCTATCCAATCCTATATCCTATTCTCTATCCTATCCTATCCTCTATCCTATCCTATCCTTTATCGTATCCTATCCTCTATCCTATTAAATCCTATATCGTATCCTCTATCCTATCCTATCCTCTATCGTATCATATCCTCTATCCTATCCTATCCTCTATCGTATCCTATCCTCCATCCTATCCTATCCTCTATCCTATATTATCCTCTATCCTATCCTATCCTCTATCCCATCCTATTCTCTATCCTATCCTATCCTCTATCCTATCCTATCCTCTATCATATCCTATCCTCTATCCTATCCTATCCTCTATCCTATCCTATCCTTTATCGTATCCTATCCTCTATCCTATTAAATCGTATATCGGATCCTCTATCCTATCCTATCCTCTATCCTATCCTATCCTCTATCCTATCCTATCCTCTATCCTATCCTATCCTCTATCCTATCCTATCCTCTATCCTATTCTATCCTCTATCCTATCCAATCCTATATCCTATTCTCTATCCTATCCTATCCTCTATCGTATCCTATCCCCTATCCTATCCAATCCTCTATCCTATCCTATCCGCTATCCTATCCAATCCTATATCCTATCCTCTATCCTATCCTATCCTCTATCGTATCATATCCTCTATCCTATCCTATCCTCTATCGTATCCTATCCTCCATCCTATCCTATCCTCTATCCTATATTATCCTCTATCCTATCCCATCCTCTATCCTATCCTATCCTCTATCCTATCCTATCCTCTATCCTATCCTATCCTCTATGCTATTAAATCCTATATCGTATCCTCTATCATATCCAATCCTATATCCTATTCTCTATCCTATCCTATCCTCTATCGTATCCTATCCCCTATCCTATCCAATCCTCTATCCTATCCTATCCGCTATCCTATCCAATCCTATATCCTATTCTCTATCCTATCGTATCCTCTATCGTATCCTATCCTCTATCCTATTAAATCCTATATCGTATCCTCTATCCTATCCTATCCTCTATCCTATCCTATCCTCTATCCTATCCTATCCTCTATCCTATCCTATCCTCTATCCTATCCTATCCTCTATCCTATCCTATCCTCTATCCTATCCCATCCTCTATCCTATCCTATCCTCTATCCTATCCTATCCTCTATCCCATCCTATTCTCTATCCTATCCTATCCTCTATCCTATCCTATCCTCTATCATATCCTATCCTCTATCCTATCCTATCCTCTATCCTATCCTATCCTTTATCGTATCCTATCCTCTATCCTATTAAATCGTATATCGGATCCTCTATCCTATCCTATCCTCTATCCTATCCTATCCTCTATCCTATCCTATCCTCTATCCTATTCTATCCTCTATCCTATCCAATCCTATATCCTATTCTCTATCCTATCCTATCCTCTATCGTATCCTATCCCCTATCCTATCCAATCCTCTATCCTATTATATCCGCTATCCTATCCAATCCTATATCCTATTCTCTATCCTATCCTATCCTCTATCCTATCCTATCCTTTATCGTATCCTATCCTCTATCCTATTAAATCCTATATCGTATCCTCTATCCTATCCTATCCTCTATCGTATCATATCCTCTATCCTATCCTATCCTCTATCGTATCCTATCCTCCATCCTATCCTATCCTCTATCCTATATTATCCTCTATCCTATCCTATCCTCTATCCCATCCTATTCTCTATCCTATCCCATCCTCTATCCTATCCTATCCTCTATCATATCCTATCCTCTATCCTATCCTATCCTCTATCCTATCCTATCCTTTATCGTATCCTATCCTCTATCCTATTAAATCGTATATCGGATCCTCTATCCTATCCTATCCTCTATCCTATCCTATCCTCTATCCTATCCTATCCTATCCTCTATCCTATCCTATCCTCTGTCCTATTCTATCCTCTATCCTATCCAATCCTATATCCTATTATCTATCCTATCCTATCCTCTATCCTATCCTATCCTCTATCGTATCCTATCCCCTATCCTATCCAATCCTCTATCCTATCCTATCCGCTATCCTATCCAATCCTATATCCTATCCTCTATCCTATCCTATCCTCTATCGTATCATATCCTCTATCCTATCCTATCCTCTATCGTATCCTATCCTCCATCCTATCCTATCCTCTATCCTATATTATCCTCTATCCTATCCCATCCTGTATCCTATCCTATCCTCTATCCTATCCTATCCTCTATCCTATCCTATCCTCTATCCTATTAAATCCTATATCGTATCCTCTATCCTATCCAATCCTATATCCTATTCTCTATCCTATCCTATCCTCTATCGTATCCTATCCCCTATCCTATCCAATCCTCTATCCTAACCTATCCGCTATCCTATCCAATCCTATATCCTATTCTCTATCCTATCGTATCCTCTATCGTATCCTATCCTCTATCCTATTAAATCCTATATCGTATCCTCTATCCTATCCTATCCTCTATCCTATCCTATCCTCTATCCTATCCTATCCTCTATCCTATCCTATCCTCTATCCTATCCTATCCTCTATCCTATCCTATCCTCTATCCTATCCCATCCTCTATCCTATCCTATCCTCTATCCTATCCTATCCTCTATCCCATCCTATTCTCTATCCTATCCTATCCTCTATCCTATCCTATCCTCTATCATATCCTATCCTCTATCCTATCCTATCCTCTATCCTATCCTATCCTTTATCGTATCCTATCCTCTATCCTATTAAATCGTATATCGGATCCTCTATCCTATCCTATCCTCTATCCTATCCTATCCTCTATCCTATCCTATCCTCTATCCTATTCTATCCTCTATCCTATCCAATCCTATATCCTATTCTCTATCCTATCCTATCCTCTATCGTATCCTATCCCCTATCCTATCCAATCCTCTATCCTATTATATCCGCTATCCTATCCAATCCTATATCCTATTCTCTATCCTATCCTATCCTCTATCCTATCCTATCCTTTATCGTATCCTATCCTCTATCCTATTAAATCCTATATCGTATCCTCTATCCTATCCTATCCTCTATCGTATCATATCCTCTATCCTATCCTATCCTCTATCGTATCCTATCCTCCATCCTATCCTATCCTCTATCCTATATTATCCTCTATCCTATCCTATCCTCTATCCCATCCTATTCTCTATCCTATCCCATCCTCTATCCTATCCTATACTCTATCGTATCCTATCCTCCATCCTATCCTATCCTCTATCCTATATTATCCTCTATCCTATCCTATCCTCTATCCCATCCTATTCTCTATCCTATCCCATCCTCTATCCTATCCTATCCTCTATCATATCCTATCCTCTATCCTATCCTATCCTCTATCCTATCCTATCCTTTATCGTATCCTATCCTCTATCCTATTAAATCGTATATCGGATCCTCTATCCTATCCTATCCTCTATCCTATCCTATCCTCTATCCTATCCTATCCTCTATCCTATTCTATCCTCTATCCTATCCAATCCTATATCCTATTATCTATCCTATCCTATCCTCTATCGTATCCTATCCCCTATCCTATCCAATCCTCTATCCTATCCTATCCGCTATCCTATCCAATCCTATATCCTATCCTCTATCCTATCCTATCCTCTATCGTATCATATCCTCTATCCTATCCTATCCTCTATCGTATCCTATCCTCCATCCTATCCTATCCTCTATCCTATATTATCCTCTATCCTATCCCATCCTCTATCCTATCCTATCCTCTATCCTATCCTATCCTCTATCCTATCCTATCCTCTATCCTATTAAATCCTATATCGTATCCTCTATCCTATCCAATCCTATATCCTATTCTCTATCCTATCCTATCCTCTATCGTATCCTATCCCCTATCCTATCCAATCCTCTATCCTATCCTATCCGCTATCCTATCCAATCCTATATCCTATTCTCTATCCTATCCTATCCTCTATCCTATCCTATCCTTTATCGTATCCTATCCTCTATCCTATTAAATCCTATATCGGATCCTCTATCCTATCCTATCCTCTATCCTATCCTATCCTTTATCCTATCCTATCCTCTATCCTATCCCATCCTCTATCATATCCTATCCTCTATCCTATCCTATCCTCTATCATATCCTATCCTCTATCCTATCCTATTCTCTATCCTATCCTATCCTCTATCCTATCCTATCCTCTATCATATCCTATCCTCTATCCTATCCTATGCTGTATCCTATCCTATCCTCTATCCTATCCTATCCTCTATCCTATCCTATCCTGTATCATATGCTATCCTCTATCCTATCCTATCCTCTATCCTATTCTATCCTCTATCCTATCCAATCCTATATCCTATTCTCTATCCTATCCAATCCCCTATCCTATCCTATCCGCTATCCTATCCAATCCTATATCCTATCCTCTATCCTATCCTATCCTTTATCGTATCCTATCCTCTATCCTATTAAATCCTATATCCTATCCTCTATCCTATATTATCCTCTATCCTACCCCATCCTCTATCCTATCCTATCCTCTATCCTATATTATCCTCTATCCTATCCCATCCTCTATCCTATCCTATCCTCTATCCTATCCTATCCTCTATCCTATCCTTTCCTCTATCCTATCCTATTCTCTATCCTATCCTATCCTCTATCCTATGGTATCCTCTATCGTATCCTATCCTCTATCCTATTAAATCCTATATCGTGTCCTCTATCCTATCCTATCCTCTATCCTATCCTATCCTCTATCCTATCCTATCCTCTACCCTATCCTATCCTCTATCCTATCCTATCCTCTATCCTATCCAATCCTATATCGTAGCATCTATCCTATCCTATCCTCTATCCTATCCTATCCTCTATCCTATCCTATCCTCTATCCGATCCTATCCTCTATCCTATCCTATCCTCTATCCTATCCTATCCTATCCTATCCTCTATCCTATCCTATCCGCTATCCTATCCTATCCTCTATCATGTCCTATCCTATATCATATCCAATCCCCTATCCTATCCTCTATCCTATCCTATCCTCTATCCTATCCTATCCTCTATCCTATCCTATCCTGTATCCTATCCTATCCTGTATCCTATCCTATCCCCTATCCTATCCTAATCCTCTATCCTATCCTATCCTCTATCCTATCCTATCCTCTATCATATCCTATCCTATATCCTATCCAATCCTCTATCCTATCCAATCCTATATCGTATCCTCTATCCTCTCCTATCCTCTATCCTATCCTATCCTGTATCCTATCCTATCCTCGATCCTATCCTATCCTCTATCCTATCCTATCCTCTATCCTATCCTATCCTCTATCCTATCCTATCCTCTACCCTATCCTATCCTCTATCCTATCCTATCCTATCCTATCCTATCCTCTATCCTATCCTATCCTCTATCCTATCCGATCCTCTATCCTATCCTATCCTCTATAATATCGTATCCTCTATCATATCCTATCCTCTTACCTATAATATCATCTATCCTATTCTATACTCTATCTTATCCTATCCGCTATCTTATCCTATCCTCTATCATATCCTGTCCTATATCATATCCAATCCCCTATCCTATCCTCTATCCTATCCTATCCTCTATCCTATCCTATCCTCTATCCTATCCTATCCTCTATCCTATCCTATCCTGTATCCTATCCTATCCTGTATCCTATCCTATCCTCTATCCTATCCTAATCCTCTATCCTATCCTATCCTCTATCCTATCCTATCCTCTATCATATCCTATCCTATATCCTATCCAATCCCCCATCCTATCCTCTATCCTATCCTATCCTCTATCCTATCCTATCCTCTATCCCATCATTTCCTCTATACTATCCTATCCTCTACCGTATCCTATCCTCTATCCTATCCAATCCTATATCCTATACTCTAACATATCCTATCCTCTATTGTATCCTATCCTCCATCCGATCCTATCCTCTATCCTATCCTATACTCTGTCCTATCCTTTCCACTATCCTACCTTATGCTCTAACCTATCCTATCCTCCATCCTATCCTATCCTCTATCCTATAATATCATCTATCCTATCCTATTCTCTATCCTATCCTATCATCTATCCTATTCTATACTCTATCCTATCCTATCCTCTATCCTATCCTATCCTCTACCCTATCCTATCCTCTATCCTATCCTATCCTATCCTCTATGCTATCCTATAATCTACCCTATCCTATCCTCTATCCTATCCTATCCTCTATCCTATCCTATCCTCTATCCTATCCTATCCTATCCTCTATCCTATCCTATCCTCTATCCTATCCTATCCTCTATCCTATCCTATCCTCTATCCTATCCTATCCTCTATCCTATCCTATCCTCTATCCTATCATATCCTTTATCCTATCCTATCCTCTATCCTATCCTATCCTCTACCCTATCCTATCCTCTATCCTATCCTATCCTCTATCCTATCCTATAATCTATCCTATCCTATCCTCTATCCTATCCTCTATCCTATCCTTTCCTCCATCCTATCCTATAATCTATCCTATCCTATCCTCTATCCTATCCAATCACCTATCCTATTCTCAATCCAATCCTATACTCTATCGAATCCTATCCTCTATAATATCGTATCCCCTATCCTATAATATAATTTACCCTATCCTCTTCTCTATCCTATCCTATCCTCTATCCTATCCTATCCTCTATCCTATCCTATCCTCTATCCTATCCTATCCTCTATCCTATCATATCCTCTTATCCTATCCTCTCCTCTATCCTATAATATCATCTATCCTATCCTATTCTCTATCCTATCCTATCATCTATCCTATTCTATACTCTATCCTATCCTATCCTCTATCCTATCCTATCCTCTACCCTATCCTATCCTCTATCCTATCCTATCCTCTATCCTATCCTATCCAATCCTATCCTATCCTATCCTGTATCCTATCCTATCCTCTATCCTCTATCCTATCCTATCCTCTATCCTATCCTATCCTCTTATCCTATCCTATCCTCTATCCTATAATATCATCTATCCTATCCTATTCTCTATCCTATCCTATCATCTATCCTATTCTATACTCTATCCTATCCTATCCTCTATCCTATCCTATCCTCTACCCTATCCTATCCTCTATCCTATCCTATCCTCTATCCTATCCTATCCTCTATCCTATCCTATCCTCTATCCTATCCTATCCTCTATCCTATCCTATCCTCTATCCTATCCTATCCTCTATCCTATCCTCTCCGCTATCCTATCCTATCCTCTATCCGATCCTATTGTCTATCCAATCCTATACTATCCTCTATCGTATCCTATTCTCTATCCTATCCAATCCTATATCGTATCCTTTATCCTATCCTATCCTCTATCCTATCCTATCCTCTACCCTATCCTATCCTCTATCCTATCCTATCCTCTATCCTATCCTATCCTCTATCCTATCCTATCCTCTATCCTATCATATCCTCTTATCCTATCCTCTCCTCTATCCTATAATATCATCTACCCTATCCTATTCTCTATCCTATCCTATCATCTATCCTATTCTATACTCTATCCTATCCTATCCTCTATCCTATCCTATCCTCTACCCTATCCTATCCTCTATCCTATCCTATCCTCTATCCTATCCTATCCTATCCTATCCTATCCTCTATCCTATGCTATCCTCTATCCTATCCTATCCTCTATCCTATCCTATCCTCTATCCTATCCTATCCTCTTATCCTATCCTATCCTCTATCCTATAATATCATCTATCCTATACTATTCTCTATCCTATCCTATCATCTATCCTATTCTATACTCTATCCTATCCTATCCTCTATCCTATCCTATCCTCTACCCTATCCTATCCTCTATCCTATCCTATCCTCTGTCCTATCCTATCCTCTATCCTATCCTATCCTCTATCCTATCCTATCCTCTATCCTATCCTCTATCCTATCCTATCCTCTATCCGATCCTATTGTCTATCCAATCCTATACTATCCTCTATCGTATCCTATTCTCTATCCTATCCAATCCTATATCGTATCCTCTATCCTCTCCTATCCTCTATCCTATCCTATCCTGTATCCTATCCTATCCTCGATCCTATCCTATCCTCTATCCTATCCTATCCTCTATCCTATCCTATCCTCTATCCTATCCTATCCTCTTCCCTATCCTATCCTCTATCCTATCCTATCCTATCCTCTATGCTATCCTATAATCTACCCTATCCTATCCTCTATCCTATCCTATCCTCTATCCTATCCTATCCTATCCTATCCTCTATCCTATCCTATCCTCTATCCTATCCGATCCTCTATCCGATCCTATCCTCTATCCTATCCTATCCTCTATCCTATCCTATCCTATCCTATCCTCTATCCTATCCTCTCCGCTATCCTATCCTATCCTCTCTCCGATCCTATTGTCTATCCAATCCTATACTATCCTCTATCGTATCCTATTCTCTATCCTATCCAATCCTATATCGTATCCTCTATCCTATCCTATCCTCTATCCTATCCTATCCTGTATCCTATCCTATCCTCTATCCTATCCTATCCTCTATCCTATCCTATCCTCTATCCTATCCTATCCTCTATCCTATCCTATCCTCTATCCTATCATATCCTCTTATCCTATCCTCTCCTCTATCCTATAATATCATCTATCCTATCCTATTCTCTATCCTATCCTATCATCTATCCTATTCTATACTCTATCCTATCCTATCCTCTATCCTATCCTATCCTCTACCCTATCCTATCCTCTATCCTATCCTATTCTCTATCCTATCCTATCCTATCCTATCCTATCCTCTATCCTATCCTATCCTCTACCCTATCCTATCCTCTATCCTATCCTATCCTCTATCCTATCCTATCCTCTATCCTATCCTATCCTCTATCCTATCCTATCCTCTATCCTATCCTATCCTCTATCCTATCCTATCCTCTATCCTATCCTATCCTCTATCCTATCCTATCCTCTATCCGATCCTATTGTCTATCCAATCCTATACTATCCTCTATCGTATCCTATTCTCTATCCTATCCAATCCTATATCGTATCCTCTATCCTCTCCTATCCTCTATCCTATCCTATCCTGTATCCTATCCTATCCTCGATCCTATCCTATCCTCTATCCTATCCTATCCTCTATCCTATCCTATCCTCTACCCTATCCTATCCTCTATCCTATCCTATCCTATCCTCTATGCTATCCTATAATCTACCCTATCCTATCCTCTATCCTATCCTATCCTCTATCCTATCCTATCCTATCCTATCCTCTATCCTATCCTATCCTCTATCCTATCCTATCCTCTATCCTATCCTATCCTCTATCCTATCCTATCCTCTATCCTATCCTATCCTCTATCCTATCCTATCCTCTATCCTATCCTATCCTCTATCCTATCCTATCCTCTATCCTATCCTATCCTCTATCCTATCCTATCCTCTATCCTATCCTATCCTCTATCCTATCCTATCCTCTATCCGATCTTATTGTCTATCCAATCCTATACTATCCTCTATCGTATCCTATTCTCTATCCTATCCAATCCTATATCGTATCCTCCATCCTCTCCTATCCTCTATCCTATCCTATCCTGTATCCTATCCTATCCTCGATCCTATCCTATCCTCTATCCTATCCTATCCTCTATCCTATCCTATCCTCTATCCTATCCTATCCTCTATCCTATCCTATCCTCTACCCTATCCTATCCTCTATCCTATCCTATCCTATCCTCTATGCTATCCTATAATCTACCCTATCCTATCCTCTATCCTATCATATCCTCTATCCTATCCTATCCTATCCTATCCTCTATCCTATCCTATCCTCTATCCTATCCTATCCTCTATCCTATCCTATCCTATCCTATCCTCTATCCTATCCTCTCCGCTATCCTATCCTATCCTCTATCCGATCCTATTGTCTATCCAATCCTATACTATCCTCTATCCTATCCTCTTCCCTATGCTATCCTCTATCCTATCCTATCCTATCCTCTATGCTATCCTATAATCTACCCTATCCTATCCTCTATCCTATCCTATCCTCTTTCCTATCCTATCCTATCCTATCCTCTATCCTATCCTATCCTCTATCCCATCCGATCCTCTATCCTATCCTATCCTCTATAATATCGTATCCTCTATCATATCCTATCCTCTTACCTATAATATCATCTATCCTATTCTATACTCTATCTTATCCTATCCGCTATCCTATCCTATCCTCTATCATATCCTATCGTATATCATATCCAATCCCCTATCCTATCCTCTATCCTATCCTATCCTCTATCCTATCCTATCCTCTATCCTATCCTATCCTGTATCCTATCCTATCCTGTATCCTATCCTATCCTCTATCCTATCCTAATCCTCTATCCAATCCTATCCTCTATCCTATCCTATCCTCTATCATATCCTATCCTATATCCTATCCAATCCCCTATCCTATCCTCTATCCTATCCTATCCTCTATCCTATCCTATCCTCTATCCTATCCTTTCCTCTATCCTATCCTATCATCTATCCTATCCTATCCTCTATCCTATCCTATCCTCTACCCTATCCTATCCTCTATCCTATCCTATCCTCTATCCTATCCTATAATCTATCCTATCCTATCCTCTATCCTATCCTCTATCCTATCCTTTCCTCCATCCTATCCTATAATCTATCCTATCCTATCCTCTATCCTATCCAATCACCTATCCTATTCTCAATCCAATCCTATACTCTATCGAATCCTATCCTCTATAATATCGTATCCCCTATCCTATAATATAATTTACCCTATCCTCTTCTCTATCCTATCCTATCCTCTATCCTATCCTATCCTCTATCCTATCCTATAATCTATCCTATCCTATCCGCTATCCTATCCAATCACCTATCCTATTCTCAATCCAATCCTATACTCTATCCAATCCTATCCTCTATAATATCGTATCCCCTATCCTATAATATAATTTACCCTATCCTATTCTCTATCCTATCCTATCCTCTATCCGATCCTATCCTCTATCCTATCCTATCCTCTATCCTATCCTATCCTATCCTATCCTCTATCCTATCCTCTCCGCTATCCTATCCTATCCTCTATCCGATCCTATTGTCTATCCAATCCTATACTATCCTCTATCGTATCCTATCCTCTATCCTATCCTATCCTCTATCCTATCATATCCTCTTATCCTATCCTCTCCTCTATCCTATAATATCATCTATCCTATCCTATTCTCTATCCTATCCTATCATCTATCCTATTCTATACTCTATCCTATCCTATCCTCTATCCTATCCTATCCTCTATCCTATCCTATCCTCTATCCTATCCTATCCTCTATCCTATCCTATCCTCTATCCTATCCTATCCTCTATCCTATCCTCTCCGCTATCCTATCCTATCCTCTATCCGATCCTATTGTCTATCCAATCCTATACTATCCTCTATCGTATTCTATTCTCTATCCTATCCAATCCTATATCGTATCCTTGATCCTATCCTATCCTCTATCCTATCCTATCCTCTACCCTATCCTATCCTCTATCCTATCCTATCCTCTATCCTATCCTATCCTCTATCCTATCCTATCCTCTATCCTATCCTATCCTCTATCCTATCATATCCTCTTATCCTATCCTCTCCTCTATCCTATAATATCATCTATCCTATCCTATTCTCTATCCTATCCTATCATCTATCCTATTCTATACTCTATCCTATCCTATCCTCTATCCTATCCTATCCTCTACCCTATCCTATCCTCTATCCTATCCTATCCTCTATCCTATCCTATCCTATCCTATCCTATCCTCTATCCTATCCTATCCTCTATCCTATCCTATCCTCTATCCTATCCTCTCCTCTATCCTATCCTATCCTCTTATCCTATCCTATCCTCTATCCTATAATATCATCTATCCTATCCTATCCTCTATCCTATCCTATCCTCTACCCTATCCTATCCTCTATCCTATCCTATCCTCTATCCTATCCTATCCTCTATCCTATCCTATCCTCTATCCTATCCTATCCTCTATCCTATCCTATCCTCTATCCTATCCTCTATCCTATCCTATCCTCTATCCGATCCTATTGTCTATCCAATCCTATACTATCCTCTATCGTATCCTATTCTCTATCCTATCCAATCCTATATCGTATCCTCTATCCTCTCCTATCCTCTATCCTATCCTATCCTGTATCCTATCCTATCCTCGATCCTATCCTATCCTCTATCCTATCCTATCCTCTATCCTATCCTATCCTCTATCCTATCCTATCCTCTTCCCTATCCTATCCTCTATCCTATCCTATCCTATCCTCTATGCTATCCTATAATCTACCCTATCCTATCCTCTATCCTATCCTATCCTCTATCCTATCCTATCCTATCCTATCCTCTATCCTATCCTATCCTCTATCCTATCCGATCCTCTATCCGATCCTATCCTCTATCCTATCCTATCCTCTATCCTATCATATCCTCTTATCCTATCCTCTCCTCTATCCTATAATATCATCTATCCTATCCTATTCTCTATCCTATCCTATCATCTATCCTATTCTATACTCTATCCTATCCTATCATCTATCCTATCCTATCCTCTACCCTATCCTATCCTCTATCCCCTATCCTATTCTCTATCCTATCCTATCCTATCCTATCCTATCCTCTATCCTATCCTATCCTCTATCCTATCCTATCCTCTTATCCTATCCTATCCTCTATCCTATAATATCATCTATCCTATCCTATTCTCTATCCTATCCTATCATCTATCCTATTCTATACTCTATCCTATCCTATCCTCTATCCTATCCTATCCTCTACCCTATCCTATCCTCTATCCTATCCTATCCTCTATCCTATCCTATCCTCTATCCTATCCTATCCTCTATCCTATAATATCATCTATCCTATCCTATTCTCTATCCTATCCTATCATCTATCCTATTCTATACTCTATCCTATCCTATCCTCTATCCTATCCTATCCTCTATCCTATCCTATCCTCTATCCTATCCTATCCTCTATCCTATCCTATCCTCTATCCTATCCTATCCTCTATCCTATCCTCTCCGCTATCCTATCCTATCCTCTATCCGATCCTATTGTCTATCCAATCCTATACTATCCTCTATCGTATTCTATTCTCTATCCTATCCAATCCTATATCGTATCCTTGATCCTATCCTATCCTCTATCCTATCCTATCCTCTACCCTATCCTATCCTCTATCCTATCCTATCCTCTATCCTATCCTATCCTCTATCCTATCCTATCCTCTATCCTATCCTATCCTCTATCCTATCATATCCTCTTATCCTATCCTCTCCCCTATCCTATAATATCATCTATCCTATCCTATTCTCTATCCTATCCTATCATCTATCCTATTCTATACTCTATCCTATCCTATCCTCTATCCTATCCTATCCTCTACCCTATCCTATCCTCTATCCTATCCTATCCTCTATCCTATCCTATCCTATCCTATCCTATCCTCTATCCTATCCTATCCTCTATCCTATCCTATCCTCTATCCTATCCTCTCCTCTATCCTATCCTATCCTCTTATCCTATCCTATCCTCTATCCTATAATATCATCTATCCTATCCTATCCTCTATCCTATCCTATCCTCTACCCTATCCTATCCTCTATCCTATCCTATCCTCTATCCTATCCTATCCTCTATCCTATCCTATCCTCTATCCTATCCTATCCTCTATCCTATCCTCTATCCTATCCTATCCTCTATCCGATCCTATTGTCTATCCAATCCTATACTATCCTCTATCGTATCCTATTCTCTATCCTATCCAATCCTATATCGTATCCTCTATCCTCTCCTATCCTCTATCCTATCCTATCCTGTATCCTATCCTATCCTCGATCCTATCCTATCCTCTATCCTATCCTATCCTCTATCCTATCCTATCCTCTATCCTATCCTATCCTCTTCCCTATCCTATCCTCTATCCTATCCTATCCTATCCTCTATGCTATCCTATAATCTACCCTATCCTATCCTCTATCCTATCCTATCCTCTATCCTATCCTATCCTATCCTATCCTCTATCCTATCCTATCCTCTATCCTATCCGATCCTCTATCCGATCCTATCCTCTATCCTATCCTATCCTCTATCCTATCATATCCTCTTATCCTATCCTCTCCTCTATCCTATAATATCATCTATCCTATCCTATTCTCTATCCTATCCTATCATCTATCCTATTCTATACTCTATCCTATCCTATCATCTATCCTATCCTATCCTCTACCCTATCCTATCCTCTATCCCCTATCCTATTCTCTATCCTATCCTATCCTATCCTATCCTATCCTCTATCCTATCCTATCCTCTATCCTATCCTATCCTCTTATCCTATCCTATCCTCTATCCTATAATATCATCTATCCTATCCTATTCTCTATCCTATCCTATCATCTATCCTATTCTATACTCTATCCTATCCTATCCTCTATCCTATCCTATCCTCTACCCTATCCTATCCTCTATCCTATCCTATCCTCTATCCTATCCTATCCTCTATCCTATCCTATCCTCTATCCTATCCTATCCTCTATCCTATCGTATCCTCTATCCTATCCTATCCTCTATCCTATCCTATCCTCTATCCTATCCTATCCTCTATCCGATCCTATTGTCTATCCAATCCTATACTATCCTCTATCGTATCCTATTCTCTATCCTATCCAATCCTATATCGTATCCTCTATCCTCTCCTATCCTCTTTCCTATCCTATCCTGTATCCTATCCTATCCTCTATCCTATCCTATCCTCTATCCTATCCTATCCTCTATCCTATCCTATCCTCTATCCGATCTTATTGTCTATCCAATCCTATACTATCCTCTATCGTATCCTATTCTCTATCCTATCCAATCCTATATCGTATCCTCTATCCTCTCCTATCCTCTATCCTATCCTATACTGTATCCTATCCTATCCTCGATCCTATCCTATCCTCTATCCTATCCTATCCTCTATCCTATCCTATCCTCTATCCTATCCTATCCTCTATCCTATCCTATCCTCTACCCTATCCTATCCTCTATCCTATCCTATCCTATCCTCTATGCTATCCTATAATCTACCCTATCCTATCCTCTATCCTATCCTATCCTCTATCCTATCCTATCCTATCCTATCCTCTATCCTATCCTATCCTCTATCCTATCCTATCCTCTATCCTATCCTATCCTCTTTCCTATCCTATCCTATCCTATCCTCTATCCTATCCTATCCTCTATCCTATCCGATCCTCTATCCTATCCTATCCTCTATAATATCGTATCCTCTACCATATCCTATCCTCTTACCTATAATATCATCTATCCTATTCTATACTCTATCTTATCCTATCCGCTATCCTATCCTATCCTCTATCATATCCTATCGTATATAATATCCAATCCCCTATCCTATCCTCTATCCTATCCTATCCTCTATCCTATCCTATCCTCTATCCTATCCTATCCTGTATCCTATCCTATCCTGTATCCTATCCTATCCTCTATCCTATCCTAATCCTCTATCCTATCCTATCCTTTATCCTATCCTATCCTCTATCATATCCTATCCTATATCCTATCCAATCCCCTATCCTATCCTCTATCCTATCCTATCCTCTATCCTATCCTATCCTCTATCCTATCCTTTCCTCTATACTATCCTATCCTCTACCGTATCCTATCCTCTATCCTATCCAATCCTATATCCTATACTCTAACATATCCTATCCTCTATCCTATCCTATCCTCAATCCGATCCTATCCTCTATCCTATCCTATACTCTGTCCTATCCTTTCCACTATCCTACCTTATGCTCTATCCTATCCTATCCTCCATCCTATCATATCCTCTATCCTATAATAGCATCTATCCTATCCTATTCTCTATCCTATCCTATCATCTATCCTATTCTATACTCTATCCTATCCTATCCTCTATCCTATCCTATCCTCTACCCTATTCTATCCTCTATCCTATCCTATCCTCTATCCTATCCTATCCTCTATCCTATCCTATCCTCTATCCTATCCTATCCTCTATCCTATCCTATCCTCTATCCGATCGTATTGTCTATCCAATCCTATACTATCCTCTATCGTATCCTATTCTCTATCCTATCCAATCCTATATCGTATCCTCTATCCTCTCCTATCCTCTATCCTATCCTATCCTGTATCCTATCCTATCCTCGATCCTATCCTATCCTCTATCCTATCCTATCCTCTATCCTATCCTATCCTCTATCCTATCCTATCCTGTATCCTATCCTATCCTCGATCCTATCCTATCCTCTATCCTATCCTATCCTCTATCCTATCCTATCCTCTATCCTATCCTATAATCTATCCTATCCTATCCTCTATCCTATCCTATCCTCCATCCTATCCTATAATCTATCCTATCCTATCCGCTATCCTATCCAATCACCTATCCTATTCTCAATCCAATCCTATACTCTATCCAATCCTATCCTCTATAATATCGTATCCCCTATCCAATAATATAATTTACCCTATCCTATTCTCTATCCTATCCTATCCTCTATCCGATCCTATCATCTATCCTATCCTATCCTCTATCCTATCCTATCCTATCCTATCCTCTATCCTATCCTCTCCGCTATCCTATCCTATCCTCTATCCTATCCTATCCTCTATCCTATCCTATCCTGTATCCTATCCTATCCTGTATCCTATCCTATCCTCTATCCTATCCTAATCCTCTATCCTATCCTATCCTTTATCCTATCCTATCCTCTATCATATCCTATCCTATATCCTATCCAATCCCCTATCCTATCCTCTATCCTATCCTATCCTCTATCCTATCCTATCCTCTATCCTATCCTTTCCTCTATACTATCCTATCCTCTACCGTATCCTATCCTCTATCCTATCCTATACTCTGTCCTATCCTTTCCACTATCCTACCTTATGCTCTATCCTATCCTATCCTCCATCCTATCATATCCTCTATCCTATAATAGCATCTTTCCTATCCTATTCTCTATCCTATCCTATCATCTATCCTATTCTATACTCTATCCTATCCTATCCTCTATCCTATCCTATCCTCTACCCTATTCTATCCTCTATCCTATCCTATCCTCTATCCTATCCTATCCTCTATCCTATCCTATCCTCTATCCTATCCTATCCTCTATCCTATCCTATCCTCTATCCTATCCTATCCTCTATCCGATCGTATTGTCTATCCAATCCTATACTATCCTCTATCGTATCCTATTCTCTATCCTATCCAATCCTATATCGTATCCTCTATCCTCTCCTATCCTCTATCCTATCCTATCCTGTATCCTATCCTATCCTCGATCCTATCCTATCCTCTATCCTATCCTATCCTCTATCCTATCCTATCCTCTATCCTATCCTATCCTGTATCCTATCCTATCCTCGATCCTATCCTATCCTCTATCCTATCCTATCCTCTATCCTATCCTATCCTCTATCCTATCCTATAATCTATCCTATCCTATCCTCTATCCTATCCTATCCTCCATCCTATCCTATAATCTATCCTATCCTATCCTCTATCCTATCCAATCACCTATCCTATTCTCAATCCAATCCTATACTCTATCGAATCCTATCCTCTATAATATCGTATCCCCTATCCAATAATATAATTTACCCTATCCTATTCTCTATCCTATCCTATCCTCTATCCGATCCTATCCTCTATCCTATCCTATCCTCTATCCTATCCTATCCTGTATCCTATCCTATCCTCGATCCTATCCTATCCTCTATCCTATCCTATCCTCTATCCTATCCTATCCTCTATCCTATCCTATAATCTATCCTATCCTATCCTCTATCCTATCCTATCCTCCATCCTATCCTATAATCTATCCTATCCTATCCTCTATCCTATCCAATCACCTATCCTATTCTCAATCCAATCCTATACTCTATCGAATCCTATCCTCTATAATATCGTATCCCCTATCCAATAATATAATTTACCCTATCCTATTCTCTATCCTATCCTATCCTCTATCCTATCCTATCCTCTATCCTATCCTATCCTCTATCCTATCCTATCCTCTATCCGATCGTATTGTCTATCCAATCCTATACTATCCTCTATCGTATACTATTCTCTATCCTATCCAATCCTATATCGTATCCTCTATCCTATCCTATCCTCTATCCTATCCTATCCTGTATCCTATCCTATCCTCTATCCTATCCTATCCTCTATCCTATCCTATCCTCTATCCCATCATATCCTTTATCCTATCCTATCCTCTATCCTATCCTATCCTCTACCCTATCCTATCCTCTATCCTATCCTATCCTCTATCCTATCCTATAATCTATCCTATCCTATCCTCTATCCTATCCTATCCTCTATCCTATCCTATAATCTATCCTATCCTATCCTCTATCCTATCCAATCACCTATCCTATTCTCAATCCAATCCTATACTCTATCCAAACCTATCCTCTATAATATCGTATCCCCTATCCTATAATATAATTTACCCTATCCTATTCTCTATCCTATCCTATCCTCTATCCGATTCTATCCTCTATCCTATCCTATCCTCTATCCTATCCTATCCTATCCTATCCTCTATCCTATCCTCTCCGCTATCCTATCCTATCCTCTATCCGATCCTATCCTCTATCCTATCCTATCCTCTGCCCTATCCTATCCTCTATAATATCCACTCCTCTATCCTATCCTATCCTCTATCCTATCCTATCCTGTATCCTATCCTATCCTCTATCCTATCCTATCCTCTATCCTATCCTATCCTCTATACTATCCTATCCTCTATCCTATCCTCTATCCTATCCTATCCTCTATCCTATCCTATCCTCTATCCTATCATATCCTCTTATCCTATCCTATCCTCTATCCTATCCTATCCTCTATCGTATCCTATTCTCTATCCTATCCAATCCTATATCGTATCCTCTATCCTATCCTATCCTCTATCCTATCCTATCCTCTATACTATCCTATCCTCTATCCTATCCTATCCTCTATCCTATCCTATCCTCTATCCTATCATATCCTCTTATCCTATCCTATCCTCTATCCTATCCTATCCTCTATCGTATCCTATTCTCTATCCTATCCAATCCTATATCGTATCCTCTATCCTATCCTATCCTCTATCCTATCCTATCCTGTATCCTATCCTATCCTCTATCCTATCCTATCCTCTATCCTATCCTATCCTCTATCCTATCCTATCCTCTATCCTATCCTATCCTCTATCCTATCATATCCTCTTATCCTATCCTCTCCTCTATCCTATCCTATCCTCTATCCTATCCTATCATCTATACTATCCTATCCTCTATCCTATCCTATCCTGTATCCTATCCTATCCTCTATCCTATCCTATCCTCTATCCTATCCTATCCTCTATACTATCCTATCCTCTATCCTATCCTCTATCCTATCCTATCCTCTATCCTATCCTATCCTCTATCCTATCATATCCTCTTATCCTATCCTATCCTCTATCCTATCCTATCCTCTATCGTATCCTATTCTCTATCCTATCCAATCCTATATCGTATCCTCTATCCTATCCTATCCTCTATCCTATCCTATCCTCTATACTATCCTATCCTCTATCCTATCCTATCCTCTATCCTATCCTATCCTCTATCCTATCATATCCTCTTATCCTATCCTATCCTCTATCCTATCCTATCCTCTATCGTATCCTATTCTCTATCCTATCCAATCCTATATCGTATCCTCTATCCTATCCTATCCTCTATCCTATCCTATCCTGTATCCTATCCTATCCTCTATCCTATCCTATCCTCTATCCTATCCTATCCTCTATCCTATCCTATCCTCTATCCTATCCTATCCTCTATCCTATCATATCCTCTTATCCTATCCTCTCCTCTATCCTATCCTATCCTCTATCCTATCCTATCATCTATACTATCCTATCCTCTATCCTATCCGATCCTCTATCCTATCCGATCCTCTATCATATCCTATCCTCTTTCCTATAATATCAACTATCCTACCCTATTCTCTATCCTATCCTATACTCTATCCTATGCTATCCTCTATCCCATCCTATTCTCTATCCAATCCTATCCTATCCTCTATCGTATCCTATTCTCTATTATATCCAATCCTATATCGTATCCTCTATCCTATCCTATCCTGTATCCTATCCTATCCTCTATCCTATCCTATCCTCTATCCAATCCTATCCTCTATCCTATCCTATCCTCTATCCTATCCTATCCTCTATCCTATCCTATCCTCTATCCTATCATATCCTCTTATCCTATCCTATCCTGTATCCTATCCTATCCTATCCTTTCCTCTATCCTATCCTATCCTCTATCCTATCCTATCCTCTATCCTATCCAATCCTCTATCCGATCCTATTGTCTATCCAATCCTATACTATCCTCTATCCTATCGTATCCTGTATCCTATCCTATCCTCTATCCTATCCAATTCTCTATCCTATCCTATCCTCTATCCTATCCTATCCTCTATCCTATCCTATCCTCTATCCGATCGTATTGTCTATCCAATCCTATACTATCCTCTATCGTATACTATTCTCTATCCTATCCAATCCTATATCGTATCCTCTATCCTATCCTATCCTCTATCCTATCCTATCCTCTATCCTATCCTATAATCTATCCTATCCTATCCTCTATCCTATCCAATCACCTATCCTATTCTCAATCCAATCCTATACTCTATCCAAACCTATCCTCTATAATATCGTATCCCCTATCCTATAATATAATTTACCCTATCCTATTCTCTATCCTATCCTATCCTCTATCCGAACCTATCCTCTATCCTATCCTATCCTCTATCCTATCCTATCCTCTATCCTATCCTATCCTGTATCCTATCCTATCCTGTATCCTATCCTATCCTGTATCCTATCCTATCCTCTATCCTATCCTATCCTCTATCCTATCCTATCCTCTATCCTATCCTATCCTCTATCCTATCATATCCTCTTATCCTATCCTATCCTCTATCCTATCCTCTCCGCTATCCTATCCTATCCTCTATCCGATCCTATCCTCTATCCTATCCTATCCTCTACCCTATCCTATCCTCTATAATATCCACTCCTCTATCCTATCCTATCCTCTATCCTATCCTATCCTGTATCCTATCCTATCCTGTATCCTATCCTATCCTATCCTCTATCCTATCCTATCCTCTATCCTATCATATCCTCTTATCCTATCCTATCCTCTATCCTATCCTATCCTCTATCCTATCCTATCCTCTATCCTATCCTATCCTCTATCCTATCCTATCCTCTATCCTATCCTATCGTCTATCCTATCCGAACCTCTATCCTATCCGATCCTCTATAATATCGTATCCTCTATCATATCCTATCCTCTTTCCTATAATATCATCTATATTACCCTATTCTCTATCCTATCCAATCCTATATCGTATCCTCTATCCTATCCTATCCTGTATCCTATGCTATCCTGTATCCTATCCTGTCCTGTATCCTATGCTATCCTGTATCCTATCCTATCCTCTATCCTATCCTATCCTCTATCCTATCCTATCCTCTATCCTATCCTATCCTCTATCCTAGCCAATCCTATAACCTATACTCTATCCTATCCTATAATCTATCGTATCCTATCCTCTATCCTATCCTATCCTCTATCCTATCCTATCCTCTATCCTATCCTATCCTCTACCCTATCCTATCCTCTATCCTATCCTATCCTCTATCCTATCCTATCCTCTATCCTATCCTATCCTCTATCCTATCCTATCCTCTATCCTATCCTATCCTCTATCCTATCCTATCCTCTATCCTATCCTATCCTCTATCCTGTCCTATCCTCTATAATATCGTATCCTCTGTCCTATCCTTGCTCCATCCTATAATATCATATATCCTATCCTATTCTCTATACTATCCTATCCTATCCTCTATCGTATCCTATCCTCTATCCTAGCCAATCCTATAACCTATACTCTATCCTATCCTATCCTCTATCCTATCCTATCCTCTATCCTAGCCAATCCTATAACCTATACTCTATCCTATCCTATAATCTATCGTATCCTATCCTCTATCCTATCCTATCCTCTATCCTATCCTATCCTCTATCCTATCCTATCCTCTATCCTGTCCTATCCTCTATAATATCGTATCCTCTGTCCTATCCTTGCTCCATCCTATAATATCATATATCCTATCCTATTCTCTATACTATCCTATCCTATCCTCTATCCTATCCTATCCTCTATCCTATCCTATCCTCTATCCTATCCTATCCACTATCGTCTCCTATCTTCTATCCTATCCATTCCCCTATCCTATCCTCTATCCTGTCCTCTACCCTATCCTATCCTCTATCCTATCCTATCCTCTATCCTATCCTATCCTCTATCTTATCCGATCCTCTATCCTATCCTATCCTCTATAATATCGTATCCTCTATCATATCCTATTCTCTTTCCTATAATATCATCTATCCTATCCTATTCTCTATCCTATCCTATCCTCTATCCTATCCTATCCTCTATCCCATCCTATCCTATCCTCTATCCTATCCTATCCTCTATCGTATCCTATTCTCTATCCTATCCAATCCTATATAGTATCTTCTATCCTATCCTATCCTCTATCCTATCCTATCCTCTATCCTATCCTATCCTCTATCCTATCCTATCCTCCATCCTTTCCTATCCTCTATCCTATCCTATCCTCTATCCTATCCTATCCTCTATCCTATCCTATCCTCTATCCCATCCTATTCTCTATCCTATCCTATCCTATATCCTATCCTATCCTCTATCCTATCCTATCCTCTATCCTATCCTATCCTCTATCCTAACCGATCCTCTATCCTATCCTATCCTCTATAATATCGTATCCTCTATCATATCCTATCCTCATTCCTATAATATCATCTATCCTATCCTATTCTCTATCCTATCCTATCCTCTATCCTATCCTATCCTCTATCCCATCCTATTCTCTATAAAATCCTATCCTATCCTGTATCCTATCCTATCCTCCATCCTATCCTATCCTATCCTATCCTATCCTCTATCCTATCCGATCCTCTATCCTATCCTATCCTCTATAATATCGTATCCTCTATCATATCCTATTCTCTTTCCTATAATATCATCTATCCTATCCTATTCTCTATCCTATCCTATCCTCTATCCTATCCTATCCTCTATCCCATCCTATCCTATCCTCTATCCTATCCTATCCTCTATCGTATCCTATTCTCTATCCTATCCAATCCTATATAGTATCTTCTATCCTATCCTATCCTCTATCCTATCCTATTCTCTATCCTATCCTATCCTATATCCTATCCTATCCTCTATCCTATCCTATCCTCTATCCTATCCTATCCTCTATCCTAACCGATCCTCTATCCTATCCTATCCTCTATAATATCGTATCCTCTATCATATCCTATCCTCATTCCTATAATATCATCTATCCTATCCTATTCTCTATCCTATCCTATCCTCTATCCTATCCTATCCTCTATCCCATCCTATTCTCTATAAAATCCTATCCTATCCTGTATCCTATCCTATCCTCTATCCTATCCTATCCTATCCTATCCTATCCTCTATCCTATCCTATCCTCTATCCTATCCTATCCTCTATCCGATCCTATTCTCTATCCAATCCTATACTATCCTCTATCGTATCCTATTCTCTATCCTATCCAATCGTATATCGTATCCTCTATCCTATCCTATCCTCTATCCTATCCTATCCTGTATCCTATCCTATCCTCTATCCTATACTATCCTCTATCCTATCCTATCCTTTATCCTATCCTATCCTCTATCCTATCCTATCCTCTTTCCTATCCTATCCTCAATCCTACCCTATCCTCTTTCGTATCCTATCCTCTACCCTATCCAATCCTATAACCTATACTCTATCCTATCCTATTCTCTACCCTATCCTATCCTCTATCCTATCCTATCCACTATCGTCTCCTATCTTCTATCCTATCCAATCCCCTATCCTATCCTCTATCCTGTCCCCTACCCTATCCTATCCTCTACCCTATCCTATCCTCTATCCGATCCTATTCTCTATCGAATCCAATACTATCCTCTATCGTATCCTGTTCTCTATCCTATCCAATCGTATATCGTATCCTCTATCCTATCCTATCCTCTATCCTATCGTATACTGTATCCTATCCTATCCTCTATCCTATCCTATCCTCTATCCTATCTTATCCTCTATACTATCCTATTCTCTATCCCATCCTATTCTCTATCCAATCCTATTCTATCCTCTATCCTATCCTATCCTCTATCCTATCCAATCCTATATCGTATCCTCTATGCTACTTTATCCTCTATCCTATCGTATCCTGTATCCTATCCTATCCTCTATCCTATCCTATCCTCTATCCTATCCTATCCTCTATCCTACCCTATCCTGTATCCTATCCTATCCTCTATTCTATCCTATCCTCTATCCTAGCCTATCCCCTATCCTATCCTATCCTTTATCCTATCCTATCCTCTATCCTATCCTATCCTCTATCCTATCCTATCCTCTATCCTATCCTTTCCGCTATCCTATCCTATCCTCTATAATATCGTATCCTCTGTCCTATCCTTGCTCTATCCTATAATATCATCTATCCTATCCTATTCTCTATCCTATCCTATCCTCTATCCTATCCTATCCTCTATCCCATCCTATTCTCTATAAAATCCTATCCTATCCTGTATCCTATCCTATCCTGTATCCTATCCTATCCTCTATCCTATCCTATCCTCTATCCTATCCTATCCTCTATCCTATCCTATCCTCTATCCTATCCTATCCTCTATCCTATCCTATCCTGTATCCTATCCTATCCTCTATCCCATCCTATTCTCTATCCAATCCTATCCTATCCTCTATCGTATCCTATTCTCTATCCTATCCAATCCTATATCGTATCCTCTATCCTATCCTATCCTGTATCCTATGCTATCCTGTATCCTATCCTGTCCTGTATCCTATGCTATCCTGTATCCTATCCTATCCTCTATCCTATCCTATCCTCTATCCTATCCTATCCTCTATCCTATCTTATCCTCTATACTATCCTATTCTCTATCCCATCCTATTCTCTATCCAATCCTATTCTATCCTCTATCCTATCCTATCCTCTATCCTATCCAATCCTATATCGTATCCTCTATGCTACCCTATCCTCTATCCTATCGTATCCTGTATCCTATCCTATCCTCTATCCTATCCTATCCTCTATCCTATCATATCCTCTATCCTATCCTATCCTGTATCCTATCCTATCCTCTATTCTATCCTATCCTCTATCCTAGCCTATCCCCTATCCTATCCTATCCTCTATCCTATCCTATCCTCTACCCTATCCTATCCTCTATCCTATCCTATCCTCTATCCTATCCTATCCTCTATCCTATCCTATCCTCTATCCTATCCTATCCTCTATCCTATCCTATCCTCTATCCTATCCTTTCCGCTAACCTATCCTATCCTCTATAATATCGTATCCTCTGTCCTATCCTTGCTCTATCCTATAATATCATATATCCTATCCTATTCTCTATCCTATCCTATCCTATCATCTATCGTATCCTATCCTCTATCCTATCCTATCCTCTATCCTAGCCAATCCTATAACCTATACTCTATCCTATCCTATCCTCTATCCTATCCTATCCTCTATCCTAGCCAATCCTATAACCTATACTCTATCCTATCCTATAATCTATCGTATCCTATCCTCTATCCTATCCTATCCTCTATCCTATCCTATCCTCTATCCTATCCTATCCTCTATCCTGTCCTATCCTCTATAATATCGTATCCTCTGTCCTATCCTTGCTCCATCCTATAATATCATATATCCTATCCTATTCTCTATACTATCCTATCCTATCCTCTATCCTATCCTATCCTCTATCCTATCCTATCCTCTATCCTATCCTATCCTCTATCCTATCCTATCCTCTATCCTATCCTATCCACTATCGTCTCCTATCTTCTATCCTATCCATTCCCCTATCCTATCCTCTATCCTGTCCTCTACCCTATCCTATCCTCTATCCTATCCTATCCTCTATCCTATCCTATCCTCTATCCTATCCGATCCTCTATCCTATCCTATCCTCTATAATATCGTATCCTCTATCATATCCTATTCTCTTTCCTATAATATCATCTATCCTATCCTATTCTCTATCCTATCCTATCCTCTATCCTATCCTATCCTCTATCCCATCCTATCCTATCCTCTATCCTATCCTATCCTCTATCGTATCCTATTCTGTATCCTATCCAATCCTATATAGTATCTTCTATCCTATCCTATCCTCTATCCTATCCTATCCTCTATCCTATCCTATCCTCTATCCTATCCTATCCTCTATCCTTTCCTATCCTCTATCCTATCCTATCCTCTATCCTATCCTATCCTCTATCCTATCCTATCCTCTATCCCATCCTATTCTCTATCCTATCCTATCCTATATCCTATCCTATCCTCTATCCTATCCTATCCTCTATCCTATCCTATCCTCTATCCTAACCGATCCTCTATCCTATCCTATCCTCTATAATATCATATCCTCTATCATATCCTATCCTCATTCCTATAATATCATCTATCCTATCCTATTCTCTATCCTATCCTATCCTCTATCCTATCCTATCCTCTATCCCATCCTATTCTCTATAAAATCCTATCCTATCCTGTATCCTATCCTATCCTCTATCCTATCCTATCCTATCCTATCCTATCCTCTATCCTATCCTATCCTCTATCCTATCCTATCCTCTATCCGATCCTATTCTCTATCCAATCCTATACTATCCTCTATCGTATCCTATTCTCTATCCTATCCAATCGTATATCGTATCCTCTATCCTATCCTATCCTCTATCCTATCCTATCCTGTATCCTATCCTATCCTCTATCCTATACTATCCTCTATCCTATCCTATCCTTTATCCTATCCTATCCTCTATCCTATCCTATCCTCTTTCCTATCCTATCCTCAATCCTACCCTATCCTCTTTCGTATCCTATCCTCTACCCTATCCAATCCTATAACCTATACTCTATCCTATCCTATTCTCTACCCTATCCTATCCACTATCCTATCCTATCCACTATCGTCTCCTATCTTCTATCCTATCCAATCCCCTATCCTATCCTCTATCCTGTCCCCTACCCTATCCTATCCTCTACCCTATCCTATCCTCTATCCGATCCTATTCTCTATCGAATCCAATACTATCCTCTATCGTATCCTGTTCTCTATCCTATCCAATCGTATGTCGTATCCTCTATCCTATCCTATCCTCTATCCTATCGTATACTGTATCCTATCCTATCTTCTATCCTATCCTATCCTCTATCCTATCTTATCCTCTGTACTATCCTATTCTCTATCCCATCCTATTCTCTATCCAATCCTATTCTATCCTCTATCCTATCCTATCCTCTATCCTATCCAATCCTATATCGTATCCTCTATGCTACTTTATCCTCTATCCTATCGTATCCTGTATCCTATCCTATCCTCTATCCTATCCTATCCTCTATCCTATCCTATCCTCTATCCTACCCTATCCTGTATCCTATCCTATCCTCTATTCTATCCTATCCTCTATCCTAGCCTATCCCCTATCCTATCCTATCCGCTATCCTATCCTACCCTCTATCCTATCCAATCCTCTATCCTATCCTCTATCCTATCCTCTATCCTATCCTATCCTCTATTATATCCCATCCTCTATCCTATCCACTATCGTATCCTATTCTCTATCCTATCCAATCATATATCCTATCCTCTATCCAATCCAATCCTCTATCCTATCCTATCCTCTATCCCATCCTATCCTCTATCCTATCCTATCCTCATTCCTATGCTATCCTCTATCCTATCCTATCCTCTATCCTATTGTATACTCTGTCCTATCCTTTCCACTATCCTATCCTATCCTCTATCCTATCCTATCCTCTATCCTATCCTATCCTCTATCCTATCCTATCCTCTATCCTTTCCTATCCTCTATCCTATCCTATCCTCTATCCTATCCTATCCTCTATCCTATCCTATCCTCTATCCCATCCTATTCTCTATCCTATCCTATCCTATATCCTATCCTATCCTCTATCCTATCCTATCCTCTATCCTATCCTATCCTCTATCCTAACCGATCCTCTATCCTATCCTATCCTCTATAATATCATATCCTCTATCATATCCTATCCTCATTCCTATAATATCATCTATCCTATCCTATTCTCTATCCTATCCTATCCTCTATCCTATCCTATCCTCTATCCCATCCTATTCTCTATAAAATCCTATCCTATCCTGTATCCTATCCTATCCTCTATCCTATCCTATCCTCTCCTATCCTATCCTCTATCCTATCCTATCCTCTATCCTATCCTATCCTCTATCCGATCCTATTCTCTATCCAATCCTATACTATCCTCTATCGTATCCTATTCTCTATCCTATCCAAACGTATATCGTATCCTCTATCCTATCCTATCCTCTATCCTATCCTATCCTGTATCCTATCCTATCCTCTATCCTATACTATCCTCTATCCTATCCTATCCTTTATCCTATCCTATTTTCTATCCTATCCTATCCTCTTTCCTATCCTATCCTCAAACCTACCCTATCCTCTTTCGTATCCTATCCTCTACCCTATCCAATCCTATAACCTATACTCTATCCTATCCTATTCTCTACCCTATCCTATCCTCTATCCTATCCTATCCACTATCGTCTCCTATCTTCTATCCTATCCAATCCCCTATCCTATCCTCTATCCTGTCCCCTACCCTATCCTATCCTCTACCCTATCCTATCCTCTATCCGATCCTATTCTCTATCGAATCCAATACTATCCTCTATCGTATCCTGTTCTCTATCCTATCCAATCGTATATCGTATCCTCTATCCTATCCTATCCTCTATCCTATCGTATACTGTATCCTATCCTATCCTCTATCCTATCCTATCCTCTATCCTATCTTATCCTCTGTACTATCCTATTCTCTATCCCATCCTATTCTCTATCCAATCCTATTCTATCCTCTATCCTATCCTATCCTCTATCCTATCCAATCCTATATCGTATCCTCTATGCTACTTTATCCTCTATCCTATCGTATCCTGTATCCTATCCTATCCTCTATCCTATCCTATCCTCTATCCTATCCTATCCTCTATCCTACCCTATCCTGTATCCTATCCTATCCTCTATTCTATCCTATCCTCTATCCTAGCCTATCCCCTATCCTATCCTATCCTCTATCCTATCCTATCCTCTATCCTATCCTATCCTCTATCCTATCCTATCCTCTATCCTATCCTATCCTCTATCCTATCCTTTCCGCTATCCTATCCTATCCTCTATAATATCGTATCCTCTGTCCTATCCTTGCTCTATCCTATAATATCATCTATCCTATCCTATTCTCTATCCTATCCTATCCTCTATCCTATCCTATCCTCTATCCCATCCTATTCTCTATAAAATCCTATCCTATCCTGTATCCTATCCTATCCTGTATCCTATCCTATCCTCTATCCTATCCTATCCTATCCTATCCTCTATCCTATCCTATCCTCTATCCTATCCTATCCTCTATCCTATCCTATCCTCTATCCTATCCTATCCTCTATCCTATCCTATCCTGTATCCTATCCTATCCTCTATCCCATCCTATTCTCTATCCAATCCTATCCTATCCTGTATCCTATCCTATCCTCTATCCTATCCTATCCTATCCTATCCTCTATCCTATCCTATCCTCTATTCTATCCTATCCTCTATCCGATCCTATTCTCTATCCAATCCTAACCTATCCTCTATCGTACCCTATTCTCTATCCTATCCAATCCTATATAGTATCCTATATCGCATTCTATTCTCTATCCAATCCTATCCTATCCTCTATCGTATCCTATTCTCTATCCTATCCTATCCTATATAGTATCCTCTATCCTATCCTATCCTCTATCCTATCCTATCCTATATTCTATCCTATCCTCTATCCTATCCTATCCTCTATCCTATCCTATCCTCTATCCTATCCTATCCTCTAACCTAACCGATCCTCTATCCTATCCTATCCTCTATAATATCGTATCCTCTATCATATCCTATCCTCATTCCTATAATATCATCTATCCTATCCTATTCTCTATCCTATCCTATCCTCTATCCTATCCTATCCGCTATCCTATCCTATCCTCTATCATATCCTATCCTATATCATATCCAATCCCCTATCCTATCCTGTATCCTATCCTATCCTGTATCCTATCCTATCCTGTATCCTATCCTATCCTGCATCCTATCCTATCCTGTATCCTATCCTATCCTGTATCCTATCCTATCCTGTATCCTATCCTATCCTGTATCCTATCCTATCCTGTATCCTATCCTATCCTGTATCCTATCCTATCCTGCATCCTATCCTATCCTGTATCCTATCCTATCCTGTATCCTATCCTATCCTGTATCCTATCCTATCCTGTATCCTATCCTATCCTGTATCCTATCCTATCCTCTATCCCATCCTATTCTCTATGTAATCCTATCCTATCCTCTATCGTATCCTATTCTCTATCCTATCCAATCCTATATAGTATCCTTTATCCTATCCTATCCTCTATCCTATCCTATCCTATATCCTATCCTATCCTCTATAATATCGTATCCTCTGTCATATCCTATCCTCTTTCCTATAATATCATCTATCCTATCCTATTCGCTATCCTATCCTATCCTCCATCCCATCCTATTCTCTATAGTCTCCTATCTTCTATCCTATCCAATCCCCTATCCTATCCTCTATCCTGACCTATTCTCTATCGTATCCTCTATCGTACCCTATTCTGTATCCTATCCTATATTGTATCCTATCCTATTCTCTATCCTATCCTATTCTCTATCCTATCCTATCCTATCCTCTATCCTAGCCAATCCTATAACCTTTACTCTATCCCATCCTATCCTCTATCCTATCCTATCCTCTATCCTATCCTATCCTGTATCCTAACTGATCCTCTATCCTATCCTATCCTCTATAATATCGTATCCTCTGTCCTATCCTTGCTCTATCCTATAATATCATATATCCTATCCTATTCTCTATCCTATCCTATCTTATCCTCTATCGTATCCTATCCTCTATCCTATCCAATCCTATATCCTATCTTCTATCCTATCCTATCCTCTATCCTATCCTATCCTCTATCCTATCCTATCCTATCCTGTATCCTATCCTATCCTCTATCCTATCCTATCCTCTATCCTATCCTATCCTCTACCCTATCCTATCCTCTATCCGATACTATTCTCTATCGAATCCAATACTATCCTCTATAGTATCCTGTTCTCTATCCTATCCAATCGTATATCGTATCCTCTATCCTATCCTATCCTCTATCCTATCGTATCCTGTATCCTATCCTATCCTCTATCCTATCCTATCCTATCCTCTATCCTATCCTATACTTTATCCTATCCTATCCTCTATCCTATCCTATCCTCTATCCTAACTGATCCTCTATCCTATCCTATCCTCTATAATATCGTATCCTCTGTCCTATCCTTGCTCTATCCTATAATATCATATATCCTATCCTATTCTCTATCCTATCCTATCTTATCCTCTATCGTATCCTATCCTCTATCCTATCCAATCCTATATCCTATCTTCTATCCTATCCTATCCTCTATCCTATCCTATTCTCTATCCTATTCTCTATCCTATCCTATCCTCTATCCCATCCTATCCTCTATCCTATCCTATCCTCTATCCTATCCTATCCTCTATCCTCTCCTATCCTCTATCCTATCCTATCCTCTATCCTATAATATCCTCTATACTATCCTATCCACTATCCTATCCTATGTATCCTCTATCCTATCCTATCCTATCCTCTAACCTATAATATCCTCTATCCTATTCTATCCTCTATCCTATTCTATCCTCTGTCCTATCGTATCCTCTATCCTATCCCATCCTCTATCCTATCCTGCCCTCTATCCTATCCTATCCTGTATCCTATAATATCCTCTATCCTAACCTATCCTCTATCCTATCCTATCGTCTATCCTATCCTATCGTCTATCCTATCCTATCCTCTATCCTATCCTACCCTCTATCCAATCCTATCCTATCCTCTATCGTATCCTATTCTCTATCCTATCCTATCCTATCCTCTATCGTATCCTATCCTCTATAATACCGTATCCTCTGTCATATCCTATCCTCTTTCCTATAATATCCTCTATCCTATCCTATTCGCTATCCTATCCTATCCTCCATCCCATCCTATTCTCTATAGTCTCCTATCTTCTATCCTATCCAATCCCCTATCCTATCCTCTATCCTGACCTATTCTCTATCCTATCCTCTATCGTATCCTATTCTGTATCCTATCCTATATTGTATCCTATCCTATTCTCTATCCTATCCTATCCTCTATCGTATCCTATCCTCTATCCTACCCAACCCTATAACCTATACTCTATCCTATCCTATCATCTATCCTATCCTATCCTCTATCCTATCCTGTCCTCTATCCTATCCTATCCTCTTTCCTATAATATTATCTATCCTATCCTATTCTCTATCCTATCCTATCCTCTATCCTATCCTATCCTCTATCCTATCCTATCCTATCCTGTATCCTATCCTATCCTCTATCCTATCCTATCCTCTATCCTATCCTATCCTCTACCCTATCCTATCCTCTATCCGATACTATTCTCTATCGAATCCAATACTATCCTCTATAGTATCCTGTTCTCTATCCTATCCAATCGTATATCGTATCCTCTATCCTATCCTATCCTCTATCCTATCGTATCCTGTATCCTATCCTATCCTCTATCCTATCCTATCCTCTATCCTATCCTATCCTTTATCCTATCCTATCATATCCTCTTATCCTATCCTATCCTCTATCCTATCCTATCCTCTATCCTATCCTATCCTCTATCCTATCCGATCCTCTATCCTATCCGATCCTCTATAATATCGTATCCTCTATCATATCCCATCCTCTTTCCTATAATATCATCTATCCTACCCTATTCTCTATCCTATCCTATACTCTATCCTATGCTATCCTGTATCCCATCCTATTCTCTATCCAATCCTATCCTATCCTCTATCGTATCCTATTCTCTATCCTATCCAATCCTATATCGTATCCTATATCCAATCCTATCCTGTATCCTATCCTATCCTCTATCCTATCCTATCCTGTATCCTATCCTATCCTCTGTCCTATCCTATCATCTATCCGATCCTATCCTATATCCTATCCTATCCTCTATCCTATCCTATCCTCTATCCTATCCTATCCTCTATCCTAACTGATCCTCTATCCTATCCTATCCTCTATAATATCGTATCCTCTGTCCTATCCTTGCTCTATCCTATAATATCATATATCCTATCCTATTCTCTATCCTATCCTATCTTATCTTCTATCCTATCCTATCCTCTATCCTATCGTATCCTCTATCCTATCCGATCCTCTATCATATCCTATCCTCTATAATACCGTATCCTCTATCATATCCTATCCTCTTTCCTATAATATCATCTATCCTATCCTATTCTCTATCCTATCCTATACTCTATCCTATGCTATCCTCTATCCCATCCTATTCTCTATCCAATCCTATCCTATCCTCTATCGTATCCTATTCTCTATCCTATCCAATCCTATATCGTATCCTATATCCAATCCTATACTGTATCCAATCCTATCCTCTATCCTATCCTATCCTCTATCCTATCCTATCCTGTATCCTATCCTATCCTCTGTCCTATCCTATCATCTATCCGATCCTATCCTATATCCTATCCTATCCTCTATCCTATCCAATAATCTTATCCTATCCTATCCTCCATCCTATCCTATCCTCATTCCTATCCTATCCTCTATCCTATCCTATCCTCTATCCTATTCTATACTCTACCCTATCCTATCCGCTATCCTATCCTACCCTCTATCCTATCCAATCCTCTATCCTATCCTCTATCCTATCCTCTATCCTATCCTATCCTCTATTATATCCTATCCTCTATCCTATCCTATCCTCATTCCTATGCTATCCTCTATCCTATCCTATCCTCTATCCTATTGTATACTCTGTCCTATCCTTTCCACTATCCTATCCTATCCTCTATCCTATCCTATCCTCTATCCTATACTATCCTCTATCGTATAATATCATCTATCCTATCCTATTCTCTACCCTATCCTATCCTATCATCTATCCTATTCTATACTCTATCCTATCCTATCCTCTATCCTATCCTATCCTCTACCCTATCCTATCCGCTATCCTATCCTATCCTCTATCATATCCTATCCTATATCATATCCAATCCCCTATCCTATCCTCTATCCTATCCTATCCTCTATCCTATCCTATCCTCTATCCCATCCTATCCTGTATCCTATCCTATCCTGTATCCTATCCTATCCTCTATCCTATCCTATCCTCTATCCTATCCTATCCTCTATCCTATCCTATCCTCTATCATTTCCTATCCTATATCCTATCCAATCAACTATCCTTTCCTCTATACTATCCTATCCTCTATCCTATCCTATCCTCTATCCTATACTATCCTCTATCCTAGCCAATCCTCTATCCTAGCCAATCCTATAACCTTTACTCTATCCCATCCTATCCTCTATGCTATCCTATCCTCTATCCTATCCTACCCTCTATCCTATCCTATCCTCTATCCTATCCTATCCTCTTATGCTATCCTATCCTATCCTCTATCCTATCCTATCCTCTATCCTATCCTATCCTCTTATCTTATCCTATCCTCTATCTTATCCTATCCTCTATCCTATCCTATCCTCTATCATATCCTATCCTATATCATATCCAATCCCCTATCCTATCCTCTATCCTATCCTATCCTCTATCCTATTATATCCTCTATCCTATAATATCCTCCATCCTATCCTATCGTCTATCCTATCCTATCCTCTATCCTATCGTATCCTCTATCCTATCCCATCCTCTATCCTAGCATACCCTCTATCCTATCCTATCTTGTATCCTATAATATCCTCTATCCTATCCTATCCTCTACCCTGTCCAATCCCCTATCCTATCCTCTATCCTATCCTATCCTGTATCCTATCCTATCCTCTTTCCTATTAAATCCTATATCGTATCCTCTATCCTATCCTATCCTCTATCCTATCCTATCCTCTATCCTATCCTATCCTCTATCCTATCCTATCCTCTATCCTATCCCATCCTCTATCCTATCCTATCCTCTATCCTATCCTATCCTCTATCCTATCCTTTCCTCTATACTATCCTATCCTCTATCCCATCCTATTCTCTATCCAATCCTATCCTATCTTCTATCGTATCCTATTCTCTATCCTATCCAATCCTATATCCTATACTCTATGCTATTCTATCCTCTATCCTACCGTATCCTATATCCTAACGCATCCTCAATCCTATCCTATCCTCAATCCTATCCCATACTCGATCCTATCCTACCCTCTGTCCTATCCTATGCTCTATCCTATACAATCCTCTATCCTATCTTCTATTCTATCCTCTATCCTATCCTATCCTATATCCTATAATATCCTCTATCCTATCCTATACTCTATCCTATCCTATCCTCTGTCCTATCCTATCCTGTAGCCTATCCTATCCTATCCTCTATCCTATCCTATCCCATCCTCTATCCTATCCTATCCTCTGTCCTATCCTATCCTGTATCCTATCCTATCCTCTATCCTAGCATACCCTCTATCCTATCCTATCTTGTATCCTATAATATCCTCTATCCTATCCTATCCTCTACCCTGTCCAATCCCCTATCCTATCCTCTATCCTATCCTATCCTGTATCCTATCCTATCCTCTTTCCTATTAAATCCTATATCGTATCCTCTATCCTATCCTATCCTCTATCCTATCCTATCCTCTATCCTATCCTATCCTCTATCCTATCCTATCCTCTATCCTATCCCATCCTCTATCCTATCCTATCCTCTATCCTATCCTATCCTCTATCCTATCCTTTCCTCTATACTATCCTATCCTCTATCCCATCCTATTCTCTATCCAATCCTATCTTATCTTCTATCGTATCCTATTCTCTATCCTATCCAATCCTATATCCTATACCCTATGCTATTCTATCCTCTATCCTACCGTATCCTATATCCTAACGCATCCTCAATCCTATCCTATCCTCAATCCTATCCCATACTCGATCCTATCCTACCCTCTGTCCTATCCTATGCTCTATCCTATACAATCCTCTATCCTATCTTCTATTCTATCCTCTATCCTATCCTATCCTATATCCTATAATATCCTCTATCCTATCCTATACTCTATCCTATCCTATCCTCTGTCCTATCCTATCCTGTAGCCTATCCTATCCTATCCTCTATCCTATCCTATCCCATCCTCTATCCTATCCTATCCTCTATCATATCCTATCCTATATCATATCCAATCCCCTATCCTATCCTCTATCCTATCCTATCCTTTATCCTATCCTATCATATCCTCTTATCCTATCCTATCCTCTATCCTATCCTATCCTCTATCCTATCCTATCCTCTATCCTATCCGATCCTCTATCCTATCCGATCCTCTATAATATCGTATCCTCTATCATATCCCATCCTCTTTCCTATAATATCATCTATCCTACCCTATTCTCTATCCTATCCTATACTCTATCCTATGCTATCCTGTATCCCATCCTATTCTCTATCCAATCCTATCCTATCCTCTATCGTATCCTATTCTCTATCCTATCCAATCCTATATCGTATCCTATATCCAATCCTATCCTGTATCCTATCCTATCCTCTATCCTATCCTATCCTGTATCCTATCCTATCCTCTGTCCTATCCTATCATCTATCCGATCCTATCCTATATCCTATCCTATCCTCTATCCTATCCTATCCTCTATCCTATCCTATCCTCTATCCTAACTGATCCTCTATCCTATCCTATCCTCTATAATATCGTATCCTCTGTCCTATCCTTGCTCTATCCTATAATATCATATATCCTATCCTATTCTCTATCCTATCCTATCTTATCTTCTATCCTATCCTATCCTCTATCCTATCGTATCCTCTATCCTATCCGATCCTCTATCATATCCTATCCTCTATAATACCGTATCCTCTATCATATCCTATCCTCTTTCCTATAATATCATCTATCCTATCCTATTCTCTATCCTATCCTATACTCTATCCTATGCTATCCTCTATCCCATCCTATTCTCTATCCAATCCTATCCTATCCTCTATCGTATCCTATTCTCTATCCTATCCAATCCTATATCGTATCCTATATCCAATCCTATACTGTATCCAATCCTATCCTCTATCCTATCCTATCCTCTATCCTATCCTATCCTGTATCCTATCCTATCCTCTGTCCTATCCTATCATCTATCCGATCCTATCCTATATCCTATCCTATCCTCTATCCTATCCAATAATCTTATCCTATCCTATCCTCCATCCTATCCTATCCTCATTCCTATCCTATCCTCTATCCTATCCTATCCTCTATCCTATTCTATACTCTACCCTATCCTATCCGCTATCCTATCCTACCCTCTATCCTATCCAATCCTCTATCCTATCCTCTATCCTATCCTCTATCCTATCCTATCCTCTATTATATCCTATCCTCTATCCTATCCTATCCTCATTCCTATGCTATCCTCTATCCTATCCTATCCTCTATCCTATTGTATACTCTGTCCTATCCTTTCCACTATCCTATCCTATCCTCTATCCTATCCTATCCTCTATCCTATACTATCCTCTATCGTATAATATCATCTATCCTATCCTATTCTCTACCCTATCCTATCCTATCATCTATCCTATTCTATACTCTATCCTATCCTATCCTCTATCCTATCCTATCCTCTACCCTATCCTATCCGCTATCCTATCCTATCCTCTATCATATCCTATCCTATATCATATCCAATCCCCTATCCTATCCTCTATCCTATCCTATCCTCTATCCTATCCTATCCTCTATCCCATCCTATCCTGTATCCTATCCTATCCTGTATCCTATCCTATCCTCTATCCTATCCTATCCTCTATCCTATCCTATCCTCTATCCTATCCTATCCTCTATCATTTCCTATCCTATATCCTATCCAATCAACTATCCTTTCCTCTATACTATCCTATCCTCTATCCTATCCTATCCTCTATCCTATACTATCCTCTATCCTAGCCAATCCTCTATCCTAGCCAATCCTATAACCTTTACTCTATCCCATCCTATCCTCTATGCTATCCTATCCTCTATCCTATCCTACCCTCTATCCTATCCTATCCTCTATCCTATCCTATCCTCTTATGCTATCCTATCCTATCCTCTATCCTATCCTATCCTCTATCCTATCCTATCCTCTTATCTTATCCTATCCTCTATCTTATCCTATCCTCTATCCTATCCTATCCTCTATCATATCCTATCCTATATCATATCCAATCCCCTATCCTATCCTCTATCCTATCCTATCCTCTATCCTATTATATCCTCTATCCTATAATATCCTCCATCCTATCCTATCGTCTATCCTATCCTATCCTCTATCCTATCGTATCCTCTATCCTATCCCATCCTCTATCCTAGCATACCCTCTATCCTATCCTATCTTGTATCCTATAATATCCTCTATCCTATCCTATCCTCTACCCTGTCCAATCCCCTATCCTATCCTCTATCCTATCCTATCCTGTATCCTATCCTATCCTCTTTCCTATTAAATCCTATATCGTATCCTCTATCCTATCCTATCCTCTATCCTATCCTATCCTCTATCCTATCCTATCCTCTATCCTATCCTATCCTCTATCCTATCCCATCCTCTATCCTATCCTATCCTCTATCCTATCCTATCCTCTATCCTATCCTTTCCTCTATACTATCCTATCCTCTATCCCATCCTATTCTCTATCCAATCCTATCCTATCTTCTATCGTATCCTATTCTCTATCCTATCCAATCCTATATCCTATACTCTATGCTATTCTATCCTCTATCCTACCGTATCCTATATCCTAACGCATCCTCAATCCTATCCTATCCTCAATCCTATCCCATACTCGATCCTATCCTACCCTCTGTCCTATCCTATGCTCTATCCTATACAATCCTCTATCCTATCTTCTATTCTATCCTCTATCCTATCCTATCCTATATCCTATAATATCCTCTATCCTATCCTATACTCTATCCTATCCTATCCTCTGTCCTATCCTATCCTGTAGCCTATCCTATCCTATCCTCTATCCTATCCTATCCCATCCTCTATCCTATCCTATCCTCTGTCCTATCCTATCCTGTATCCTATCCTATCCTCTATCCTAGCATACCCTCTATCCTATCCTATCTTGTATCCTATAATATCCTCTATCCTATCCTATCCTCTACCCTGTCCAATCCCCTATCCTATCCTCTATCCTATCCTATCCTGTATCCTATCCTATCCTCTTTCCTATTAAATCCTATATCGTATCCTCTATCCTATCCTATCCTCTATCCTATCCTATCCTCTATCCTATCCTATCCTCTATCCTATCCTATCCTCTATCCTATCCCATCCTCTATCCTATCCTATCCTCTATCCTATCCTATCCTCTATCCTATCCTTTCCTCTATACTATCCTATCCTCTATCCCATCCTATTCTCTATCCAATCCTATCTTATCTTCTATCGTATCCTATTCTCTATCCTATCCAATCCTATATCCTATACCCTATGCTATTCTATCCTCTATCCTACCGTATCCTATATCCTAACGCATCCTCAATCCTATCCTATCCTCAATCCTATCCCATACTCGATCCTATCCTACCCTCTGTCCTATCCTATGCTCTATCCTATACAATCCTCTATCCTATCTTCTATTCTATCCTCTATCCTATCCTATCCTATATCCTATAATATCCTCTATCCTATCCTATACTCTATCCTATCCTATCCTCTGTCCTATCCTATCCTGTAGCCTATCCTATCCTATCCTCTATCCTATCCTATCCCATCCTCTATCCTATCCTATCCTCTGTCCTATCCTATCCTGTATCCTATCCTATCCTATCCTCTATCATATCCTATCCTCAATCCTATCCTATCCCCTATCCTATCCTATCCTCTATCCTATCGTATCCTCTGTCCTATCCTACCCTCTATCCTATCCTTTCCACTATCCTATAATATCCTCTATCCTATCCTATCCTCTATCCTATAATATCCTCCATCCTATCCTATCGTCTATCCTATCCTATCCTCTATCCTATCGTATCCTCTATCCTATCCCATCCTCTATCCTAGCATACCCTCTATCCTATCCTATCCTGTATCCTATAATATCCTCTACCCTATCCTATCCTCTACCCTGTCCAATCCCCTATCCTATCCTCTATCCTATCCTATCCTCTATCCTATCCTATCCTCTATCCTATCCTATCCTCTATCCAATCCTATCCTCTATCCTATCCTATCCTCTATCCTATCGTATCCTCAATCCTATCCTATCCCCTATCCTATCCTATCCTCTATCCTATCGTATCCTCTGTCCTATCCTATCCTATCCTCTATCCTATCCTCTATCCTATCCTATCCTCTATCCTATAATATCCTCTATCCTATCCTATCCTCTATCCTATCCTATGCTCTATCCTATCCTATCCTCTATCCTATCCTATCCTCTAACCTATCCTATCCTCTATCCTATCCTATCCTCTATCCTATCCTCTATCCTATCCTCTATCCTATCGTATCCTCTGTCCTATCCTATCCTCTATCCTATCCTATCCACTATCCTATAATATCCCCTATCCTATCCTCTATCCCATAATATCCTCTATCTTATCGTATCCTCTATCGAATCATATCCTCTATCGAATCCCATCCTCTATCGTATTCAATCCTCTATCCTATCCTATCCTATATTCTATCCTATCCTCTATCCTATCCTATCCTCTATCCTATCCTATCCTCTATCCTATCCCATCCTCTATCCTATCCTACCCTCTATCCTATCCAATCCTGTATCCTATAATGTCCTCTATCCTCTCCTATCCTCTATCCTATCCTATCCTCTATCCTATAATATCCTCTATACTATCCTATCCACTATCCTATCCTATGTATCCTCTATCCTATCCTATCCTATCCTCTAACCTATAATATCCTCTATCCTATTCTATCCTCTATCCTATTCTATCCTCTGTCCTATCGTATCCTCTATCCTATCCCATCCTCTATCCTATCCTGCCCTCTATCCTATCCTATCCTGTATCCTATAATATCCTCTATCCTAACCTATCCTCAATCCTATCCTATCCTCTATCGTATCCTCTATCCTATCCTCTCCTCAATCCTATCCTAACCTCTATCCTATCCTATCCTCTATCCTATCCTATCCTCTATCCTATCCCATCCTCTATCCTATCCTATCCCATATAATATCGTATCCTCTATCCTATCATTTCCTCTATCCTATCCTATCCTCTATCCTATCCTATCCTCTATCCTATCCTATCCTCTATCCTATCCTATCCTCTATCCTATCCTATCCTCTATCCTATCCTATCCTCTATCCTATCCTATCCTCTATCCTATCCTATCCTCTATCCTATCCTATCCTCTATCCTATCCTATCCTCTATCCTATCCTATCCTCTATCCTATCCTATCCTCTATCCTATCCTATCCTCTATCCTATCCTATCCTCTATCCTATCCTATCCTCTATCCTATCCTATCCTCTATCCTATCCTATCCTCTATCCTATCCTATCCTCTATCCTATCCTCTCCTCAATCCTATCCTAACCTCTATCCTATCCTATCCTCTATCCTATCCTATCCTGTATCCTATCCTATCCTCTAGCCTATCCTATCCTCTATCCTATCCCATCCTCTATCCTATCCTATCCTCTATAATATCGTATCCTCTATCCTATCATTTCCTCTATCCTATCCTATCCTCTATCCTATCCTATCCTCTATCCTATCCTATCCTCTATCCTATCCTATCCTCTATCTTATCGTATCCTCTATCGAATCCCATCATCTATCGAATCCCATCCTCTATCGTATTCAATTCTCTATCCTATCCTATACTATATTCTATCCTATCCTCTATCCTATCCTATCCTCTATCCTATCCTATCCTCTATCCTATCCCATCCTCTATGCTATCCTACCCTCTATCCTATCCAATCCTGTATCCTATAATGTCCTCTATCCTATCCTATCCACTATCCTATCCTATCCTCTATCCTATAATATCCTCTATACTATCCTATCCACTATCCTATCCTATGTATCCTCTATCCTATCCTATCCTATCCTCTAACCTATAATATCCTCTATCCTATCCTATCCTCTATCCTATTCTATCCTCTGTCCTATCGTATCCTCTATCCTATCCCATCCTCTATCCTATCCTACCCTCTATCCTATCCAATCCTGTATCCTATAATGTCCTCTATCCTATCCTATCCTCTATCCTATCCTATCCTCTATCGTATCCTCTATCCTATCCTCTCCTCAATCCTATCCTAACCTCTATCCTATCCTATCCTCTATCCTATCCTATCCTGTATCCTATCCTATCCTCTAGCCTATCCTATCCTCTATCCCATCCCATCCTCTATCCTATCCTATCCTCTATAATATCGTATCCTCTATCCTATCATTTCCTCTATCCTATCCTATCCTCTATCCTATCCTATCCTCTATCCTATCCGATCCTCTATCCTATCCTATCCTCTATCTTATCGTATCCTCTATCGAATCCCATCATCTATCGAATCCCATCCTCTATCGTATTCAATTCTCTATCCTATCCTATCCTATATTCTATCCTATCCTCTATCCTATCCTATCCTCTATCCTATCCTATCCTCTATCCTATCCCATCCTCTATGCTATCCTACCCTCTATCCTATCCAATCCTGTATCCTATAATGTCCTCTATCCTATCTTATCCTCTATCCTATCCTATCCTCTATCCTATAATATCCTCTATACTATCCTATCCACTATCCTATCCTATGTATCCTCTATCCTATCCTATCCTATCCTCTAACCTATAATATCCTCTATCCTATCCTATCCTCTATCCTATTCTATCCTCTGTCCTATCGTATCCTCTATCCTACCCCATCCTCTATCCTATCCTACCCTCTATCCTATCCAATCCTGTATCCTATAATGTCCTCTATCCTATCCTATCCTCTATCCTATCCTATCCTCTATCCTATAATATCCTCTATACTATCCTATCCACTATCCTATCCTATGTATCCTCTATCCTATCCTATCCTATCCTCTAACCTATAATATCATCTATCCTATTCTATCCTCTATCCTATTCTATCCTCTGTCCTATCGTATCCTCTATCCTATTCCATCCTCTATCCTATCCTGCCCTCTATCCTATCCTATCCTGTATCCTATAATATCCTCTATCCTAACCTATCCTCAATCCTATCCTATCCTCTATCGTATCCTCTATCCTATCCTCTCCTCAATCCTATCCTAACCTCTATCCTATCCTATCCTCCATCCTATCCTATCCTCTATCCTATCCTATCCTCTATCCTATCCCATCCTCTATCCTATCCTATCCCATATAATATCGTATCCTCTATCCTATCATTTCCTCTATCCTATCCTATCCTCTATCCTATCCTATCCTCTATCCTATCCTATCCTCTATCCTATCCTATCCTCTATCGTATCCTATCCTCTGTCCTATCCTATCCTCTATCCTATCCTATCCTCTATCCTATCCTATCCGCTATCCTATCCTATCCTCTATCCTATCCTATCCTCTATCGTATCCTCTATCCTATCCTCTCCTCAATCCTCTCCTAACCTCTATCCTATCCTATCCTCTATCCTATCCTATCCTCTATCCTATCCTATCATCTAGCCTATCCTATCCTCTATCCTATCCCATCCTCTATCCTATCCTATCCTCTATAATATCGTATCCTCTATCCTATCCTATCCTCTATCCTATCCTATCCTCTATCCTATCCTATCCTCTATCCTATCCTCTATCCTATCCTATCCTCTATCTTATCGTATCCTCTATCGAATCCAATCATCTATCGAATCCCATCCTCTATCGTATTCAATCCTCTATCCTATCCTATCCTATATTCTATCCTATCCTCTATCCTATCCTATCCTCTATCCTATCCTATCCTCTATCCTATCCCATCCTCTATGCTATCCTACCCTCTATCCTATCCAATCCTGTATCCTATAATGTCCTCTATCCTATCCTATCCTCTATCCTATCCTATCCTCTATCCTATAATATCCTCTATACTATCCTATCCACTATCCTATCCTATGTATCCTCTATCCTATCCTATCCTATCCTCTAACCTATAATATCCTCTATCCTATCCTATCCTCTATCGTATTCTATCCTCTGTCCTATCGTATCCTCTATCCTATCCCATCCTCTATCCTATCCTGCCCTCTATCCTATCCTATCCTGTATCCTATAATATCCTCTATCCTAACCTTTCCTCAATCCTATCCTATCCTCTATCGTATCCTCTATCCTATCCTCTCCTCAATCCTATCCTAACCTCTATCCTATCGTATCCTGTATCCTATAATGTCCTCTATCCTATCCTATCCTCTATCCTATCCTATCCTCTATCCTATAATATCCTCTATACTATCCTATCTACTATCCTATCCTATGTATCCTCTATCCTATCCTATCCTATCCTCTAACCTACAATATCCTCTATCCTATTCTATCCTCTATCCTATTCTATCCTCTGTCCTATCGTATCCTCTATCCTATCCCATCCTCTATCCTATCCTGCCCTCTATCCTATCCTATCCTCTATCCTATCCTATCCTCTATCCTATCCTATCCTCAATCCTATCCTATCCCCTATCCTATCCTATCCTCTATCCTATCGTATCCTCTGTCCTATCCTATCCTATCCTCTATCCTATCCTCTATCCTATCCTCTATCCTATCCTATCCTCTATCCTATAATATCCTCTATCTTATCCTATCCTCTATCCTATCCTATGCTCTATCCTATCCTATCCTCTATCCTATCCTATCCTCTAACCTATCCTATCCTCTACCCTATCCTATCCTCTATCCTATCCTCTATCCTATCGTATCCTCTGTCCTATCCTATCCTCTATCCTATCCTATCCACTATCCTATAATATCCCCTATCCTATCCTCTATCCTATAATATCGTCCATCCTATCCTATCCCCTATCCTATCCTCTATCCTATCCTATCCTCTATCCTATACTATCCTCTATCCTATCCAATCCTCTATCCTATCCTATCCTCTATCTTATCGTATCCTCTATCGAATCCCATACTCTATCGAATCCCATCCTCTATCGTATTCAATCCTCTATCCTATCATATCCTCTATCCTATCCTATCCTCTATCCTATCCTATCCTCTATCCTATCCTCTATCCTATCCTATCCTCTATCCTATCATATCCTCTATCCTAACCTATCCTCAATCCTATCCTATCCTCTATCGTATCCTCTATCCTATCCTCTCCTCAATCCTATCCTAACCTCTATCCTATCCTATCCTCTATCCCATCCTATCCTCTATCCTATCCTATCCTCTATCCTATCCCATCCTCTATCCTATCCTATCCTCTATAATATCGTATTCTCTATCCTATCATTTCCTCTATCCTATCCTATCCTCTATCCTATCCTATCCTCTATCCTATCCTATCCTCTATCCTATCCTATCCTCTATCCTATCCTATCCTCTATCCTATCCTATCCTCTATCCTATCCTATCCTCTATCCTATCCTATCCTCTATCCTATCCTATCCTCTATCCTATCCTATCCTCTATCCTATCCTATCCTCTATCCTATCCTATCCTCTATCGTATCCTCTATCCTATCCTCTCCTCAATCCTATCCTAACCTCTATCCTATCCTATCCTCTATCCTATCCTATCCTCTATCCTATCCTATCCTCTAGCCTATCCTATCCTCTATCCTATCCCATCCTCTATCCTATCCTATCCTCTATAATATCGTATCCTCTATCCTATCATTTCCTCTATCCTATCCTATCCTCTATCCTATCCTATCCTCTATCCTATCCTATCCTCTATCCTATCCTATCCTCTATCCTATCCTATCCTCTATCGTATCCTCTATCCTATCCTCTCCTCAATCCTATCCTAACCTCTATCCTATCCTATCCTCTATCCTATCCTATCCTCTATCCTATCCTATCCTCTAGCCTATCCTATCCTCTATCCTATCCCATCCTCTATCCTATCCTATCCTCTATAATATCGTATCCTCTATCCTATCATTTCCTCTATCCTATCCTATCCTCTATCCTATCCTATCCTCTATCCTATCCTATCCTCTATCCTATCCTATCCTCTATCCTATCCCATCCTCTATCCTATCCTACCCTCTATCCTATCCAATCCTGTATCCTATAATGTCCTCTATCCTATCCTATCCTCTATCCTATCCTATCCTCTATTCTATAATATCCTCTATACTATCCTATCCACTATCCAATCCTATGTATCCTCTATCCTATCCTATCCTATCCTCTAACCTATAATATGCTCTATCCTATCCTATCCTCTATCCTATTCTATCCTCTGTCCTATCGTATCCTCTATCCTATCCCATCCTCTATCCTATCCTGCCCTCTATCCTATCCTATCCTGTATCCTATAATATCCTCTATCCTAACCTATCCTCAATCCTATCCTATCCTCTATCGTATCCTCTATCCTATCCTCTCCTCAATCCTATCCTAACCTCTATCCTATCCTATCCTCTATCCTATCCTAACCTCTATCCTATCCTATCCTCTATCCTATCCTATCCTCTATCCTATCCTATCCTCTAGCCTATCCTATCCTCTATCCTATCCCATCCTCTATCCTATCCTATCCTCTATAATATCGTATCCTCTATCCTATCATTTCCTCTATCCTATCCTATCCTCTATCCTATCCTATCCTCTATCCTATCCTATCCTCTATCCTATCCTATCCTCTATCCTATCCTATCCTCTATCGTATCCTCTATCCTATCCTCTCCTCAATCCTATCCTAACCTCTATCCTATCCTATCCTCTATCCTATCCTATCCTCTATCCTATCCTATCCTCTAGCCTATCCTATCCTCTATCCTATCCCATCCTCTATCCTATCCTATCCTCTATAATATCGTATCCTCTATCCTATCATTTCCTCTATCCTATCCTATCCTCTATCCTATCCTATCCTCTATCCTATCCTATCCTCTATCCTATCCTATCCTCTATCCTATCCCATCCTCTATCCTATCCTACCCTCTATCCTATCCAATCCTGTATCCTATAATGTCCTCTATCCTATCCTATCCTCTATCCTATCCTATCCTCTATTCTATAATATCCTCTATACTATCCTATCCACTATCCAATCCTATGTATCCTCTATCCTATCCTATCCTATCCTCTAACCTATAATATGCTCTATCCTATCCTATCCTCTATCCTATTCTATCCTCTGTCCTATCGTATCCTCTATCCTATCCCATCCTCTATCCTATCCTGCCCTCTATCCTATCCTATCCTGTATCCTATAATATCCTCTATCCTAACCTATCCTCAATCCTATCCTATCCTCTATCGTATCCTCTATCCTATCCTCTCCTCAATCCTATCCTAACCTCTATCCTATCCTATCCTCTATAATATCCCATCCTCTATCCTATCCTATCCTCTATAATATCGTATCCTCTATCCTATCCTATCCTCTATCCTATCCTATCCTCTATCCTATCCTATCCTCTATTCTATCCCATCCTCTATCCTATCCTATCCTCTATAATATCGTATCCTCTATCCTATCATTACCTCTATCCTATCCTATCCTCTATCCTATCCTATCCTCTATCCTATCCTATCCTCTATCCTATCCTATCCTCTATCCTATCCTATCCTCTATCCTATCCTCTATCCTATCCTATCCTCTATCCTATCCTATCCTCCATCCTATCCTATCCTCTATCCTATCCTATCCTCTATCCTATCCTATCCTCTATCCTATCCTATCCTCTATCCTATCCTATCCTCTATCCTATCCTCTATCCTATCCTCTATCCTATCCTATCCTCTATCCTATCCTATCCTCTATCCTATCCTATCCTCTATCCTATCCTATCCTCTATCCTATCCTATCCTCTATCCTATCCTATCCTCTATCCTATCCTATCCTCTATCCTATCCTATCCTCTATCCTATCCTATCCTCTATCCTATCCTATCCTCTATCCTATCCTATCCTCTATGATATAATATCATCTATCCTATACTATCATCTACCCTATCCTATCCTCTATCCTATCCTCCCCCCTATCCTAACCTATCCTCAATCCTATCCTATCCTCTATGCTATCCTATCCTCTATCGTATCCTCTATCCTATCCTATCCTCAATCCTATCCTAACCTCTATCCTATCCTATCCTCTATCCTGTCCTATCCTCTATCCTATCCTATCCTCTATCCTATCCTATCCTCTATAATATCGTATCCTCTGTCCTATCATTTCCTCTATCCTATCCTATCTTCAATCCTATCCTATCCTCTATCCTATCCTATCCTCTATCCTATCCTATCCTCAATCCTAGCCTATCCTCTATCCTATCCTCTATAATATCGTATCCTCTATCCTATCCTACCCTCTATCCTATAATATCCTCTATCCTATCCTATCCTCTATCCTATCCTATCCTCTATCCTATCCTATCCTCTATCCTATCCTATCCCCTATCCTATCCTCTATGCAATCCTCTCCTCTATAATAACGTATCCTCTGTCCTATCCTGTCCTCTAACCTATAATATCATCTATCCTATCCTATTCTCCATCCTATCCTATCCTATCCCCTAACGTATCCTATCCTCTATACTATGCAATCCTATATCCTATACTCTATCCTATCCTATCCTCTATTCTATCTTATCCTCTAACCTATCCTATCCTCTGTCCTATCCTATCCTCTATCGTATCCTCTATCCTCTCCTCTCCTCAATCCTATCCTAACATCTATCCTATCCTATCCTCTATCCTATCCTATCCTCTATAATATCGTATCCTCTGTCCTATCCTGTCCTCCATCCTATAATATCATCTATCCTATCCGATTCTCTATCCTATCCTATCGTATCACCTAACGTATCCTATCCTCTATCCTATCCAATCCTATATCCTATACTCTATCCTATCCTATCCTCTATTATATCCTATCCTCTATCCTTTCCTATCCTCTATCCTATCCTATCCTCTATCCTATCCTATCCTTTATCCTATCCTATCCTCTATCCTATTCTATCCTCTATCCTATCCTATCCTCTATCCTATCCTATCCTCTAACCTATTCTATACTCTATCCTATCCTATCCGCTATCCTATCCTATCCTCTATCCTATCCTATCCTCTATCCACTCCTATCCTCTATCCTGTCCTATCCTCTATCCTATCATATCCTCTATCCTATCCTATCCTCTATCGTATCCTATCCTCTATCCTATCCTATCCTCTATCGTCTCCTATCCTCTATCCTATCCAATCCCCTATCCTATCCTCTATGCGATACCATCCTCTATGCTATCCTATCACCTATAATAACGTATCCTGTGTCCTATCCTATCCTCTATCCTATCGTATCCTCTATCCTATCCTATCCTATCCTCTATCCTATCCTATCCTCTGTCCTATCCTATCCTGTATCCTATCCTATCCTATTCTCTATCATATCCTATCCTCAATCCTATCCTATCCCCTATCCTATCCTATCCTCTATCCTATCCTATCCTCTATCCTATCCTATCATCTATCCTATCCTATCCTCTGTCCTATCCTATCCTCTATCCTATCCTATCCTCTATCGTATCCTCTATCCTATCCTCTCCTCAATCCTATCCTAACCTCTATCCTATCCTATCCTCTATCCTATCCTATCCTCTATCCTATCCTATCCTCTAGCCTATCCTATCCTCTATCCTATCCCATCCTCTATCCTATCCTATCCTCTATAATATCGTATCCTCTATCCTATCATTTCCTCTATCCTATCCTATCCTCTATCCTATCCTATCCTCTATCCTATCCTATCCTCTATCCTATCCTATCCTCTATCCTATCCTATCCTCTATCCTATCCTATCCTCTAGCCTATCCTATCCTCTATCCTATCCCATCCTCTATCCTATCCTATCCTCTATAATATCGTATCCTCTATCCTATCATTTCCTCTATCCTATCCTATCCTCTATCCTATCCTATCCTCTATCCTATCCTATCCTCTATCCTATCCTATCCTCTATCCTATCCCATCCTCTATCCTATCCTACCCTCTATCCTATCCAATCCTGTATCCTATAATGTCCTCTATCCTATCCTATCCTCTATCCTATCCTATCCTCTATCCTATAATATCCTCTATACTATCCTATCCACTATCCTATCCTATGTATCCTCTATCCTATCCTATCCTATCCTCTAACCTATAATATGCTCTATCCTATCCTATCCTCTATCCTATTCTATCCTCTGTCCTATCGTATCCTCTATCCTATCCCATCCTCTATCCTATCCTGCCCTCTATCCTATCCTATCCTGTATCCTATAATATCCTCTATCCTAACCTATCCTCAATCCTATCCTATCCTCTATCGTATCCTCTATCCTATCCTCTCCTCAATCCTATCCTAACCTCTATCCTATCCTATCCTCTATCCTATCCCATCCTCTATCCTATCCTATCCTCTATCCTATCCTATCCTCTATCCTATCCCATCCTCTATCCTATCCTATCCTCTATAATATCGTATCCTCTATCCTATCCTATCCTCTATCCTATCCTATCCTCTATCCTATCCTATCCTCTATCCTATCCCATCCTCTATCCTATCCTATCCTCTATAATATCGTATCCTCTATCCTATCATTACCTCTATCCTATCCTATCCTCTATCCTATCCTATCCTCTATCCTATCCTATCCTCTATCCTATCCTATCCTCTATCCTATCCTCTATCCTATCCTATCCTCTATCCTATCCTATCCTCTATCCTATCCTATCCCTGATCCTATCCTATCCTCTATCCTAGCCTATCCTCTATCCTATCCTATCCTCTATCCTATCCTATCCTCTATCCTATCCTATCCTCTATCCTATCCTCTATCCTATCCTATCCTCTATCCTATCCTATCCTCTATCCTATCCTATCCTCTATCCTATCCTATCCTCTATCCTATCCTATCCTCTATCCTATCCTATCCTCTATCCTATCCTATCCTCTATCCTATCCTATCCCCTATCCTATCCTCTATGCAATCCTCTCCTCTATCCTATCCTATCCTCTATAATAACGTATCCTCTGTCCTATCCTGTCCTCTAACCTATAATATCATCTATCCTATCCTATTCTCCATCCTATCCTATCCTATCCCCTAACGTATCCTATCCTCTATACTATCCAATCCTATATCCTATACTCTATCCTATCCTATCCTCTATTCTATCTTATCCTCTAACCTATCCTATCCTCTGTCCTATCCTATCCTCTATCGTATCCTCTATCCTATCCTCTCCTCAATCCTATCCTAACATCTATCCTATCCTATCCTCTATCCTATCCTATCCTCTATCCTGTCCTATCCTCTATCCTATCCTATCCTCTATCCTATCCTATCCTCTATAATATCGTATCCTCTGTCCTATCATTTCCTCTATCCTATCCTATCTTCAATCCTATCCTATCCTCTATCCTATCCTATCCTCTATCCTATCCTATCCTCAATCCTAGCCTATCCTCTATCCTATCCTCTATAATATCGTATCCTCTATCCTATCCTACCCTCTATCCTATAATATCCTCTATCCTATCCTATCCTCTATCCTATCCTATCCTCTATCCTATCCTATCCTCTATCCTATCCTATCCTCTATCCTATCCTATCCCCTATCCTATCCTCTATGCAATCCTCTCCTCTATAATAACGTATCCTCTGTCCTATCCTGTCCTCTAACCTATAATATCATCTATCCTATCCTATTCTCCATCCTATCCTATCCTATCCCCTAACGTATCCTATCCTCTATACTATCCAATCCTATATCCTATACTCTATCCTATCCTATCCTCTATTCTATCTTATCCTCTAACCTATCCTATCCTCTGTCCTATCCTATCCTCTATCGTATCCTCTATCCTATCCTCTCCTCAATCCTATCCTAACATCTATCCTATCCTATCCTCTATCCTATCCTATCCTCTATAATATCGTATCCTCTGTCCTATCCTGTCCTCCATCCTATAATATCATCTATCCTATCCGATTCTCTATCCTATCCTATCGTATCACCTAACGTATCCTATCCTCTATCCTATCCAATCCTATATCCTATACTCTATCCTATCCTATCCTCTATTATATCCTATCCTCTATCCTTTCCTATCCTCTATCCTATCCTATCCTCTATCCTATCCTATCCTTTATCCTATCCTATCCTCTATCCTATTCTATCCTCTATCCTATCCTATCCTCTATCCTATCCTATCCTCTAACCTATTCTATACTCTATCCTATCCTATCCGCTATCCTATCCTATCCTCTATCCTATCCTATCCTCTATCCACTCCTATCCTCTATCCTGTCCTATCCTCTATCCTATCATATCCTCTATCCTATCCTATCCTCTATCGTATCCTATCCTCTATCCTATCCTATCCTCTATCGTCTCCTATCCTCTATCCTATCCAATCCCCTATCCTATCCTCTATGCGATACCATCCTCTATGCTATCCTATCACCTATAATAACGTATCCTGTGTCCTATCCTATCCTCTATCCTATCGTATCCTCTATCCTATCCTATCCTCTATCTTATTCTATCCTCTATCCTATCCTATCCTATATCCTATAATATCCTCTATCCTATCCTATACTCTATCCTATCCTATCCTCTGTCCTATCCTATCTTGTATCCTATCCTATCCTATCCTCTATCCTATCCTATCCTATCCTCTATCCTATCCTATCCTCTGTCCTATCCTATCCTGTATCCTATCCTATCCTATCCTCTATCATATCCTATCCTCAATCCTATCCTATCCCCTATCCTATCCTATCCTCTATCCTATCCTATCCTCTATCCTATCCTGTCCTCTATCCTATCCTATCCTCTATCGTATCCTCTATCCTATCCTCTCCTCAATCCTATCCTAACCTCTATCCTATCCTATCCTCTATCCTATACTATCCCCTATCCTATCCTATCCTCTAGCCTATCCTATCCTCTATCCTATCCCATCCTCTATCCTATCCTATCCTCTATAATATCGTATCCTCTATCCTATCATTTCCTCTATCCTATCCTATCCTCTATCCTATCCTATCCTCTATCCTATCCTATCCTCTGTCCTATCCTATCCTCTATCCTATCCTATCCTCTATCGTATCCTCTATCCTTTCCTCTCCTCAATCCTATCCTAACCTCTATCCTATCCTATCCTCTATCCTATCCTATCCTCTATCCTATCCTATCCTCTAGCCTATCCTATCCTCTATCCTATCCTATCCTCTATCCTATCCTATCCTCTATCCTATCCTATCCTCTATCGTATCCTCTATCCTATCCTCTCCTCAATCCTATCCTATCCTCTATCCTATCCTATCCTCTATCCTATCCTATCCTCTATCCTATCCTATCCTCTATCCTATCCTATCCTCTATCCTATCCTATCCTCTATCCTATCCTATCCTCTATCCTGTCCTATCCTCTATCCTATCCTATCCTCTATCCTATCCTATCCTCTATAATATCGTATCCTCTGTCCTATCATTTCCTCTATCCTATCCTATCTTCAATCCTATCCTATCCTCTATCCTATCCTATCCTCTATCCTATCCTATCCTCAATCCTAGCCTATCCTCTATCCTATCCTCTATAATATCGTATCCTCTATCCTATCCTACCCTCTATCCTATAATATCCTCTATCCTATCCTATCCTCTATCCTATCCTATCCTCTATCCTATCCTATCCTCTATCCTATCCTATCCTCTATCCTATCCTATCCCCTATCCTATCCTCTATGCAATCCTCTCCTCTATCCTATCCTATCCTCTATAATAACGTATCCTCTGTCCTATCCTGTCCTCTAACCTATAATATCATCTATCCTATCCTATTCTCCATCCTATCCTATCCTATCCCCTAACGTATCCTATCCTCTATACTATCCAATCCTATATCCTATACTCTATCCTATCCTATCCTCTATTCTATCTTATCCTCTAACCTATCCTATCCTCTGTCCTATCCTATCCTCTATCGTATCCTCTATCCTATCCTCTCCTCAATCCTATCCTAACATCTATCCTATCCTATCCTCTATCCTATCCTATCCTCTATCCTGTCCTATCCTCTATCCTATCCTATCCTCTATCCTATCCTATCCTCTATAATATCGTATCCTCTGTCCTATCATTTCCTCTATCCTATCCTATCTTCAATCCTATCCTATCCTCTATCCTATCCTATCCTCTATCCTATCCTATCCTCAATCCTAGCCTATCCTCTATCCTATCCTCTATAATATCGTATCCTCTATCCTATCCTACCCTCTATCCTATAATATCCTCTATCCTATCCTATCCTCTATCCTATCCTATCCTCTATCCTATCCTATCCTCTATCCTATCCTATCCTCTATCCTATCCTATCCCCTATCCTATCCTCTATGCAATCCTCTCCTCTATAATAACGTATCCTCTGTCCTATCCTGTCCTCTAACCTATAATATCATCTATCCTATCCTATTCTCCATCCTATCCTATCCTATCCCCTAACGTATCCTATCCTCTATACTATCCAATCCTATATCCTATACTCTATCCTATCCTATCCTCTATTCTATCTTATCCTCTAACCTATCCTATCCTCTGTCCTATCCTATCCTCTATCGTATCCTCTATCCTATCCTCTCCTCAATCCTATCCTAACATCTATCCTATCCTATCCTCTATCCTATCCTATCCTCTATAATATCGTATCCTCTGTCCTATCCTGTCCTCCATCCTATAATATCATCTATCCTATCCGATTCTCTATCCTATCCTATCGTATCACCTAACGTATCCTATCCTCTATCCTATCCAATCCTATATCCTATACTCTATCCTATCCTATCCTCTATTATATCCTATCCTCTATCCTTTCCTATCCTCTATCCTATCCTATCCTCTATCCTATCCTATCCTTTATCCTATCCTATCCTCTATCCTATTCTATCCTCTATCCTATCCTATCCTCTATCCTATCCTATCCTCTAACCTATTCTATACTCTATCCTATCCTATCCGCTATCCTATCCTATCCTCTATCCTATCCTATCCTCTATCCACTCCTATCCTCTATCCTGTCCTATCCTCTATCCTATCATATCCTCTATCCTATCCTATCCTCTATCGTATCCTATCCTCTATCCTATCCTATCCTCTATCGTCTCCTATCCTCTATCCTATCCAATCCCCTATCCTATCCTCTATGCGATACCATCCTCTATGCTATCCTATCACCTATAATAACGTATCCTGTGTCCTATCCTATCCTCTATCCTATCGTATCCTCTATCCTATCCTATCCTCTATCTTATTCTATCCTCTATCCTATCCTATCCTATATCCTATAATATCCTCTATCCTATCCTATACTCTATCCTATCCTATCCTCTGTCCTATCCTATCTTGTATCCTATCCTATCCTATCCTCTATCCTATCCTATCCTATCCTCTATCCTATCCTATCCTCTGTCCTATCCTATCCTGTATCCTATCCTATCCTATCCTCTATCATATCCTATCCTCAATCCTATCCTATCCCCTATCCTATCCTATCCTCTATCCTATCCTATCCTCTATCCTATCCTGTCCTCTATCCTATCCTATCCTCTATCGTATCCTCTATCCTATCCTCTCCTCAATCCTATCCTAACCTCTATCCTATCCTATCCTCTATCCTATACTATCCCCTATCCTATCCTATCCTCTAGCCTATCCTATCCTCTATCCTATCCCATCCTCTATCCTATCCTATCCTCTATAATATCGTATCCTCTATCCTATCATTTCCTCTATCCTATCCTATCCTCTATCCTATCCTATCCTCTATCCTATCCTATCCTCTGTCCTATCCTATCCTCTATCCTATCCTATCCTCTATCGTATCCTCTATCCTTTCCTCTCCTCAATCCTATCCTAACCTCTATCCTATCCTATCCTCTATCCTATCCTATCCTCTATCCTATCCTATCCTCTAGCCTATCCTATCCTCTATCCTATCCTATCCTCTATCCTATCCTATCCTCTATCCTATCCTATCCTCTATCGTATCCTCTATCCTATCCTCTCCTCAATCCTATCCTAACCTCTATCCTATCCTATCCTCTATCCTATCCTATCCTCTATCCTATCCTATCCTCTATCCTATCCCATCCTCTATCCTATCCTACCCTCTATCCTATCCAATCCTGTATCCTATAATGTCCTCTATCCTATCCTATCCTCTATCCTATCCTATCCTCTATCCTATAATATCCTCTATACTATCCTATCCACTATCCTATCCTATGTATCCTCTATCCTATCCTATCCTATCCTCTAACCTATAATATGCTCTATCCTATCCTATCCTCTATCCTATTCTATCCTCTGTCCTATCGTATCCTCTATCCTATCCCATCCTCTATCCTATCCTGCCCTCTATCCTATCCTATCCTGTATCCTATAATATCCTCTATCCTAACCTATCCTCAATCCTATCCTATCCTCTATCGTATCCTCTATCCTATCCTCTCCTCAATCCTATCCTAACCTCTATCCTATCCTATCCTCTATCCTATCCCATCCTCTATCCTATCCTATCCTCTATAATATCGTATCCTCTATCCTATCCTATCCTCTATCCTATCCTATCCTCTATCCTATCCTATCCTCTATCCTATCCCATCCTCTATCCTATCCTATCCTCTATAATATCGTATCCTCTATCCTATCATTACCTCTATCCTATCCTATCCTCTATCCTATCCTATCCTCTATCCTATCCTATCCTCTATCCTATCCTCTATCCTATCCTATCCTCTATCCTATCCTATCCTCTATCCTATCCTATCCCTGATCCTATCCTATCCTCTATCCTAGCCTATCCTCTATCCTATCCTATCCTCTATCCTATCCTATCCTCTATCCTATCCTATCCTCTATCCTATCCTCTATCCTATCCTATCCTCTATCCTATCCTATCCTCTATCCTATCCTATCCTCTATCCTATCCTATCCTCTATCCTATCCTATCCTCTATCCTATCCTATCCTCTATCCTATCCTATCCTCTATCCTATCCTATCCTCTATCCTATCCTATCCTCTATCCTGTCCTATCCTCTATCCTATCCTATCCTCTATCCTATCCTATCCTCTATAATATCGTATCCTCTGTCCTATCATTTCCTCTATCCTATCCTATCTTCAATCCTATCCTATCCTCTATCCTATCCTATCCTCTATCCTATCCTATCCTCAATCCTAGCCTATCCTCTATCCTATCCTCTATAATATCGTATCCTCTATCCTATCCTACCCTCTATCCTATAATATCCTCTATCCTATCCTATCCTCTATCCTATCCTATCCTCTATCCTATCCTATCCTCTATCCTATCCTATCCTCTATCCTATCCTATCCCCTATCCTATCCTCTATGCAATCCTCTCCTCTATCCTATCCTATCCTCTATAATAACGTATCCTCTGTCCTATCCTGTCCTCTAACCTATAATATCATCTATCCTATCCTATTCTCCATCCTATCCTATCCTATCCCCTAACGTATCCTATCCTCTATACTATCCAATCCTATATCCTATACTCTATCCTATCCTATCCTCTATTCTATCTTATCCTCTAACCTATCCTATCCTCTGTCCTATCCTATCCTCTATCGTATCCTCTATCCTATCCTCTCCTCAATCCTATCCTAACATCTATCCTATCCTATCCTCTATCCTATCCTATCCTCTATCCTGTCCTATCCTCTATCCTATCCTATCCTCTATCCTATCCTATCCTCTATAATATCGTATCCTCTGTCCTATCATTTCCTCTATCCTATCCTATCTTCAATCCTATCCTATCCTCTATCCTATCCTATCCTCTATCCTATCCTATCCTCAATCCTAGCCTATCCTCTATCCTATCCTCTATAATATCGTATCCTCTATCCTATCCTACCCTCTATCCTATAATATCCTCTATCCTATCCTATCCTCTATCCTATCCTATCCTCTATCCTATCCTATCCTCTATCCTATCCTATCCTCTATCCTATCCTATCCCCTATCCTATCCTCTATGCAATCCTCTCCTCTATAATAACGTATCCTCTTTCCTATCCTGTCCTCTAACCTATAATATCATCTAGCCTATCCTATTCTCCATCCTATCCTATCCTATCCCCTAACGTATCCTATCCTCTATACTATCCAATCCTATATCCTATACTCTATCCTATCCTATCCTCTATTCTATCTTATCCTCTAACCTATACTATCCTCTGTCCTATCCTATCCTCTATCGTATCCTCTATCCTATCCTCTCCTCAATCCTATCCTAACATCTATCCTATCCTATCCTCTATCCTATCCTATCCTCTATAATATCGTATCCTCTGTCCTATCCTGTCCTCCATCCTATAATATCATCTATCCTATCCGATTCTCTATCCTATCCTATCGTATCACCTAACGTATCCTATCCTCTATCCTATCCAATCCTATATCCTATACTCTATCCTATCCTATCCTCTATTATATCCTATCCTCTATCCTTTCCTATCCTCTATCCTATCCTATCCTCTATCCTATCCTATCCTTTATCCTATCCTATCCTCTATCCTATTCTATCCTCTATCCTATCCTATCCTCTATCCTATCCTATCCTCTAACCTATTCTATACTCTATCCTATCCTATCCGCTATCCTATCCTATCCTCTATCCTATCCTATCCTCTATCCACTCCTATCCTCTATCCTGTCCTATCCTCTATCCTATCATATCCTCTATCCTATCCTATCCTCTATCGTATCCTATCCTCTATCCTATCCTATCCTCTATCGTCTCCTATCCTCTATCCTATCCAATCCCCTATCCTATCCTCTATGCGATACCATCCTCTATGCTATCCTATCACCTATAATAACGTATCCTGTGTCCTATCCTATCCTCTATCCTATCGTATCCTCTATCCTATCCTATCCTCTATCTTATTCTATCCTCTATCCTATCCTATCCTATATCCTATAATATCCTCTATCCTATCCTATACTCTATCCTATCCTATCCTCTGTCCTATCCTATCTTGTATCCTATCCTATCCTATCCTCTATCCTATCCTATCCTATCCTCTATCCTATCCTATCCTCTGTCCTATCCTATCCTGTATCCTATCCTATCCTATCCTCTATCATATCCTATCCTCAATCCTATCCTATCCCCTATCCTATCCTATCCTCTATCCTATCCTATCCTCTATCCTATCCTGTCCTCTATCCTATCCTATCCTCTATCGTATCCTCTATCCTATCCTCTCCTCAATCCTATCCTAACCTCTATCCTATCCTATCCTCTATCCTATACTATCCCCTATCCTATCCTATCCTCTAGCCTATCCTATCCTCTATCCTATCCCATCCTCTATCCTATCCTATCCTCTATAATATCGTATCCTCTATCCTATCATTTCCTCTATCCTATCCTATCCTCTATCCTATCCTATCCTCTATCCTATCCTATCCTCTGTCCTATCCTATCCTCTATCCTATCCTATCCTCTATCGTATCCTCTATCCTTTCCTCTCCTCAATCCTATCCTAACCTCTATCCTATCCTATCCTCTATCCTATCCTATCCTCTATCCTATCCTATCCTCTAGCCTATCCTATCCTCTATCCTATCCCATCCTCTATCCTATCCTATCCTCTATAATATCGTATCCTCTATCCTATCATTTCCTCTATCCTATCCTATCCTCTATCCTATCCTATCCTCTATCCTATCCTATCCTCTATCCTATCCTATCCTCTATCGTATCCTCTATCCTATCCTCTCCTCAATCCTATCCTAACCTCTATCCTATCCTATCCTCTATCCTATCCTATCCTCTATCCTATCCTATCCTCTAGCCTATCCTATCCTCTATCCTATCCCATCCTCTATCCTATCCTATCCTCTATAATATCGTATCCTCTATCCTATCATTTCCTCTATCCTATCCTATCCTCTATCCTATCCTATCCTCTATCCTATCCTATCCTCTATCCTATCCTATCCTCTATCCTATCCCATCCTCTATCCTATCCTACCCTCTATCCTATCCAATCCTGTATCCTATAATGTCCTCTATCCTATCCTATCCTCTATCCTATCCTATCCTCTATCCTATAATATCCTCTATACTATCCTATCCACTATCCTATCCTATGTATCCTCTATCCTATCCTATCCTATCCTCTAACCTATAATATGCTCTATCCTATCCTATCCTCTATCCTATTCTATCCTCTGTCCTATCGTATCCTCTATCCTATCCCATCCTCTATCCTATCCTGCCCTCTATCCTATCCTATCCTGTATCCTATAATATCCTCTATCCTAACCTATCCTCAATCCTATCCTATCCTCTATCGTATCCTCTATCCTATCCTCTCCTCAATCCTATCCTAACCTCTATCCTATCCCATCCTCTATCCTATCCCATCCTCTATCCTATCCTATCCTCTATCCTATCCTATCCTCTATCCTATCCCATCCTCTATCCTATCCTATCCTCTATAATATCGTATCCTCTATCCTATCCTATCCTCTATCCTATCCTATCCTCTATCCTATCCTATCCTCTATCCTATCCCATCCTCTATCCTATCCTATCCTCTATAATATCGTATCCTCTATCCAATCATTACCTCTATCCTATCCTATCCTCTATCCTATCCTATCCTCTATCCTATCCTATCCTCTATCCTATCCTATCCTCTATCCTATCCTCTATCCTATCCTATCCTCTATCCTATCCTATCCTCTATCCTATCCTATCCTCTATCCTATCCTATCCCTGATCATATCCTATCCTCTATCCTAGCCTATCCTCTATCCTATCCTATCCTCTATCCTATCCTATCCTCTATCCTATCCTATCCTCTATCCTATCCTATCCTTTATCCTATCCTATCCTCTATCCTATTCTATCCTCTATCCTATCCTATCCTCTATCCTATCCTATCCTCTAACCTATTCTATACTCTATCCTATCCTATCCGCTATCCTATCCTATCCTCTATCCTATCCTATCCTCTATCCACTCCTATCCTCTATCCTGTCCTATCCTCTATCCTATCATATCCTCTATCCTATCCTATCCTCTATCGTATCCTATCCTCTATCCTACCCTATCCTCTATCGTCTCCTATCCTCTATCCTATCCAATCCCCTATCCTATCCTCTATGCGATACCATCCTCTATGCTATCCTATCACCTATAATAACGTATCCTGTGTCCTATCCTATCCTCTATCCTATCGTATCCTCTATCCTATCCTATCCTCTATCTTATTCTATCCTCTATCCTATCCTATCCTATATCCTATAATATCCTCTATCCTATCCTATACTCTATCCTATCCTATCCTCTGTCCTATCCTATCCTGTATCCTATCCTATCCTATCCTCTATCCTATCCTATCCTATCCTCTATCCTATCCTATCCTCTGTCCTATCCTATCCTGTATCCTATCCTATCCTATCCTCTATCATATCCTATCCTCAATCCTATCCTATCCCCTATCCTATCCTATCCTCTATCCTATCCTATCCTCTATCCTATCCTATCCTCTATCCTATCCTATCCTCTATCCTATCCTATCCTCTATCATATCCTATCCTCAATCCTATCCTATCCCCTATCCTATCCTATCCTCTATCCTATCCTATCCTCTATCCTATCCTATCCTCTATCCTATCCTATCCTCTATCCTATCCTATCCTCTATCGTATCCTCTATCCTATCCTCTCCTCAATCCTATCCTAACCTCTATCCTATCCTATCCTCTATCCTATCCTATCCTCTATCCTATCCTATCCTCTAGCCTATCCTATCCTCTATCCTATCCCATCCTCTATCCTATCCTATCCTCTATAATATCGTATCCTCTATCCTATCATTTCCTCTATCCTATCCTATCTTCAATCCTATCCTATCCTCTATCCTATCCTATCCTCTAGCCTATCCTATCCTCTATCCTATCCCATCCTCTATCCTATCCTATCCTCTATAATATCGTATCCTCTATCCTATCATTTCCTCTATCCTATCCTATCCTCTATCCTATCCTATCCTCTATCCTATCGTATCCTCTATCCTATCCCATCCTGTATCCTATCCTGCCCTCTATCCTATCCTATCCTGTATCCTATAATATCCTCTATCCTAACCTATCCTCAATCCTATCCTATCCTCTATCGTATCCTCTATCCTATCCTCTCCTCAATCCTATCCTAACCTCTATCCTATCCTATCCTCTATCCTATCCTAACCTCTATCCTATCCTATCCTCTATCCTATCCTATCCTCTATCCTATCCTATCCTCTATCCTATCCTCTATCCTATCCTCTATCCTATCGTATCCTCTGTCCTATCCTATCCTCTATCCTATCCTATCCACTATCCTATAATATCCCCTATCCTATCCTCTATCCTATAATATCGTCCATCCTATCCTATCCCCTATCCTATCCTCTATCCTATCCTATCCCCTATCCTATACTATCCTCTATCCTATCCTATCCTCTATCCTATCCTATCCTCTATCCTATCCTATCCTCTATCCTATCCTATCCTCTATCCTATCCTATCCTCTATCCTATCCTATCCTCTATCCTATCCTATCCTCTATCCTATCCTATCCTCTATCCTATCATATCCTCTATCCTATGCTATCCACTATCCTATAATATCCTCTACCCTATTCTCTATCCTATCCTATCCTCTATCTATCCTCTATCCTATCCTATCCTCTATCCTATCCTATCCTCTATCTATCCTCTATCCTATCCTATCCACTATCCTATAATATCCCCTATCCTATCCTCTATCCTATAATATCGTCCATCCTATCCTATCCTCTATCCTATAATATCCTCTATACTATCCTATCCACTATCCTATCCTATGTATCCTCTATCCTATCCTATCCTACCCTCTAACCTATAATATCCTCTATCCTATTCTATCCTCTACCCTATTCTATCCTCTGTCCTAGCGTATCCCCTATCCTATCCCATCCTCTATCCTATCCTGCCCTCTATCCTATCCTATCCTGTATCCTATAATATCCTCTATCCTAACCTATCCTCAATCCTATCCTATCCTCTATCGTATCCTCTATCCTATCCTCTCCTCAATCCTATCCTAACCTCTATCCTATCCCATCCTCTATCCTATCCTATCCTCTATCCTATCCTATCCTCTATAATATCGTATCCTCTGTCCTATCATTTCCTCTATCCTATCCTATCTTCAATCCTATCCTATCCTCTATCCTATCCTATCCTCTATCCTATCCTATCCTCAATCCTAGCATATCCTCTATCCTATCCTCTATAATATCGTATCCTCTATCCTATCCTATCCACTATCCTATAATATCCTCTATCCTATCCTATCCTCTATCCTATCCTATCCTCTATCCTATCCTATCCTCTATCCTATCCTATCCTCTATCCTATCCTATCCTCTATCCTATCCTCTCCTCTATCCTAACCTATCCTCTATCCTATCCTATCCTCTATCCTATCCTCTCCTCTATCCTAACCTATCCTCTATCCTATCCTCTATCCTATCCTCTATCCTATCCTCTATGCTATCCTATCCTCTATCCTATCCTGTATCGTATCGTATCCTGTATCCTATCCCATCCCCTGCCCTATCCTATACTCTATCCTATCATATCCTCTATCCTATGCTATCCACTATCCTATAATATCCTCTACCCTATTCTCTATCCTATCCTATCCTCTATCTATCCTCTATCCTATCCTATCCTCTATCCTCTATCTATCCTCTATCCTATCCTATCCTATATCCTATCCTATCCTCTATCCTATCCTATCCTCTATCGTATCCTATCCTCTATCCTATCCTATCCTCTATCCTATAATATGATCTATCCTATCCTATTCTCCATCCTATCCTATCCTATCCCCTAACGTATCCTATCCTCTATACTATCCAATCCTATATCCTATACTCTATCCTATCCAATCCTCTAATCTATCTTATCCTCTAACCTATCCTATCCTCTGTCCTATCCTATCCTCTATCGTATCCTCTATCCTATCCTCTCCTCAATCCTATCCTAACATCTATCCTATCCTATCCTCTATCCTATCCTATCCTCTAACCTATTCTATACTCTATCCTATCCTTTCCGCTATCCTATCCTATCCTCTATCCTATCCTATCCTCTATCCTATCCTATCCTCTATCCTGTCCTATCCTCTATCCTATCATATCCTCTATCCTATCCTATCCTCTACCCTATCCTATCCTCTATCGTCTCCTATCCTCTATCCTATCCAATCCCCTATCCTATCCTCTATGCGATACCATCCTCTATGCTATCCTATCACCTATAATATCGTATCCTGTGTCCTATCCTATCCTCTATCCTATCGTATCCTCTATCCTATCCTATCCTCTATCTTATTATATCCTCTATCCTATCCTATCCTCTATCCTATCCTATCCTCTATCCTATCCAATCCTCTGTTCTATAATATCCTCTGTTCTATAATATCATCTATCCTATCCACTCCTCTATCCTATCCTCTATCCTGTCCTATCCTCAATCTTATCCTGTATCCTATCCAATCCTCTATGCTATCCTATCATCTATCCTATCGTATCACCTAACGTATCCTATCCTCTATCCTATCCAATCCTATATCCTATACTCTATCCTATCCTATCCTCTATTATATCCTATCCTCTATCCTTTCCTATCCTCTATCCTATCCTATCCTCTATCCTATCCTATCCTTTATCCTATCCTATCCTCTATCCTATTCTATCCTCTATCCTATCCTATCCTCTATCCTATCCTATCCTCTAACCTATTCTATACTCTATCCTATCCTATCCGCTATCCTATCCTATCCTCTATCCTATCCTATCCTCTATCCACTCCTATCCTCTATCCTGTCCTATCCTCTATCCTATCATATCCTCTATCCTATCCTATCCTCTATCGTATCCTATCCTCTATCCTATCCTATCCTCTATCGTCTCCTATCCTCTATCCTATCCAATCCCCTATCCTATCCTCTATGCGATACCATCCTCTATGCTATCCTATCACCTATAATAACGTATCCTGTGTCCTATCCTATCCTCTATCCTATCGTATCCTCTATCCTATCCTATCCTATCCTCTATCCTATCCTATCCTCTGTCCTATCCTATCCTGTATCCTATCCTATCCTATTCTCTATCATATCCTATCCTCAATCCTATCCTATCCCCTATCCTATCCTATCCTCTATCCTATCCTATCCTCTATCCTATCCTATCATCTATCCTATCCTATCCTCTGTCCTATCCTATCCTCTATCCTATCCTATCCTCTATCGTATCCTCTATCCTATCCTCTCCTCAATCCTATCCTAACCTCTATCCTATCCTATCCTCTATCCTATCCTATCCTCTATCCTATCCTATCCTCTAGCCTATCCTATCCTCTATCCTATCCCATCCTCTATCCTATCCTATCCTCTATAATATCGTATCCTCTATCCTATCATTTCCTCTATCCTATCCTATCCTCTATCCTATCCTATCCTCTATCCTATCCTATCCTCTATCCTATCCTATCCTCTATCCTATCCTATCCTCTAGCCTATCCTATCCTCTATCCTATCCCATCCTCTATCCTATCCTATCCTCTATAATATCGTATCCTCTATCCTATCATTTCCTCTATCCTATCCTATCCTCTATCCTATCCTATCCTCTATCCTATCCTATCCTCTATCCTATCCTATCCTCTATCCTATCCCATCCTCTATCCTATCCTACCCTCTATCCTATCCAATCCTGTATCCTATAATGTCCTCTATCCTATCCTATCCTCTATCCTATCCTATCCTCTATCCTATAATATCCTCTATACTATCCTATCCACTATCCTATCCTATGTATCCTCTATCCTATCCTATCCTATCCTCTAACCTATAATATGCTCTATCCTATCCTATCCTCTATCCTATTCTATCCTCTGTCCTATCGTATCCTCTATCCTATCCCATCCTCTATCCTATCCTGCCCTCTATCCTATCCTATCCTGTATCCTATAATATCCTCTATCCTAACCTATCCTCAATCCTATCCTATCCTCTATCGTATCCTCTATCCTATCCTCTCCTCAATCCTATCCTAACCTCTATCCTATCCTATCCTCTATCCTATCCCATCCTCTATCCTATCCTATCCTCTATCCTATCCTATCCTCTATCCTATCCCATCCTCTATCCTATCCTATCCTCTATAATATCGTATCCTCTATCCTATCCTATCCTCTATCCTATCCTATCCTCTATCCTATCCTATCCTCTATCCTATCCCATCCTCTATCCTATCCTATCCTCTATAATATCGTATCCTCTATCCTATCATTACCTCTATCCTATCCTATCCTCTATCCTATCCTATCCTCTATCCTATCCTATCCTCTATCCTATCCTATCCTCTATCCTATCCTCTATCCTATCCTATCCTCTATCCTATCCTATCCTCTATCCTATCCTATCCCTGATCCTATCCTATCCTCTATCCTAGCCTATCCTCTATCCTATCCTATCCTCTATCCTATCCTATCCTCTATCCTATCCTATCCTCTATCCTATCCTCTATCCTATCCTATCCTCTATCCTATCCTATCCTCTATCCTATCCTATCCTCTATCCTATCCTATCCTCTATCCTATCCTATCCTCTATCCTATCCTATCCTCTATCCTATCCTATCCTCTATCCTATCCTATCCCCTATCCTATCCTCTATGCAATCCTCTCCTCTATCCTATCCTATCCTCTATAATAACGTATCCTCTGTCCTATCCTGTCCTCTAACCTATAATATCATCTATCCTATCCTATTCTCCATCCTATCCTATCCTATCCCCTAACGTATCCTATCCTCTATACTATCCAATCCTATATCCTATACTCTATCCTATCCTATCCTCTATTCTATCTTATCCTCTAACCTATCCTATCCTCTGTCCTATCCTATCCTCTATCGTATCCTCTATCCTATCCTCTCCTCAATCCTATCCTAACATCTATCCTATCCTATCCTCTATCCTATCCTATCCTCTATCCTGTCCTATCCTCTATCCTATCCTATCCTCTATCCTATCCTATCCTCTATAATATCGTATCCTCTGTCCTATCATTTCCTCTATCCTATCCTATCTTCAATCCTATCCTATCCTCTATCCTATCCTATCCTCTATCCTATCCTATCCTCAATCCTAGCCTATCCTCTATCCTATCCTCTATAATATCGTATCCTCTATCCTATCCTACCCTCTATCCTATAATATCCTCTATCCTATCCTATCCTCTATCCTATCCTATCCTCTATCCTATCCTATCCTCTATCCTATCCTATCCTCTATCCTATCCTATCCCCTATCCTATCCTCTATGCAATCCTCTCCTCTATAATAACGTATCCTCTGTCCTATCCTGTCCTCTAACCTATAATATCATCTATCCTATCCTATTCTCCATCCTATCCTATCCTATCCCCTAACGTATCCTATCCTCTATACTATCCAATCCTATATCCTATACTCTATCCTATCCTATCCTCTATTCTATCTTATCCTCTAACCTATCCTATCCTCTGTCCTATCCTATCCTCTATCGTATCCTCTATCCTATCCTCTCCTCAATCCTATCCTAACATCTATCCTATCCTATCCTCTATCCTATCCTATCCTCTATAATATCGTATCCTCTGTCCTATCCTGTCCTCCATCCTATAATATCATCTATCCTATCCGATTCTCTATCCTATCCTATCGTATCACCTAACGTATCCTATCCTCTATCCTATCCAATCCTATATCCTATACTCTATCCTATCCTATCCTCTATTATATCCTATCCTCTATCCTTTCCTATCCTCTATCCTATCCTATCCTCTATCCTATCCTATCCTTTATCCTATCCTATCCTCTATCCTATTCTATCCTCTATCCTATCCTATCCTCTATCCTATCCTATCCTCTAACCTATTCTATACTCTATCCTATCCTATCCGCTATCCTATCCTATCCTCTATCCTATCCTATCCTCTATCCACTCCTATCCTCTATCCTGTCCTATCCTCTATCCTATCATATCCTCTATCCTATCCTATCCTCTATCGTATCCTATCCTCTATCCTATCCTATCCTCTATCGTCTCCTATCCTCTATCCTATCCAATCCCCTATCCTATCCTCTATGCGATACCATCCTCTATGCTATCCTATCACCTATAATAACGTATCCTGTGTCCTATCCTATCCTCTATCCTATCGTATCCTCTATCCTATCCTATCCTCTATCTTATTCTATCCTCTATCCTATCCTATCCTATATCCTATAATATCCTCTATCCTATCCTATACTCTATCCTATCCTATCCTCTGTCCTATCCTATCTTGTATCCTATCCTATCCTATCCTCTATCCTATCCTATCCTATCCTCTATCCTATCCTATCCTCTGTCCTATCCTATCCTGTATCCTATCCTATCCTATCCTCTATCATATCCTATCCTCAATCCTATCCTATCCCCTATCCTATCCTATCCTCTATCCTATCCTATCCTCTATCCTATCCTGTCCTCTATCCTATCCTATCCTCTATCGTATCCTCTATCCTATCCTCTCCTCAATCCTATCCTAACCTCTATCCTATCCTATCCTCTATCCTATACTATCCCCTATCCTATCCTATCCTCTAGCCTATCCTATCCTCTATCCTATCCCATCCTCTATCCTATCCTATCCTCTATAATATCGTATCCTCTATCCTATCATTTCCTCTATCCTATCCTATCCTCTATCCTATCCTATCCTCTATCCTATCCTATCCTCTGTCCTATCCTATCCTCTATCCTATCCTATCCTCTATCGTATCCTCTATCCTTTCCTCTCCTCAATCCTATCCTAACCTCTATCCTATCCTATCCTCTATCCTATCCTATCCTCTATCCTATCCTATCCTCTAGCCTATCCTATCCTCTATCCTATCCTATCCTCTATCCTATCCTATCCTCTATCCTATCCTATCCTCTATCGTATCCTCTATCCTATCCTCTCCTCAATCCTATCCTATCCTCTATCCTATCCTATCCTCTATCCTATCCTATCCTCTATCCTATCCTATCCTCTATCCTATCCTATCCTCTATCCTATCCTATCCTCTATCCTATCCTATCCTCTATCCTGTCCTATCCTCTATCCTATCCTATCCTCTATCCTATCCTATCCTCTATAATATCGTATCCTCTGTCCTATCATTTCCTCTATCCTATCCTATCTTCAATCCTATCCTATCCTCTATCCTATCCTATCCTCTATCCTATCCTATCCTCAATCCTAGCCTATCCTCTATCCTATCCTCTATAATATCGTATCCTCTATCCTATCCTACCCTCTATCCTATAATATCCTCTATCCTATCCTATCCTCTATCCTATCCTATCCTCTATCCTATCCTATCCTCTATCCTATCCTATCCTCTATCCTATCCTATCCCCTATCCTATCCTCTATGCAATCCTCTCCTCTATCCTATCCTATCCTCTATAATAACGTATCCTCTGTCCTATCCTGTCCTCTAACCTATAATATCATCTATCCTATCCTATTCTCCATCCTATCCTATCCTATCCCCTAACGTATCCTATCCTCTATACTATCCAATCCTATATCCTATACTCTATCCTATCCTATCCTCTATTCTATCTTATCCTCTAACCTATCCTATCCTCTGTCCTATCCTATCCTCTATCGTATCCTCTATCCTATCCTCTCCTCAATCCTATCCTAACATCTATCCTATCCTATCCTCTATCCTATCCTATCCTCTATCCTGTCCTATCCTCTATCCTATCCTATCCTCTATCCTATCCTATCCTCTATAATATCGTATCCTCTGTCCTATCATTTCCTCTATCCTATCCTATCTTCAATCCTATCCTATCCTCTATCCTATCCTATCCTCTATCCTATCCTATCCTCAATCCTAGCCTATCCTCTATCCTATCCTCTATAATATCGTATCCTCTATCCTATCCTACCCTCTATCCTATAATATCCTCTATCCTATCCTATCCTCTATCCTATCCTATCCTCTATCCTATCCTATCCTCTATCCTATCCTATCCTCTATCCTATCCTATCCCCTATCCTATCCTCTATGCAATCCTCTCCTCTATAATAACGTATCCTCTGTCCTATCCTGTCCTCTAACCTATAATATCATCTATCCTATCCTATTCTCCATCCTATCCTATCCTATCCCCTAACGTATCCTATCCTCTATACTATCCAATCCTATATCCTATACTCTATCCTATCCTATCCTCTATTCTATCTTATCCTCTAACCTATCCTATCCTCTGTCCTATCCTATCCTCTATCGTATCCTCTATCCTATCCTCTCCTCAATCCTATCCTAACATCTATCCTATCCTATCCTCTATCCTATCCTATCCTCTATAATATCGTATCCTCTGTCCTATCCTGTCCTCCATCCTATAATATCATCTATCCTATCCGATTCTCTATCCTATCCTATCGTATCACCTAACGTATCCTATCCTCTATCCTATCCAATCCTATATCCTATACTCTATCCTATCCTATCCTCTATTATATCCTATCCTCTATCCTTTCCTATCCTCTATCCTATCCTATCCTCTATCCTATCCTATCCTTTATCCTATCCTATCCTCTATCCTATTCTATCCTCTATCCTATCCTATCCTCTATCCTATCCTATCCTCTAACCTATTCTATACTCTATCCTATCCTATCCGCTATCCTATCCTATCCTCTATCCTATCCTATCCTCTATCCACTCCTATCCTCTATCCTGTCCTATCCTCTATCCTATCATATCCTCTATCCTATCCTATCCTCTATCGTATCCTATCCTCTATCCTATCCTATCCTCTATCGTCTCCTATCCTCTATCCTATCCAATCCCCTATCCTATCCTCTATGCGATACCATCCTCTATGCTATCCTATCACCTATAATAACGTATCCTGTGTCCTATCCTATCCTCTATCCTATCGTATCCTCTATCCTATCCTATCCTCTATCTTATTCTATCCTCTATCCTATCCTATCCTATATCCTATAATATCCTCTATCCTATCCTATACTCTATCCTATCCTATCCTCTGTCCTATCCTATCTTGTATCCTATCCTATCCTATCCTCTATCCTATCCTATCCTATCCTCTATCCTATCCTATCCTCTGTCCTATCCTATCCTGTATCCTATCCTATCCTATCCTCTATCATATCCTATCCTCAATCCTATCCTATCCCCTATCCTATCCTATCCTCTATCCTATCCTATCCTCTATCCTATCCTGTCCTCTATCCTATCCTATCCTCTATCGTATCCTCTATCCTATCCTCTCCTCAATCCTATCCTAACCTCTATCCTATCCTATCCTCTATCCTATACTATCCCCTATCCTATCCTATCCTCTAGCCTATCCTATCCTCTATCCTATCCCATCCTCTATCCTATCCTATCCTCTATAATATCGTATCCTCTATCCTATCATTTCCTCTATCCTATCCTATCCTCTATCCTATCCTATCCTCTATCCTATCCTATCCTCTGTCCTATCCTATCCTCTATCCTATCCTATCCTCTATCGTATCCTCTATCCTTTCCTCTCCTCAATCCTATCCTAACCTCTATCCTATCCTATCCTCTATCCTATCCTATCCTCTATCCTATCCTATCCTCTAGCCTATCCTATCCTCTATCCTATCCCATCCTCTATCCTATCCTATCCTCTATAATATCGTATCCTCTATCCTATCATTTCCTCTATCCTATCCTATCCTCTATCCTATCCTATCCTCTATCCTATCCTATCCTCTATCCTATCCTATCCTCTATCGTATCCTCTATCCTATCCTCTCCTCAATCCTATCCTAACCTCTATCCTATCCTATCCTCTATCCTATCCTATCCTCTATCCTATCCTATCCTCTAGCCTATCCTATCCTCTATCCTATCCCATCCTCTATCCTATCCTATCCTCTATAATATCGTATCCTCTATCCTATCATTTCCTCTATCCTATCCTATCCTCTATCCTATCCTATCCTCTATCCTATCCTATCCTCTATCCTATCCTATCCTCTATCCTATCCCATCCTCTATCCTATCCTACCCTCTATCCTATCCAATCCTGTATCCTATAATGTCCTCTATCCTATCCTATCCTCTATCCTATCCTATCCTCTATCCTATAATATCCTCTATACTATCCTATCCACTATCCTATCCTATGTATCCTCTATCCTATCCTATCCTATCCTCTAACCTATAATATGCTCTATCCTATCCTATCCTCTATCCTATTCTATCCTCTGTCCTATCGTATCCTCTATCCTATCCCATCCTCTATCCTATCCTGCCCTCTATCCTATCCTATCCTGTATCCTATAATATCCTCTATCCTAACCTATCCTCAATCCTATCCTATCCTCTATCGTATCCTCTATCCTATCCTCTCCTCAATCCTATCCTAACCTCTATCCTATCCCATCCTCTATCCTATCCCATCCTCTATCCTATCCTATCCTCTATCCTATCCTATCCTCTATCCTATCCCATCCTCTATCCTATCCTATCCTCTATAATATCGTATCCTCTATCCTATCCTATCCTCTATCCTATCCTATCCTCTATCCTATCCTATCCTCTATCCTATCCCATCCTCTATCCTATCCTATCCTCTATAATATCGTATCCTCTATCCAATCATTACCTCTATCCTATCCTATCCTCTATCCTATCCTATCCTCTATCCTATCCTATCCTCTATCCTATCCTATCCTCTATCCTATCCTCTATCCTATCCTATCCTCTATCCTATCCTATCCTCTATCCTATCCTATCCTCTATCCTATCCTATCCCTGATCATATCCTATCCTCTATCCTAGCCTATCCTCTATCCTATCCTATCCTCTATCCTATCCTATCCTCTATCCTATCCTATCCTCTATCCTATCCTATCCTTTATCCTATCCTATCCTCTATCCTATTCTATCCTCTATCCTATCCTATCCTCTATCCTATCCTATCCTCTAACCTATTCTATACTCTATCCTATCCTATCCGCTATCCTATCCTATCCTCTATCCTATCCTATCCTCTATCCACTCCTATCCTCTATCCTGTCCTATCCTCTATCCTATCATATCCTCTATCCTATCCTATCCTCTATCGTATCCTATCCTCTATCCTACCCTATCCTCTATCGTCTCCTATCCTCTATCCTATCCAATCCCCTATCCTATCCTCTATGCGATACCATCCTCTATGCTATCCTATCACCTATAATAACGTATCCTGTGTCCTATCCTATCCTCTATCCTATCGTATCCTCTATCCTATCCTATCCTCTATCTTATTCTATCCTCTATCCTATCCTATCCTATATCCTATAATATCCTCTATCCTATCCTATACTCTATCCTATCCTATCCTCTGTCCTATCCTATCCTGTATCCTATCCTATCCTATCCTCTATCCTATCCTATCCTATCCTCTATCCTATCCTATCCTCTGTCCTATCCTATCCTGTATCCTATCCTATCCTATCCTCTATCATATCCTATCCTCAATCCTATCCTATCCCCTATCCTATCCTATCCTCTATCCTATCCTATCCTCTATCCTATCCTATCCTCTATCCTATCCTATCCTCTATCCTATCCTATCCTCTATCATATCCTATCCTCAATCCTATCCTATCCCCTATCCTATCCTATCCTCTATCCTATCCTATCCTCTATCCTATCCTATCCTCTATCCTATCCTATCCTCTATCCTATCCTATCCTCTATCGTATCCTCTATCCTATCCTCTCCTCAATCCTATCCTAACCTCTATCCTATCCTATCCTCTATCCTATCCTATCCTCTATCCTATCCTATCCTCTAGCCTATCCTATCCTCTATCCTATCCCATCCTCTATCCTATCCTATCCTCTATAATATCGTATCCTCTATCCTATCATTTCCTCTATCCTATCCTATCTTCAATCCTATCCTATCCTCTATCCTATCCTATCCTCTAGCCTATCCTATCCTCTATCCTATCCCATCCTCTATCCTATCCTATCCTCTATAATATCGTATCCTCTATCCTATCATTTCCTCTATCCTATCCTATCCTCTATCCTATCCTATCCTCTATCCTATCGTATCCTCTATCCTATCCCATCCTGTATCCTATCCTGCCCTCTATCCTATCCTATCCTGTATCCTATAATATCCTCTATCCTAACCTATCCTCAATCCTATCCTATCCTCTATCGTATCCTCTATCCTATCCTCTCCTCAATCCTATCCTAACCTCTATCCTATCCTATCCTCTATCCTATCCTAACCTCTATCCTATCCTATCCTCTATCCTATCCTATCCTCTATCCTATCCTATCCTCTATCCTATCCTCTATCCTATCCTCTATCCTATCGTATCCTCTGTCCTATCCTATCCTCTATCCTATCCTATCCACTATCCTATAATATCCCCTATCCTATCCTCTATCCTATAATATCGTCCATCCTATCCTATCCCCTATCCTATCCTCTATCCTATCCTATCCCCTATCCTATACTATCCTCTATCCTATCCTATCCTCTATCCTATCCTATCCTCTATCCTATCCTATCCTCTATCCTATCCTATCCTCTATCCTATCCTATCCTCTATCCTATCCTATCCTCTATCCTATCCTATCCTCTATCCTATCCTATCCTCTATCCTATCATATCCTCTATCCTATGCTATCCACTATCCTATAATATCCTCTACCCTATTCTCTATCCTATCCTATCCTCTATCTATCCTCTATCCTATCCTATCCTCTATCCTATCCTATCCTCTATCTATCCTCTATCCTATCCTATCCACTATCCTATAATATCCCCTATCCTATCCTCTATCCTATAATATCGTCCATCCTATCCTATCCTCTATCCTATAATATCCTCTATACTATCCTATCCACTATCCTATCCTATGTATCCTCTATCCTATCCTATCCTACCCTCTAACCTATAATATCCTCTATCCTATTCTATCCTCTACCCTATTCTATCCTCTGTCCTAGCGTATCCCCTATCCTATCCCATCCTCTATCCTATCCTGCCCTCTATCCTATCCTATCCTGTATCCTATAATATCCTCTATCCTAACCTATCCTCAATCCTATCCTATCCTCTATCGTATCCTCTATCCTATCCTCTCCTCAATCCTATCCTAACCTCTATCCTATCCCATCCTCTATCCTATCCTATCCTCTATCCTATCCTATCCTCTATAATATCGTATCCTCTGTCCTATCATTTCCTCTATCCTATCCTATCTTCAATCCTATCCTATCCTCTATCCTATCCTATCCTCTATCCTATCCTATCCTCAATCCTAGCATATCCTCTATCCTATCCTCTATAATATCGTATCCTCTATCCTATCCTATCCACTATCCTATAATATCCTCTATCCTATCCTATCCTCTATCCTATCCTATCCTCTATCCTATCCTATCCTCTATCCTATCCTATCCTCTATCCTATCCTATCCTCTATCCTATCCTCTCCTCTATCCTAACCTATCCTCTATCCTATCCTATCCTCTATCCTATCCTCTCCTCTATCCTAACCTATCCTCTATCCTATCCTCTATCCTATCCTCTATCCTATCCTCTATGCTATCCTATCCTCTATCCTATCCTGTATCGTATCGTATCCTGTATCCTATCCCATCCCCTGCCCTATCCTATACTCTATCCTATCATATCCTCTATCCTATGCTATCCACTATCCTATAATATCCTCTACCCTATTCTCTATCCTATCCTATCCTCTATCTATCCTCTATCCTATCCTATCCTCTATCCTCTATCTATCCTCTATCCTATCCTATCCTATATCCTATCCTATCCTCTATCCTATCCTATCCTCTATCGTATCCTATCCTCTATCCTATCCTATCCTCTATCCTATAATATGATCTATCCTATCCTATTCTCCATCCTATCCTATCCTATCCCCTAACGTATCCTATCCTCTATACTATCCAATCCTATATCCTATACTCTATCCTATCCAATCCTCTAATCTATCTTATCCTCTAACCTATCCTATCCTCTGTCCTATCCTATCCTCTATCGTATCCTCTATCCTATCCTCTCCTCAATCCTATCCTAACATCTATCCTATCCTATCCTCTATCCTATCCTATCCTCTAACCTATTCTATACTCTATCCTATCCTTTCCGCTATCCTATCCTATCCTCTATCCTATCCTATCCTCTATCCTATCCTATCCTCTATCCTGTCCTATCCTCTATCCTATCATATCCTCTATCCTATCCTATCCTCTACCCTATCCTATCCTCTATCGTCTCCTATCCTCTATCCTATCCAATCCCCTATCCTATCCTCTATGCGATACCATCCTCTATGCTATCCTATCACCTATAATATCGTATCCTGTGTCCTATCCTATCCTCTATCCTATCGTATCCTCTATCCTATCCTATCCTCTATCTTATTATATCCTCTATCCTATCCTATCCTCTATCCTATCCTATCCTCTATCCTATCCAATCCTCTGTTCTATAATATCCTCTGTTCTATAATATCATCTATCCTATCCACTCCTCTATCCTATCCTCTATCCTGTCCTATCCTCAATCTTATCCTGTATCCTATCCAATCCTCTATGCTATCCTATCATCTATCCTATCGTATCCCCTATCCTATACTATCCTCTATCCTATCCTATCCTCTATCCTATCCAATCCTCTGTTCTATAATATCCTCTGTTCTATAATATCATCTATCCTATCCACTCCTCTATCCTATCCTCTATCCTGTCCTATCCTCAATCTTATCCTGTATCCTATCCAATCCTCTATGCTATCCTATCCTCTATCCTATCCTATCCCCTATCCTATACTATCCTCTATCCTATCCTATCCTCTATCCTATCCTATCCTCTATCCTATCCTATCCTCTATCCTATCCTATCCTCTATCCTATCCTATCCTCTATCCTATCCTATCCTCTATCCTATCCTATCCTCTATCCTATCCTATCCTCTATCCTATCATATCCTCTATCCTATGCTATCCACTATCCTATAATATCCTCTACCCTATTCTCTATCCTATCCTATCCTCTATCTATCCTCTATCCTATCCTATCCTCTATCCTATCCTATCCTCTATCTATCCTCTATCCTATCCTATCCACTATCCTATAATATCCCCTATCCTATCCTCTATCCTATAATATCGTCCATCCTATCCTATCCTCTATCCTATAATATCCTCTATCCTATTCTATCCTCTACCCTATTCTATCCTCTGTCCTAGCGTATCCCCTATCCTATCCCATCCTCTATCCTATCCTGCCCTCTATCCTATCCTATCCTGTATCCTATAATATCCTCTATCCTAACCTATCCTCAATCCTATCCTATCCTCTATCGTATCCTCTATCCTATCCTCTCCTCAATCCTATCCTAACCTCTATCCTATCCCATCCTCTATCCTATCCTATCCTCTATCCTATCCTATCCTCTATAATATCGTATCCTCTGTCCTATCATTTCCTCTATCCTATCCTATCTTCAATCCTATCCTATCCTCTATCCTATCCTATCCTCTATCCTATCCTATCCTCAATCCTAGCATATCCTCTATCCTATCCTCTATAATATCGTATCCTCTATCCTATCCTATCCACTATCCTATAATATCCTCTATCCTATCCTATCCTCTATCCTATCCTATCCTCTATCCTATCCTATCCTCTATCCTATCCTATCCTCTATCCTATCCTATCCTCTATCCTATCCTCTCCTCTATCCTAACCTATCCTCTATCCTATCCTATCCTCTATCCTATCCTCTCCTCTATCCTAACCTATCCTCTATCCTATCCTCTATCCTATCCTCTATCCTATCCTCTATGCTATCCTATCCTCTATCCTATCCTGTATCGTATCGTATCCTGTATCCTATCCCATCCCCTGCCCTATCCTATACTCTATCCTATCATATCCTCTATCCTATGCTATCCACTATCCTATAATATCCTCTACCCTATTCTCTATCCTATCCTATCCTCTATCTATCCTCTATCCTATCCTATCCTCTATCCTCTATCTATCCTCTATCCTATCCTATCCTATATCCTATCCTATCCTCTATCCTATCCTATCCTCTATCGTATCCTATCCTCTATCCTATCCTATCCTCTATCCTATAATATCATCTATCCTATACTATCCTCTACCCTCTCCTATCCTTTATACTATCCAATCCTCTATCGTATCCTCTATCCTATCCTATCCTCTATCCTATCCAATCCCCTATCCTATCCTCTATGCAATCCTCTCCTCTATCCTATCCTATCCTCTATAATAACGTATCCTCTGTCCTATCCTGTCCTCTATCCTATAATATCATCTATCCTATCCTATTCTCCATCCTATCCTATCCTATCCCCTAACGTATCCTATCCTCTATACTATCCAATCCTATATCCTATACTCTATCCTATCCAATCCTCTAATCTATCTTATCCTCTAACCTATCCTATCCTCTGTCCTATCCTATCCTCTATCGTATCCTCTATCCTATCCTCTCCTCAATCCTATCCTAACATCTATCCTATCCTATCCTCTATCCTATCCTATCCTCTAACCTATTCTATACTCTATCCTATCCTTTCCGCTATCCTATCCTATCCTCTATCCTATCCTATCCTCTATCCTATCCTATCCTCTATCCTGTCCTATCCTCTATCCTATCATATCCTCTATCCTATCCTATCCTCTACCCTATCCTATCCTCTATCGTCTCCTATCCTCTATCCTATCCAATCCCCTATCCTATCCTCTATGCGATACCATCCTCTATGCTATCCTATCACCTATAATATCGTATCCTGTGTCCTATCCTATCCTCTATCCTATCGTATCCTCTATCCTATCCTATCCTCTATCTTATTATATCCTCTATCCTATCCTATCCTCTATCCTATCCTATCCTCTATCCTATCCTATCCTCTAGCCTATCCTATCCTCTATCCTATCCCATCCTCTATCCTATCCTATCCTCTATAATATCGTATCCTCTATCCTATCATTTCCTCTATCCTATCCTATCCTCTATCCTATCCTATCCTCTATCCTATCCTATCCTCTATCCTATCCTATCCTCTATCCTATCCTATCCTCTATCCTATTCTATCCTCTATCGTATCCTCTATCCTATCCTCTCCTCAATCCTATCCTAACCTTTATCCTATCCTATCCTCTATCCTATCCTATCCTCTATCCTATCCTATCCTCTAGCCTATCCTATCCTCTATCCTATCCCATCCTCTATCCTATCCTATCCTCTATAATATCGTATCCTCTATCCTATCATTTCCTCTATCCTATCCTATCCTCTATCCTATCCTATCCTCTATCCTATCCTATCCTCTATCCTATCCTATCCTCTATCGTATCCTCTATCCTATCCTCTCCTCAATCCTATCCTAACCTCTATCCTATCCTATCCTCTATCCTATCCTATCCTCTATCCTATCCTATCCTCTAGCCTATCCTATCCTCTATCCTATCCCATCCTCTATCCTATCCTATCCTCTATAATATCGTATCCTCTATCCTATCATTTCCTCTATCCTATCCTATCCTCTATCCTATCCTATCCTCTATCCTATCCTATCCTCTATCCTATCCTATCCTCTATCCTATCCCATCCTCTATCCTATCCTACCCTCTATCCTATCCAATCCTGTATCCTATAATGTCCTCTATCCTATCCTATCCTCTATCCTATCCTATCCTCTATCCTATAATATCCTCTATACTATCCTATCCACTATCCTATCCTATGTATCCTCTATCCTATCCTATTCTATCCTCTAACCTATAATATGCTCTATCCTATCCTATCCTCTATCCTATTCTATCCTCTGACCTATCGTATCCTCTATCCTATCCCATCCTCTATCCTATCCTGCCCTCTATCCTATCATATCCTGTATCCTATAATATCCTCTATCCTAACATATCCTCAATCCTATCCTATCCTCTATCGTATCCTCTAACCTATCCTCTCCTCAATCCTATCCTAACCTCTATCCTATCCTATCCTCTATCCTATCCCATCCTCTATCCTATCCTATCCTCTATCCTATCCTATCCTCTATCCTATCCCATCCTCTATCCTATCCTATCCTCTATAATATCGTATCCTCTATCCTATCCTATCCTCTATCCTATCCTATCCTCTATCCTATCCTATCCTCTATCCTATCCCATCCTCTATCCTATTCTATCCTCTATAATATCGTATCCTCTATCCTATCATTACCTCTATCCTATCCTATCCTCTATCCTATCCTATCCTCTATCCTATCCTATCCTCTATCCTATCCTCTATCCTATCCTATCCTCTATCCTATCCTATCCTCTATCCTATCCTATCCTCTATCCTAGCCTATCCTCTATCCTATCCTATCCTCTATCCTATCCTATCCTCTATCCTATCCTATCCTCTATGATATAATATCATCTATCCTATACTATCATCTACCCTATCCTATCCTCTATCCTATCCTATCCTCTATCCTATCCTATCCTCTATCCTATCCCATCCTCTATCCTATCCTATCCTCTATCCTATCCTATCCTCTATCCTATCCCATCCTCTATCCTATCCTATCCTCTATCCTATCCTATCCTCTATCCTATCCCATCCTCTATCCTATCCTATCCTCTATAATATCGTATCCTCTATCCTATCCTATCCTCTATCCTATCCTATCCTCTATCCTATCCTATCCTCTATCCTATCCCATCCTCTATCCTATTCTATCCTCTATAATATCGTATCCTCTATCCTATCATTACCTCTATCCTATCCTATCCTCTATCCTATCCTATCCTCTATCCTATCCTATCCTCTATCCTATCCTATCCTCTATCCTATCCTATCCTCTATCCTAGCCTATCCTCTATCCTATCCTATCCTCTATCCTATCCTATCCTCTATCCTATCCTATCCTCTATGATATAATATCATCTATCCTATACTATCATCTATCCTATCCTATCCTCTATCCTATCCTATCCTCTATCCTATCCTATCCTCTATCCTATCCTCTATCCTATCCTATCCTCTATCCTATCCTATCCTCTATCCTAGCCTATCCTCTATCCTAACCTATCCTCAATCCTATCCTATCCTCTATGCTATCCTATCCTCTATCGTATCCTCTATCCTATCCTATCCTCAATCCTATCCTAACCTCTATCCTATCCTATCCTCTATCCTGTCCTATCCTCTATCCTATCCTATCCTCTATCCTATCCTATCCTCTATAATATCGTATCCTCTGTCCTATCATTTCCTCTATCCTATCCTATCTTCAATCCTATCCTATCCTCTATCCTATCCTATCCTCTATCCTATCCTATCCTCAATCCTAGCCTATCCTCTATCCTATCCTCTATAATATCATATCCTCTATCCTATCCTACCCTCTATCCTATAATATCCTCTATCCTATCCTATCCTCTATCCTATCCTATCCTCTATCCTATCCTATCCTCTATCCTATCCTATCCTCTATCCTATCCTATCCCCTATCCTATCCTCTATGCAATCCTCTCCTCTATCCTATCCTATCCTCTATAATAACGTATCCTCTGTCCTATCCTGTCCTCTAACCTATAATATCATCTATCCTATCCTATTCTCCATCCTATCCTATCCTATCCCCTAACGTATCCTATCCTCTATACTATCCAATCCTATATCCTATACTCTATCCTATCCTATCCTCTATTCTATCTTATCCTCTAACCTATCCTATCCTCTGTCCTATCCTATCCTCTATCGTATCCTCTATCCTATCCTCTCCTCAATCCTATCCTAACATCTATCCTATCCTATCCTCTATCCTATCCTATCCTCTATAATATCGTATCCTCTGTCCTATCCTGTCCTCCATCCTATAATATCATCTATCCTATCCGATTCTCTATCCTATCCTATCGTATCACCTAACGTATCCTATGCTCTATCCTATCCAATCCTATATCCTATACTCTATCCTATCCTATCCTCTATTATATCCTATCCTCTATCCTTTCCTATCCTCTATCCTATCCTATCCTCTATCCTATCCTATCCTTTATCCTATCCTATCCTCTATCCTATTCTATCCTCTATCCTATCCTATCCTCTATCCTATCCTATCCTCTAACCTATTCTATACTCTATCCTATCCTATCCGCTATCCTATCCTATCCTCTATCCTTTCCTATCCTCTATCCACTCCTATCCTCTATCCTGTCCTATCCTCTATCCTATCATATCCTCTATCCTATCCTATCCTCTATCGTATCCTATCCTCTATCCTATCCTATCCTCTATCCTATCCAATCCCCTATCCTATCCTCTATGCGATACCATCCTCTATGCTATCCTATCACCTATAATAACGTATCCTGTGTCCTATCCTATCCTCTATCCTATCGTATCCTCTATCCTATCCTATCCTCTATCTTATTCTATCCTCTATCCTATCCTATCCTATATCCTATAATATCCTCTATCCTATCCTATACTCTATCCTATCCTATCCTCTGTCCTATCCTATCCTGTATCCTATCCTATCCTATCCTCTATCCTATCCTATCCTATCCTCTATCCTATCCTATCCTCTGTCCTATCCTATCCTGCATCCTATCCTATCCTATCCTCTATCATATCCTATCCTCAATCCTATCCTATCTCCTATCCTATCCTATCCTCTATCCTATCGTATCCTCTGTCCTATCCTACCCTCTATCCTATCCTTTCCACTATCCTATAATATCCTCTATCCTATCCTATCCTCTATCCTATAATATCCTCTATCCTATCCTATCCTCTATCCTATCCTATGCTCTATCCTATCCTATCCTCTATCCTATCCTATCCTCTAACCTATCCTATCCTCTATCCTATCCTATCCTCTATCCTATCCTCTATCCTATCCTCTATCCTATCGTATCCTCTGTCCTATCCTATCCTCTATCCTATCCTATCCACTATCCTATAATATCCCCTATCCTATCCTCTATCCTATAATATCGTCCATCCTATCCTATCCCCTATCCTATCCTCTATCCTATCCTATCCCCTATCCTATACTATCCTCTATCCTATCCAATCCTCTATCCTATCCTATCCTCTATCTTATCGTATCCTCTATCGAATCCCATCCTCTATCGAATCCCATCCTCTATCGTATTCAATCCTCTATCCTAACCTATCCTATATTCTATCCTATCCTCTATCCTATCCTATCCTCTATCCTATCATATCCTCTATCCTATCCCATCCTCTATCCTATCCTACCCTCTATCCTATCCAATCCTGTATCCTATAATGTCCTCTATCCTATCCTATCCTCTATCCTATCCTATCCTCTATCCTATCCTATCCTCTATCCTATCCCATCCTCTATCCTATCCTATCCTCTATAATATCGTATCCTCTATCCTATCATTTCCTCTATCCTATCCTATCCTCTATCCTATCCTATCCTCTATCCTATCCTATCCTCTATCCTATCCTATCCTCTATCCTATCCTATCCTCTATCCTATCCTATCCTCTATCCTATCCTATCCTCTATCCTATCCTATCCTCTATCCTATCCTATCCTCTATCCTATCCTATCCTCTATCCTATCCTATCCTCTATCCTATCCTATCCTCTATCCTATCCTATCCTCTATCCTATCCTATCCTCTATCCTATCCTATCCTCTATCCTATCCTATCCTCTATCCTATCCTATCCTCTATCCTATCCTATCCTCTATCGTATCCTCTATCCTATCCTCTCCTCAATCCTATCCTAACCTCTATCCTATCCTATCCTCTATCCTATCCTATCCTCTATCCTATCCTATCCTCTAGCCTATCCTATCCTCTATCCTATCCCATCCTCTATCCTATCCTATCCTCTATAATATCGTATCCTCTATCCTATCATTTCCTCTATCCTATCCTATCCTCTATCCTATCCTATCCTCTATCCTATCGTATCCTCTATCCTATCCCATCCTGTATCCTATCCTGCCCTCTATCCTATCCTATCCTGTATCCTATAATATCCTCTATCCTAACCTATCCTCAATCCTATCCTATCCTCTATCGTATCCTCTATCCTATCCTCTCCTCAATCCTATCCTAACCTCTATCCTATCCTATCCTCTATCCTATCCTAACCTCTATCCTATCCTATCCTCTATCCTATCCTATCCTCTATCCTATCCTATCCTCTATCCTATCCTCTATCCTATCCTCTATCCTATCGTATCCTCTGTCCTATCCTATCCTCTATCCTATCCTATCCACTATCCTATAATATCCCCTATCCTATCCTCTATCCTATAATATCGTCCATCCTATCCTATCCCCTATCCTATCCTCTATCCTATCCTATCCCCTATCCTATACTATCCTCTATCCTATCCTATCCTCTATCCTATCCTATCCTCTATCCTATCCTATCCTCTATCCTATCCTATCCTCTATCCTATCCTATCCTCTATCCTATCCTATCCTCTATCCTATCCTATCCTCTATCCTATCATATCCTCTATCCTATGCTATCCACTATCCTATAATATCCTCTACCCTATTCTCTATCCTATCCTATCCTCTATCTATCCTCTATCCTATCCTATCCTCTATCCTATCCTATCCTCTATCTATCCTCTATCCTATCCTATCCACTATCCTATAATATCCCCTATCCTATCCTCTATCCTATAATATCGTCCATCCTATCCTATCCTCTATCCTATAATATCCTCTATACTATCCTATCCACTATCCTATCCTATGTATCCTCTATCCTATCCTATCCTACCCTCTAACCTATAATATCCTCTATCCTATTCTATCCTCTACCCTATTCTATCCTCTGTCCTAGCGTATCCCCTATCCTATCCCATCCTCTATCCTATCCTATCCTCTATCCTATCCTATCCTCTATAATATCGTATCCTCTGTCCTATCATTTCCTCTATCCTATCCTATCTTCAATCCTATCCTATCCTCTATCCTATCCTATCCTCTATCCTATCCTATCCTCAATCCTAGCATATCCTCTATCCTATCCTCTATAATATCGTATCCTCTATCCTATCCTATCCACTATCCTATAATATCCTCTATCCTATCCTATCCTCTATCCTATCCTATCCTCTATCCTATCCTATCCTCTATCCTATCCTATCCTCTATCCTATCCTATCCTCTATCCTATCCTCTCCTCTATCCTAACCTATCCTCTATCCTATCCTATCCTCTATCCTATCCTCTCCTCTATCCTAACCTATCCTCTATCCTATCCTCTATCCTATCCTCTATCCTATCCTCTATGCTATCCTATCCTCTATCCTATCCTGTATCGTATCGTATCCTGTATCCTATCCCATCCCCTGCCCTATCCTATACTCTATCCTATCATATCCTCTATCCTATGCTATCCACTATCCTATAATATCCTCTACCCTATTCTCTATCCTATCCTATCCTCTATCTATCCTCTATCCTATCCTATCCTCTATCCTCTATCTATCCTCTATCCTATCCTATCCTATATCCTATCCTATCCTCTATCCTATCCTATCCTCTATCGTATCCTATCCTCTATCCTATCCTATCCTCTATCCTATAATATCATCTATCCTATACTATCCTCTACCCTCTCCTATCCTTTATACTATCCAATCCTCTATCGTATCCTCTATCCTATCCTATCCTCTATCCTATCCAATCCCCTATCCTATCCTCTATGCAATCCTCTCCTCTATCCTATCCTATCCTCTATAATAACGTATCCTCTGTCCTATCCTGTCCTCTATCCTATAATATCATCTATCCTATCCTATTCTCCATCCTATCCTATCCTATCCCCTAACGTATCCTATCCTCTATACTATCCAATCCTATATCCTATACTCTATCCTATCCAATCCTCTAATCTATCTTATCCTCTAACCTATCCTATCCTCTGTCCTATCCTATCCTCTATCGTATCCTCTATCCTATCCTCTCCTCAATCCTATCCTAACATCTATCCTATCCTATCCTCTATCCTATCCTATCCTCTAACCTATTCTATACTCTATCCTATCCTTTCCGCTATCCTATCCTATCCTCTATCCTATCCTATCCTCTATCCTATCCTATCCTCTATCCTGTCCTATCCTCTATCCTATCATATCCTCTATCCTATCCTATCCTCTACCCTATCCTATCCTCTATCGTCTCCTATCCTCTATCCTATCCAATCCCCTATCCTATCCTCTATGCGATACCATCCTCTATGCTATCCTATCACCTATAATATCGTATCCTGTGTCCTATCCTATCCTCTATCCTATCGTATCCTCTATCCTATCCTATCCTCTATCTTATTATATCCTCTATCCTATCCTATCCTCTATCCTATCCTATCCTCTATCCTATCCAATCCTCTGTTCTATAATATCCTCTGTTCTATAATATCATCTATCCTATCCACTCCTCTATCCTATCCTCTATCCTGTCCTATCCTCAATCTTATCCTGTATCCTATCCAATCCTCTATGCTATCCTATCATCTATCCTATCGTATCCTCTATCTTATCGCATCCTCAATCCTATCCTATCCTCAATCCTATACCATACTCTATCCTATCCTACCCTCTGTCCTATCCTATCCTCTTTCCTGTCCTATCCTCTGTCCTATCCTATCCTGTATCCTATCCTATCCTATCCTCTATCCTATCCTATCCTCTATCCTATCCTCTATCCTATCCTCTATCCTATCCTCTATCCTATCATCTATCCTATCCTATCCTCTGTCCTATCCTATCCTCTATCCTATCCTATCCTCTATCCTATCCAATTCTCTGTTCTATAATATCTTCTATCCTATCCACTCCTCTATCCTATCCTCTATCCTATCCTCTATCCTATCCTCTATGCTATCCTATCCTCTATCCTATCCTCTATCGTATCGTATCCTGTATCCTATCCCATCCCTTGCCCTATCCTATACTCTATCCTATCATATCCTCTATCCTATGCTATCCACTATCCTATAATATCCTCTACCCTATTCTCTATCCTATCCTATCCTCTATCTATCCTCTATCCTATCCTATCCTCTATCCAATCCTATCCTCTATCCTATCCTATCCTCTATCCTATCCTCTCCTCTATCCTAACCTATCCTCTATCCTATCCTCTATCCTATCCTCTATCCTATCCTCTATCCTATCCTCTATGCTATCCTATCCTCTATCCTATCCTCTATCGTATCGTATCCTGTATCCTATCCCATCCCCTGCCCTATCCTATACTCTATCCTATCATATCCTCTATCCTATGCTATCCACTATCCTATAATATCCTCTACCCTATTCTCTATCCTATCCTATCCTCTATCTATCCTCTATCCTATCCTATCCTCTATCCTCTATCTATCCTCTATCCTATCCTATCCTATATCCTATCCGATCCTCTATCCTATCCTATCCTCTATCCTATCCTATCCTCTATCCTATCCTATCCTCTATCCTATAATATCATCTATCCTATACTATCCTCTACCCTCTCCTATCCTTTATACTATCCAATCCTCTATCGTATCCTCTATCCTATCCTATCCTCTATCCTATCCAATCCCCTATCCTATCCTCTATGCAATCCTCTCCTCTATCCTATCCTATCCTCTATAATAACGTATCCTCTGTCCTATCCTGTCCTCTATCCTATAATATCATCTATCCAATCCTATATCCTATACTCTATCCTATCCAATCCTCTAATCTATCTTATCCTCTAACCTATCCTATCCTCTGTCCTATCCTATCCAAAATCGTATCCTCTATCCTATCCTCTCCTCAATCCTATCCTAACATCTATCCTATCCTATCCTCTATCCTATCCTATCCTCTATAATATCGTATCCTCTGTCCTATCCTGTCCTCCATCCTATAATATCATCTATCCTATCCTATTCTCTATCCTATCCTATCGTATCACCTAACGTATCCTATCCTCTATCCTATCCAATCTTATATCCTATAATCTATCCTATCCTATCCTCTATTATATCCTATCCTCTATTATATCCTATCCTCTATCCTTTCCTATCCTCTATCCTATCCTATCCTCTATCCTATCCTATCCTTTATCCTATCCTATCCTCTATCCTATTCTATCCTCTATCCTATCCTATCCTCTATCCTATCCTATCCTGTAACCTATTCTATACTCTATCCTATCCTTTCCGCTATCCTATCCTATCCTCTATCCTATCCTATCCTCTATCCTATCCTATCCTCTATCCTGTCCTATCCTCTATCCTATCATATCCTCTATCCTATCCTATCCTCTATCGTATCCTATCCTCTATCCTATCCTATCCTCTATCGTCTCCTATCCTCTATCCTATCCAATCCTCTATCCTATCCTCTATGCGATACCATCCTCTATGCTATCCTATCACCTATCCTATTCTATAATCTATCCTATCCTCTATGCAATCCTATCCTCTATCCTATCCTATCCCCTACCCTATCCAATCCCCTATCCTGTCCTCTATCCTATCCTCTATCCTATCCTATCCTCTATCCCATCCTGTCCTCTATCCTATCATATAATCTATCCTATCCTATCCTCTATCCTATCCTATCCTCTATCCTATCCTATCCTCTATCCTATCCTATCCTCTATCCTATCCTATCCCCTATCGTCTCCTATCCTCTTTCCTATCCAATCCCCTACCCTATCCTCTATCCTATCCTATCCTCTATAATATCGTATCCTCTAACCTATCCTATCCTCTATAATATCCTATCCTCTATCCTATCCTATCCTCTATCCTGTCCTATCCTCTATCGTATCCTATCCTCTATCCTATCCTATCCTCTATCGTCTCCTATCCTCTATCCTATCCAATCCTCTATCCTATCCTCTATGCGATACCATCCTCTATGCTATCCTATCACCTATCCTATTCTATAATCTATCCTATCCTCTATGCAATCCTATCCTCTATCCTATCCTATCCCCTACCCTATCCAATCCCCTATCCTGTCCTCTATCCTATCCTCTATCCTATCCTATCCTCTATCCCATCCTGTCCTCTATCCTATCATATAATCTATCCTATCCTATCCTCTATCCTATCCTATCCTCTATCCTATCCTATCCTCTATCCTATCCTATCCTCTATCCTATCCTATCCTCTATCGTCTCCTATCCTCTTTCCTATCCAATCCCCTACCCTATCCTCTATCCTATCCTATCCTCTATAATATCGTATCCTCTAACCTATCCTATCCTCTATAATATCCTATCCTCTATCCTATCCTATCCTCTATCCTGTCCTATCCTCTATCCTATCCTATCCTCTATCCTATCCTATCCTCTATAATATCGTATCCTCTGTCCCATCCTATCCTCTATCCTATCCTATCCTCTATCCTATCCTATCCACAACCTATCCTATCCTCTATCCTATCCTATCCTCTATCCTATCATATCCTCTATCCTATCCTCTATCCTATCTTATCATCTATCCTATCCTATCCTCTATCGTCTCCTATCCTCTTTCCTATCCAATCCCCTACCCTATCCTCTATCCTATCCTATCCTCTATAATATCGTAACCTCTATCATATTCTATCCTCTATCCTATCCAATCCTCTATCCTATCCAATCCCCCATCCTATCCTCTATCCGATCATATCCTCTATCATATCCTATCCTCTATAATATCGTATCCTCTATCCTATAATATCATTTACCCTATCCTATTCTCTATCCTATCCTATCATCTATCCTATCCTATCCTCTATCCTATCCTCTATAATATCGTATCCTCTACCCTATCCTATCCTCTATCCTATTCTATCCTCTATCCTATCCTATCCTCTATCCTATCCTATCCTCTATCCTATCCTATCCTCTATAATATCGTATCCTCTATCGTCTCCTATCCTCTTTCCTATCCAATCCCCTACCCTATCCTCTATCCTATCCTATCCTCTATAATATCGTAACCTCTATCATATTCTATCCTCTATCCTATCCAATCCTCTATCCTATCCAATCCCCCATCCTATCCCCTATCCGATCATATCCTCTATCATATCCTATCCTCTATAATATCGTATCCTCTATCCTATAATATCATTTGCCCCATCCTATTCTCTATCCTATCCTATCCTCTATCCTATCCTATTCTCTATCCTATCCTATCCTCTATCCTATTCTATAATGTATCCTATCCTCTATGCAATCCTATCCTCTATCCTATCCTATCCCCTACCCTATCCAATCCCCTATCCTATCCTCTATCCTATCCTCTCTCCTATCCTATCCTCTATCCCATCCTGTCCTCTAACCTATCCTATAATATATCCTATCCTATCCTCTATCCTATCCTATCCTCTATCCTATCCTATCCTCTATCTATTCCTATCCTCTATCCCATCCTATCCTCTATGATGTCCCATCCTCTATCCTATCCTATCCTCTATACTATCGTATCATCTGTCCTATCCTATCCTGTATCGTATCCTATCCTCTATCCTCTGTCCTATCCTAACCTCTATCCTATCCTCTATCCTATCCTCTATCCTATCCTATACTCTATCTATTCCTATCCTCTATCCTATTCTATACTCTATTCTATCCTATCCTCTATCCTATCCTATTCTCTATCCTATCCTCTATCCTATCCTATCCTCTATCCTATCCTATCCTCTATCCTATCCTTTTTTTTTTTTTTTTTTTAAACGGGTATTTGTCTCTATTTCATTTTCTAAAATTACAGAATCACCTAAAAATTACAATGTCTGTCGTAGTTAAAACTATTTCGCTTATTCAAAATTGTTTGTAAATCTAATACAGTATAATAGTGCTTAGTATAATATAGTATAGTATAGTATACGAAATGCAATAAATTCAAATTCAAATTCAAAAACACTAAAATAAACTAACTTCTTATTTAACTTTTAACGTATCTTATCTTATTTTATTCGCTACTGTAAATAATTTTCTAGCCTCTATGTATATATATATATATATATATATATATATATATATATATATATATATATATATTTCTATAAATGTTCTTATTTTCTAGTCTTAAACGCTACCTTATTTTTAATTGATTTTTTTTTGGTTTTTTCGCTCTTAGCCTAATTTAACCTATCATTAAAACGCCTGCGCGTGGTCTAAACGTGTCAAGGTGTCGATACCTTCTCTTACTCTAATTTTTTATTCTTAACTGTATGTTACTTCTTTTATTTTACACGATATACAAAATCTGCTTTGGCGAAATGCCAGCCCTGCTCTCTGGCTTTCCAAAGAGCCCCCACACGGTTTTATCGTACCCGGCGTTTTCTTAGGTGTTTTCGCGATTATGGTTCCGTACGAAAATTGACCTATCGGGCCGAAATTCGGTATACGCCTATTTCGGAGGGTGGCGAGTCTTTCGGGGTCGGATTGGAGAAGTATTCTCCCCCCTGAAAAACTTTTTCGATTTTGCCCCCTCCTTTCCGAGCTGTGGGAAAAATTACCTCGAATTTTGAGATTTTCAAAAAGCTGATCCGGTAGTCGGTTAGGGCTCGGCTAGAGCTTTACAACGAGCCGTCGCACGCCTAGATCGGATAAAGTCTAAGTTTTTCTTATATACCGGGTGTCCCATAAATTTTCGACTGAAAAAATTTTCTGGGTAGGCTATCCTCTTGGGGGGGGGGGGGTATCTCGGGGTTGGCGACTGGTCTCCGAAGAAATTTCGGAGGTACACGATTTTCGCCTCCGGCCCCCCGTTCTCGAGATAACGACCCTAACACCTACAGGGATAGGTTTTACGAGAAAACTTCCTATAGGGCGATTGCTTCTTATGTCTATCCCTATCCGTAGCTGCACTAATAGATGTGGGTTAGTTATATAAAAACCGCTAGTTCTCTCTTGTGTTCAAGGTCAAATGATCTCTTTTCCTACTTTTCTCTACTCTTTCCTATTTTTAGGCACTAAACCCTTTCTCCTACCTTATTTTTATGAGATACGACCGACCCCTCGCGGTGTGGTCCCTCTTCCTGGTCCGTGTGTATCGGTTTATCTGGTGGTACTTCTCTATTTCGAAATTTTTTCCCTAAATTCCTCACTTTAAGTCCTTTTTTCTCACTTTCAGTTAATGCACTTCTGTTCTCAATGTGTCCCTCACTCCGACCATTAATTTTAATTATACTAATAATTTTTTCTTTTTACAGGTTTTTCACCGGCACTCTCCGTTCCTTGATTTACTGGAAGGAAGGGGTTTTCGTGTGGAGTAATCTCCGCACGCACAAGCCCGTCTTGTTTTATTAATTAGTAACTAATTTATTATTTTCTCTCTTTTTTTTTCTAGATGTTCCGGACCGTGGTATTTCATCGATTCGTGCGACCGAGTGGGTTTTCCACGAGGAAAAAACCGTACCGTACGAATTCCCGATAACAAGTAAGTACCTTAATTAATTAATTAATTAATTTTAATTTACTTTACACTGTGTCTCGATCCACTTTGTTCAGTTTAATAACCGAATTCACGTGATTTGAACCCGGAGATTCGGAACTAGTCCCCCGGGGGAGATTTGCTCTTATTTTCCTCGAAATCGCGCGAATTAATTATCTTATTTGTAATTCTTCTTTTAATTAATGCTTGAAACTCACTTCGAGTTTAACTTCTTTGTTTCTTTCGCGGCTATAGACTCAAAAATCTGCTGTTAAGCTCCGATTACCGTGGCGGTTCACTTTGCTCTGATTTGGATTTTATCCGTTGGGGCTCGCGTGACCTGTAGCTATCCCCTCCCGCTTGACACTCCGCGTGTTTTTTCTATATATACTTGTTGTTCTATTTTGAAACGGCCTTGAGTGCCTCCTATGTTGTTTTCAAAGATTTTGGTTTTTCGACTGTACTGGTTGTTCGTGTACGAGACCGTTGTCATGCCCTAGTTTTTCTTCTTCTACCCTTGCTAGCAATATTCTTGCCAAAGTATACCATGTCTTATTTCTTTTATGAAAATCAAATTAACCGGTATGCTTAACGGCAGAGTTTGAACTGTTCGGTTATTACAATATAGTTCTATTTCTAATCGCCCGTTTTCTTGTGAAGCCTAACGTCGAGATTTTCACCTATAGTCGCTATTTCAGCTCGATCGAGCCGCGTTCTTTTAATATAAAAAATTTTTTGATCTTGTCGAATGTTTATCGGATATTCCTTTTAAAAAATCACACAGCGTGTTTCCAGTCTTTAATTGATTCTAGCTCACTAATTTGCCCGGTTTTAATTGTCTTTCTCTGCATTTAGGTTTTTTTGTGTTAGCTTCTCATCTGTCCTAACTTGTAACCTATTCTTCTTTCTATTAGTAAGCTATTTAAATATTTTTGTTACTCTATTGTCTTTTCTATTATGAATATTATGTTACTATATCCCTTAGTTATCTTAAGTATATTATTATTATTTAATTTTAATTTTTTTTTTTTTTTTGTCTAAACTATACTTTAGTCTACCTTGTATTATTCTCTGGAAGCCTTCCCTGAAATTATTTTGGCGACCGTTATTATAATACTATCTGTCTTTGCTACTTAGCCGTTTTTAATAAATTATTCCTCTATTTATTCCTCGTATGCCCTTCTACTATGAGCGCAGGCTACCGAGGCTATTAAGTGCTATCTTGATCGCATATCGTTCGAGTTGTCCGCATTTTAGTACAATTTGTTATATTTAAAGAACCGTTTGTCTGATCGAAAATTTTCAAGAGTGCTTTTCGTCAAGAATTATCCTTGTTTTTACTCTAGATCCTTCATTGATCGTTTTTAGCGAAAAATGTTTAACTTTTTCTACAAACTGTGTGGACTTTGATTAGCCCACGACTCTTAAACTATTGCTCTTATGGGACAACTGCATCAGTATATTTATTATCCCTTCGTTACTTTGTTTTTGATTTGCAGATAAAATATACCCGTTTGTTATATTAAAACCAGTTATTTACTCCTGCTCTAGACTTTTGGGACCCCTTATATTATTATAGGGAGCCTATCCGAAAAACTTCAAAAGATGTTAATTCAATTTAAAATTGCTAGATTTCATTTTTTATGTTAATTGTTCTAAATTATCTATTTTGAAAAATATCCCTAAATCTGGTCTTTATCACTTAAGAGTTTTGTTTCACTTCCCTTCACATCTTGGACACCCGTTATACAATTATTTACGGTCTTTTACCTAACGTTGCGTTGGTTCTATGTTATTAACCATACTACATCTACTATATAAATTCTGCATTTGTTGCCCACATGCCCACTTTCTTGAGACAACGGCGGCGAGGTATTATACTACTACCTCGATCTGAGCTCGTTCGAGCAAATCTCATTTTGTTACATTTTGAAATATCTTCCAAGCCATTTGTTTGATCAAAAAATGTCAAGAGTACTTTTATTAAAGAAATGACACTATTTTTCCGATCAGTCCTTTATTTTTCGTTTTTGTCACTTTTAAAACATTTTTCCTAATTCTTTCTTGAACTTTCAATCGTCTATAACTTTACAGTTATTGCTTTTAAGAACAAATACGAAGGGTACATTTATACCTAACTAGTTTTTAGGTTTTCGTTTCTTATGTTAATTACAGGTCTTAATTATACTTGAACCTGTTTTTTACTCTTGATTTGAACTTTAAAAGCGTTTTTTCTAATGTAATAAGGCTATTATTGCAAAAGTACTAAGAGGTCTTTGGTCCGTTAAATAATGCTAATTTTCTATTTTTTATATTCTTCTCCGGTTTTTTACATCCTAAAAATATCTTTTTATTTAGTTCCTTTTATAGGTTATTTCTGGTCTCCAATGATTGGTCGTCTCAAAAAAAGCGTCATGTTCACATTTTGGCTTCCAAATGATCGTTCTATCATATCAAAATTAATAAAAGTATAAGTCGCCACGTGTGCTTGGCTTTGTCGACCATTTTGTTATATATGCGAAAGCAATACGCCGCTGGTTAACCAGCCCCTGTTAAGCCTATACCGTATCTGCTGGTTATCGGCACTTGGGTAGTGAACTACCTTATACGCGTCCTACCTTATCGATCTTTTACAGGCAACTGCAATGTTTTTACAGTGATCTACCTTATCCTAGTTCAACTATCTCTCAGTTACTGCAGAACCCTGCCCTATGCGGGTAATTGCGCCTGTGCCGCTGCAACGCTTGCAGCAAGCACTATGCCGCTGGTCCTTACATTTCTCTTTCTGTTTCAGGCGTGTTTCGATGCTGCTCCCATGCTGCAACCCTTCATCAGGCGGCCCGGGGGGAGAGGGGAGAGACGGACGTCGGGTGTAGTCCACTGAAGCGAGTACCCGTGAGTCTGCTGGAGGTCATCCAAGGTAAGTATCCCGTATGTCGGCCTAGCCCGGCCCCGCGAAGTCCGCTTATTCACAGGCGTCAGTTGACTCAGAGATCTCCTTGTTTTCTCCCGCGTGGTCACACGTCCCGTCCCGTCTTCCTCGTCCTCGTCCTCCTCCCCCTCCTCCGCCCGCACCAGAGTGAGCTGCAACACAGGGAAAACAAACATCTTAGCGCCTATATGCTCTCATTTAGTTTAAAAAATTCTTAACTGTCTTATGCAATACAAAGGGAGAGTCCGCTTAACTTAATTATAATTCTATCATCCTCTCGGCGTCAGCTGATTCCAGGTCTTCCTCGGTGTCCCTCATGATCAGGTTGTCCCTGAGATCCTTTTCTCTTTTTCTCTCTTCTTCCTCCTTCTTTCTCAAGATGTCCTTACAGAAGTTTGCAAAGATTATCCATGTCTTTTCCTCCGCCAGGATCCCCTCAATGATGATTTCTATAGAGAGGTTTTCTGGTCTGGTTTTTAATGCCTCCACCAGTGGTTTTCGTTCTTCTTCCCATCTGAGGCATGCAACGAGTGTGTGATCCGGTGTATCGGGGACTCCGTGATGGTACCAACACTCGTCGGAGGCTGTTTTACCTATTCTTTTCCTGAAATTATTAAAAACACCGTGCCCCGTAAGGGCTTGGGTAATATAAAAATTTAGTTGACCATGTTTTCTGTTGATCCATTTCTCTATATCTGGGATGAGTCGGTGAGTCCATCTTCCCACCGTCGCATCATCCCATTCCTCTTGCCACTTCTGTAAGGTGTTTTCTCTTGCTTGCTTCCTTATAACCTTTTTCATGCTGTTTCTCATTACTTCCATTGTCTCCTCTGCGTTTTCTTCTGTATCTACCGGGGTCTCTGTTAGTGTATGCGTGTGTGTGTGTGTTTGAGTGTGTGTGTATGTGTGGGTGTGTGTGTGCGTGTGTGTATTCCTTCTGTCCCCGGTTTCCTCTCTGTTTCTTCTTTCGTAGCTTATTAATTCTGCCACTTCATTTTCTTTCTCGAAGGTTTCTCTCCTTTCTCTTATTTTCAGGTTCCAGGGTACAACTCCGGATAATACCGATAGCGTTTCTAGTGGAACTGACCTATACGCCGATACTACCTTTGTTAGCCCAATTTTCTGTGTTCTCTTCAATAATTTCCTGTTGGTCGGTTTGTCTGCTGCTTCTGCCCATATCGGTGCTCCATAAAGAACAATCGATTCCATAGTCATATAATAGAGCTTTCGTCCTGATTGTTTCGTTCTCATTGAATTCGTCATGATTCTGCTCAGGGCAGACATCGTCCTAATGGCCTTGTTAGTTGATCTTTCGATTTGTTGTTTGAAATTTTTATTGGAGTCGAAGATAACTCCCAAGTACCTTAGTTCCGTAGTTGGCTTTATTTCAGCTTCTCCGATCCTGAAGGTAAGTTCACCCTCCACCCTCTTACGGTTTAGCATAATAATTTCTGTTTTACTTTCTGCTAATTCTAGACCCGCAGTGGTCATCCACAGTCTAGCTTCTTCTGCCATCTGTTCGGCTCTTATTTTTAGTCTTCTGACTGTTGCTGCTTGTACGATTATCGCTAGATCATCTGCAAAGGCAATTTTTTTACACATCGGTAGGTTATTTGCACTAAGTAGTCCATCATATACCATATTCCATAAAAAGGGGCCCAGGACTGAGCCCTGGGGGACTCCCATTTTCATGTTTAGGCGTATCGTTTCTTCAGGTGCTTCATATTTCACTGCTCTACATCTGAAATAGTCTTTTAGTATCCGAGCGAGGTACTCGGGGATTTTTCTATTTGTTACTTCTCTATGGATGGCCGTCCAGCTAAGCGTGTTAAACGCGTTTTTGACATCCAACGCGATTAATGCAGCAAACCTATTTTTGCTTGAGGCCTCTATAGCTGCTTGCCTCACTTCCTCCATAGCGTGGACTGTCGAGGTTCCTTTAGTGAACCCATACTGGCAAACACTGAACGGCTTCTCTCCAAGCTCTTCGTGGAGCCTCGCTCGGATAACGTACTCGAACAGCTTAGCGGAGGCGTCTAAAATGCATATGGGTCTATAAGCTGTGGGGGTGGAGGGGTCCTTACCTTCCTTCCTCAACAGAACGGTTCTGGCGTATTTCCATTTTTGCGGCATAATTCCTCTCGTCAGGATTCCATTGTATAAGGCGGCAAACCTGTCAGGTCTAAATTGCACCAGTGCCTTGAGGATTTCTGGTTGCATGCCGTCAGTGCCAGGCGCCTTTCCCGGTTTCAGGAGTTTGGCAGCTTCCAGGACTTCTTCCGAGGTGATATCCGGAATTGGTATTGACCTGAAATCATTTGAAACAGGTAGATTATGTGTTTCTGCTGCGTTTCTACCTCCTTGTTGTTCCGCTAGCTGCTCTTTTTGAGGAAAGAGCCCCTTCATAACTTTTCCTGCAAATTGTGCGGAAAGAGTCGCTGGTGGATTATTGTTTTTGACCTGTCTCATGACCGCTTTGTATGGTTTACCCCATACATCTTTGTCGATTGTTTCGCAAAGTTCTTTCCAGGTTTGTTCCTTTGATTTACTAATGACTCTCTGGAGATTCTTTTTCGCAAGTTTATACAGGTAAGTTAATGCCTCCCTTTCGTCATTTTTTCCTTTCTTCCTGGCTTTTTGTGCGGCTCTCCTTAGCCTTTGCGTTTTTGCTCTTTCCTTATTTATTTGCGGGTTCCACCATTTATTACTTCTTCCTTTTGTGGACGTCGTATCAGCCTTGTCCAGCGCCTCGTCGCAGATTTTGTCTATACATTCGAAGAATTTATTTTCTTCTTCGTAGGTGAACGTGCTACCAGCATTTATTGTCTGATCCCTTAGAGTTCGATCCAATGCCAGTCCCAGCCTGGTGATGCCGGACCTCGTGACTTTCCATCTAGCTCCAGGGTTTGTATTTCTCCTTGAGATTCCGTCCGCTGTTCTTAACTCTGTAAGTAGGTATTTATGGTCAGAGGCCGACTCTAAATTCAATACCTTGTTAGAAAATTCTAATTCATTCTTTTGCAGGTCCTGGGTGGTCGCTATAAAGTCCAAGTTTGAAGTGGAACTTCCTCGTTCGAATGTGTGGCCTCCTTCCGGAATACACGGGTAAATATTTATTCTTAGAAGTTCATCTAACAGTATTGTTCCTTTTAGATTATGCTCCTTGGAGCCCCAGGCTGGTGACTTGGCATTGAAATCTCCTCCTAGAATTACGCTGTTACCTTTCGCTATTTCCTGGCTCAAGAATTGCGTTAATCTTTTAATTTTAAATGCGAAGAGATCGGTCGAAATGTTGGGCGATACGTACGTACTCACAATCGTTAGTTTTTCCAATCTTACTGCAGAGTAATCGTCTTCTGATTCGTCCCCATCTTCGAGTCGTCTATTTCCATTAAAATTCGTCACCCAGATTGCTGCTGCTGATCCTGTCTTCGTGTAGATCCAGCTGCCCGGGTTGTAGAGTGGTTCTGAAACTAGTACAAAATCTACGCCCAGCTCTGTTGCAGTTTGGTTTAGCAAGCAGTGCGCCAATCTGCAATGATTCAGGTTTATTTGGAGTATCTTTAAATTGAATTTTATAATTTAGAGCTACCCTTGTCCAAACGTTCCATATATTTTCTATATTGCGGGCAATTGACTGCTCCTGCTACATGTTCAGCTTTGGATGCATGTATGCCCTCCCTTGTGCATAAGATACAGCACCTTATTGCCTCACATCCGTTTATCTGATGCCCCAGGTTTCCACATCTTCTGCATAGTTCCTGTCCCTTCAAGTCTGCAGAACAGTTGTAGGAGAGGTGGCCGAAGGCATGGCATTTAAAGCATCTTAATAAGTTCTGGGTTCTCTTAATTCTGCAGTTTGTAAATCCAATTTTTAGTTTATTTTCTTGACCTAAAATTTCCAGAGCTTCTGAAGGGAGGGAGACGATTGCCGTCTTGGTTCCTCCGTATCCAAATCTAACAGTTTTAATTTGAATTTCCTCTTTTTGTTTTTGCAAGATTCGGGCTAGTTCCTCTTGCAATTCGTCCTTATCAATAGTGGGATCTAAATCCTTTATCTCGTAGACGATTTTCGGTGCCATTCTTCTTACTAAACAGTCCTCTCCTAAGGTCTGTTTAGCAAATGTTTCAAGGACTCCGGCGTTCGTGCCTTTTTCCATTTCGATCACGATATCGCCTCCTCGCGATTTTCTGACCGTATGGATGCCCTTCATGTTGTCTCCCGGATTTGACTTCAGCTGTTTAAACAAATCCGCAAATGTTCTTGTTTCGCTTGTCTTTATTATTATCGCTTCGGATTTTGGTGGAGGCGGCTGTCTGTCCCTCTGAGCTCTCTCTCTTTCCTTTACCTTTTCTTTCTCTTGCTCTTTCTTACTTTTTTCTATTTCTGCGGCCTCTTCCTTCTTTTTCTTCTTAAGGGCCTTCTTCTCCTCTGCTTTCTTCCTGTTTTCCACTATCTTCCATTCCTGTTCTTGTTTCGATTCGGTTTCCGTTGTTTCTGCAGCTTCATCTGTCTCGCTCTCGTAGATTAATAACTTCCTCGCTGCTTCTGCCGTTGTCTTGCCAGTCCCGACCGATATTCCTTTTTTGTCCTCGCTTTTCCTCAGGATATTACATTGTACACCTATATCCTTGTGGAGAAGGCTGTTCTTCAGGTTTTTGTTCTCGATAATTAATTCGATGTTCTTGAGCCTGGTTATTGCTGCTTCCACTTGTCTGTCCGCTTGAGCTGCATGCGTTTTTGTGGGACTTCTAACTTCTGTTAGGGGATCCATACAAAAACTTTTCAATTCTTTTGTAGACGACTTAGTTTTCTTGAGAAGGGTCGATAATTCTCTTATCAGTTTGAGAATGTCCTCTTCCTCTTCTTTTTCTCTCTCTATTTCTTTTTCTCTTTCTTTTCTCTTTTCTTCCTCTTTAGATTGATTCAGCTTAGTATTCGAGGTGTTATTACGGTCGTCTATCCTTTTCTTTTTCATAGTCGTGCTTCCAATAAGGACCACATCTGAAAATTGGGATTCCGAGTCCGACTCGAAATTCTCCCTGTCTCTTTTGGTTCTTTCTTTTTCTGTGCTTCTTTTCATCTTATCGCTTTTTCTAAATATAATTCCTTTATCCGGTGGGTGGCGTGGCGTTAGCCACTTCTCCTCTTCATCCATCTTCCTTCTTTCTTCTTCAGTATCTGTTATATTTGTTTCTCTCTCAATGGTACCGTCTACGTTATGTCTGTCTGTGTGAGAGTTTACTTGTGTTTGTAAGGGTCGGTTTGTTTGCCTGTGTGTACTTATCTAAGTGTGTATATGTCAGTCTTTGGTGGCGGTTATTTCTGTCCTTGTATTGTTTTTCTGTCTATGTGTCTATCCTGCTTCTTCTTCTTCTTCTTCTCTCTTCCTAGTCCTCTGTCCCTGTTTGTTTGCTTGCTGTATGTAGGCTCGCTCGGGGTCGGTCGGTTAGGTCGGTTACGCAACGATCGCAGCCCCCCTCCCCTTCCCTCCGCTCGAGCTCCTTTAACTATCTAACGCTTGTTTAACAGGCCGCTGGTTATAACCTACTGCAATTTACTGTTTCAAATCCCTATTGTTTCTGTATCTACTCTTTTTATTCTTATTATTCCACTTTTCTCTATATTAATAGCTGTTTTTATTTCTTCTAGGTTGCACTACGGATAAGGTATGTCGATTTCAAATTATGTGTTGTCAATTTCAAATTATATGTTATACTGCGGAGTTGTATTGCTTTTTTTTTTTTATTTTTTCTAAACTTATATTATTCTTAGCTGAAATTATAAAAAAATTTTTTCTTATTTTCAGGTGTTTTTAGGTAAGTAGTGGTTAAACTATTCTGAGGTAAGTAGTGGTTAAACTATTCTGATTTTATTTGCTAATTCTCTTATCTGTGTTTCTATTGCTATTTGTATTTCAATTTCAGGTTCTGCTTCTAATTTTGTTTCTTATTCTCTTTTTTATCTATATTTCTTATTTTTCTCTATTTCTATTTAACTTTCTCCAATTCTATTTCTATTTCTGTTTACAGGAAACTCTTGGTTATCGCCTTACCTGACACAGAAATTATATTATGAAATTAGAAAATTAGAGTTATCTAACGCAAAGATATTTGCAATTATTATTATTACAAACTGGTCAATTTACTTTAACTGTTATTTATTGTATGATCTTTTGTACTTTTTGTTCTAATTTTAGGTACTTATTGTATGCGCTTTCAGGGGAGGTAGTAATTTCGGAACGCCCAGAGATAAACGGGTATTTGTCTCTGTTTCATTTTCTAAAATTACAGAATCACCTAAAAATTACAATGTCTGTCGTAGTTAAAACTATTTCGCTTATTCAAAATTGTTTGTAAATCTAATACAGTATAATAGTGCTTAGTATAATATAGTATAGTATAGTATACGAAATGCAATAAATTCAAATTCAAATTCAAAAACACTAAAATAAACTAACTTCTTATTTAACTTTTAACGTATCTTATCTTATTTTATTCGCTACTGTAAATAATTTTCTAGCCTCTATGTATATATATATATATATATATATATATATATATTTCTATAAATGTTCTTATTTTCTAGTCTTAAACGCTACCTTATTTTTAATTGATTTTTTTTTGGTTTTTTCGCTCTTAGCCTAATTTAACCTATCATTAAAACGCCTGCGCGTGGTCTAAACGTGTCAAGGTGTCGATACCTTCTCTTACTCTAATTTTTTATTCTTAACTGTATGTTACTTCTTTTATTTTACACGATATACAAAATCTGCTTTGGCGAAATGCCAGCCCTGCTCTCTGGCTTTCCAAAGAGCCCCCACACGGTTTTATCGTACCCGGCGTTTTCTTAGGTGTTTTCGCGATTATGGTTCCGTACGAAAATTGACCTATCGGGCCGAAATTCGGTATACGCCTATTTCGGAGGGTGGCGAGTCTTTCGGGGTCGGATTGGAGAAGTATTCTCCCCCCTGAAAAACTTTTTCGATTTTGCCCCCTCCTTTCCGAGCTGTGGGAAAAATTACCTCGAATTTTGAGATTTTCAAAAAGCTGATCCGGTAGTCGGTTAGGGCTCGGCTAGAGCTTTACAACGAGCCGTCGCACGCCTAGATCGGATAAAGTCTAAGTTTTTCTTATACACCGGGTGTCCCATAAATTTTCGACTGAAAAAATTTTCTGGGTAGGCTATCCTCTTGGGGGGGGGGGGGGGGTATCTCGGGGTTGGCGACTGGTCTCCGAAGAAGTTTCGGAGGTACACGATTTTCGCCTCCGGCCCCCCGTTCTCGAGATAACGACCCTAACACCTACAGGGATAGGTTTTACGAGAAAACTTCCTATAGGGCGATTGCTTCTTATGTCTATCCCTATCCGTAGCTGCACTAATAGATGTGGGTTAGTTATATAAAAACCGCTAGTTCTCTCTTGTGTTCAAGGTCAAATGATCTCTTTTCCTACTTTTCTCTACTCTTTCCTATTTTTAGGCACTAAACCCTTTCTCCTACCTTATTTTTATGAGATACGACCGACCCCTCGCGGTGTGGTCCCTCTTCCTGGTCCGTGTGTATCGGTTTATCTGGTGGTACTTCTCTATTTCGAAATTTTTTCCCTAAATTCCTCACTTTAAGTCCTTTTTACTCACTTTCAGTTAATGCACTTCTGTTCTCAATGTGTCCCTCACTCCGACCATTAATTTTAATTATACTAATAATTTTTTCTTTTTACAGGTTTTTCACCGGCACTCTCCGTTCCTTGATTTACTGGAAGGAAGGGGTTTTCGTGTCGAGTAATCTCCGCACGCACAAGCCCGTCTTGTTTTATTAATTAGTAACTAATTTATTATTTTCTCTCTTTTTTTTTCTAGATGTTCCGGACCGTGGTATTTCATCGATTCGTGCGACCGAGTGGATTTTCCACGAGGAAAAAACCGTACCGTACGAATTCCCGATAACAAGTAAGTACCTTAATTAAATAATTAATTAATTTTAATTTACTTTACACTGTGTCTCGATCCACTTTGTTCAGTTTAATAACCGAATTCACGTGATTTGAACCCGGAGATTCGGAACTAGTCCCCCGGGGGAGATTTGCTCTTATTTTCCTCGAAATCGCGCGAATTAATTATCTTATTTGTAATTCTTCTTTTAATTAATGCTTGAAACTCACTTCGAGTTTAACTTCTTTGTTTCTTTCGCGGCTATAGACTCAAAAATCTGCTGTTAAGCTCCGATTACCGTGGCGGTTCACTTTGCTCTGGTCCTCTATCCTATCCTATCCTCTATCCTATCCTCTATCCTATCCTATCCTCTATCCTATCCTATCCTCTATCCTATCCTATCCTATCCTATCCTATCCTATCCTCTATCCTATCCTATCCTCTATCCTATCCTATCCTCTATCGTCTCCTATCCTCTATCCTATCGAATCCCCTATCCTATCCTCTATCCGATCATATCCTCTATCCTATCCTATCCTCTATAATATCGTATCCTCTATCCTATAATATCATCTACCCTAGCCTAATCTCTATCCTATTCTATCCTCTATCCTATTCTATAATCTATCCTATCCGCTATGCAATCCTATCCTCTATCCTATCCTATCCTCTATCCTATCCTATCCTCTATCCTATCCTATCCTATCCTATCCTATCCTATCCTCTATCCTATCCTACCCTCTATCCTATCCTATCTTCCATCCTATCCTATCCTCTATCCTATCCTATCCTCTATCCTATCCTATCCTCTATCCTATCCTATCCTCTATCCTATCCTATCCTCTATCCTATTCTATCCTCTATCCTATCCTATCCTCTATCCTATCCTCTATCCTACCCTATCCTCTATCCTATCCTATCCTCTATCTATCCTCTATCCTATCCTATCCTCTATCCAATCCTATCCTCTATCCTATCCTATCCTCTATCCTATCCTCTCCTCTATCCTAACCTATCCTCTATCCTATCCTCTATCCTATCCTCTATCCTATCCTCTATGCTATCCTATCCTCTATTCTATCCTCTATCGTATCGTATCCTGTATCCTATCCCATCCCCTGCCCTATCCTATCCTCTATCCTATCATATCCTCTATCCTATGCTATCCACTATCCTATAATATCCTCTACCCTATTCTCTATCCTATCCTATCCTCTATCTATCCTCTATCCTATCCTATCCTCTATCCTCTATCTATCCTCTATCCTATCCTATCCTATATCCTATCCTATCCTCTATCCTATCCTATCCTCTATCCTATCCTATCCTCTATCCTATCCTATCCTCTATCCTATAATATCATCTATCCTATACTATCCTCTACCCTCTCCTATCCTTTATACTATCCAATCCTCTATCGTATCCTCTATCCTATCCTATCCTCTATCCTATCCAATCCCCTATCCTATCCTCTATGCAATCCTCTCCTCTATCCTATCCTATCCTCTATAATAACGTATCCTCTGTCCTATCCTGTCCTCTATCCTATAATATCATCTATCCTATCCTATTCTCCATCCTATCCTATCCTATCCCCTAACGTATCCTATCCTCTATACTATCCAATCCTATATCCTATACTCTATCCTATCCAATCCTCTAATCTATCTTATCCTCTAACCTATCCTATCCTCTGTCCTATCCTATCCAAAATCGTATCCTCTATCCTATCCTCTCCTCAATCCTATCCTATCCTCTATCCTATCCTATCCTCTATCCTATCCAATCCTCTGTTCTATAATATCCTCTGTTCTATAATATCCTCTATCCTATCCACTCCTCTATCCTATCCTCTATCCTATCCTCTATCCTATCCTCTATGCTATCCTATCCTCTATCCTATCCTCTATCGTATCGTATCCTGTATCCTATCCCATCCCCTGCCCTATCCTATACTCTATCCTATCATATCCTCTATCCTATGCTATCCACTATCCTACCATATCCTCTACCCTATTCTCTATCCTATCTTATCCTCTATCTATCCTCTATCCTATCCTATCCTCTATCCTATCCTATCCTCTATCCTATCCTATCCTCTATCCTATCCTATCCTCTATCCTATCCTATCCTCTAACCTATCCTATCCTCTATCCTATCCTCTCCTCTATCCTAACCTATCCTCTATCCTATCCTCTATCCTATCCTCTATCCTATCCTCTATGCTATCCTATCCTCTATCCTATCCTCTATCGTATCGTATCCTGTATCCTATCCCATCCCCTGCCCTATCCTATACTCTATCCTATCATATCCTCTATCCTATGCTATCCACTATCCTATAATATCCTCTACCCTATTCTCTATCCTATCCTATCCTCTATCTATCCTCTATCCTATCCTATCCTCTATCCAATCCTATCCTCTATCCTATCCTATCCTCTATCCTATCCTCTCCTCTATCCTAACCTATCCTCTATCCTATCCTCTATCCTATCCTCTATCCTATCCTCTATGCTATCCTATCCTCTATCCTATCCTCTATCGTATCGTATCCTGTATCCTATCCCATCCCCTGCCCTATCCTATACTCTATCCTATCCTCTATCCTATCCTCTATGCTATCCTATCCTCTATCCTATCCTCTATCGTATCGTATCCTGTATCCTATCCCATCCCCTGCCCTATCCTATACTCTATCCTATCATATCCTCTATCCTATGCTATCCACTATCCTATAATATCCTCTACCCTATTCTCTATCCTATCCTATCCTCTATCTATCCTCTATCCTATCCTATCCTCTATCCTCTATCTATCCTCTATCCTATCCTATCCTATATCCTATCCTATCCTCTATCCTATCCTATCCTCTATCCTATCCTATCCTCTATCGTATCCTATCCTCTATCCTATAATATCATCTATCCTATACTATCCTCTACCCTCTCCTATCCTTTATACTATCCAATCCTCTATCGTATCCTCTATCCTATCCTATCCTCTATCCTATCCAATCACCTATCCTATCCTCTATGCAATCCTCTCCTCTATCCTATCCTATCCTCTATAATAACGTATCCTCTGTCCTATCCTGTCCTCTATCCTATAATATCATCTATCCTATCCTATTCTCCATCCTATCCTATCCTATCCCCTAACGTATCCTATCCTCTATACTATCCAATCCTATATCCTATACTCTATCCTATCCAATCCTCTAATCTATCTTATCCTCTAACCTATCCTATCCTCTGTCCTATCCTATCCAAAATCGTATCCTCTATCCTATCCTCTCCTCAATCCTATCCTAACATCTATCCTATCCTATCCTCTATCCTATCCTATCCTCTATCCTATCCTATCCTCTATCCTATCCAATCCTCTGTTCTATAATATCCTCTGTTCTATAATATCCTCTATCCTATCCACTCCTCTATCCTATCCTCTATCCTATCCTCTATCCTATCCTCTATGCTATCCTATCCTCTATCCTATCCTCTATCGTATCGTATCCTGTATCCTATCCTATCCTCTATCCTATCCTATCCTCTATCCTGTCCTATCCTCTATCCTATCATATCCTCTATCCTATCCTATCCTCTATCGTATCCTATCCTCTATCCTATCCTATCCTCTATCGTCTCCTATCCTCTATCCTATCCAATCCCCTATCCTATCCTCTATGCGATACCATCCTCTATGCTATCCTATCACCTATCCTATTCTATAATCTATCCTATCCTCTATGCAATCCTATCCTCTATCCTATCCTATCCCCTACCCTATCCAATCCCCTATCCTATCCTCTATCCTATCCTCTATCCTATCCTATCCTCTATCCCATCCTGTCCTCTATCCTATCATATAATCTATCCTATCCTATCCTCTATCCTATCCTATCCTCTATCCTATCCTATCCTCTATCCTATCCTATCCTCTATCCTATCCTATCCTCTATCCTATCCTATCCTCTATCCTATCCTATCCTCTATCCTATCCTATCCTCTATCCTATCCTATCCTCTATCGTCTCCTATCCTCTTTCCTATCCAATCCCCTACCCTATCCTCTATCCTATCCTATCCTCTATAATATCGTATCCTCTAACCTATCCTATCCTCTATAATATCCTATCCTCTATCCTATCCTATCCTCTATCCTGTCCCATCCTCTATCCTATCCTATCCACTATCCTATCCTATCCTCTATCCTATCCTATCCTCTATCCTATCCTATCCTCTATCCTATCCTCTATTCTATGCTATCCTCTATCCTATCCTATCATCTATCCTATCCTATCCTCTATCCTATCCTCTATAATATCGTATCCTCTACCCAATCCTATCCTCTATCCTATCCTATCCTCTATCCTATCCTATCCTCTATCCTATCCTATCCTCTATCCTATCCTATCCTCTATCCTATCCTATCATCTATCCTATCCTATCCTATCCTCTATCCTATCCTCTATCCTATCCTCTATCCTATCCTCTATCCTATCCTATCCTCTATCTATTCCTATCCTCTATCCTATTCTATACTCTATTCTATCCTATCCTCTATCCTATCCTATTCTCTATCCTATCCTCTATCCTATCCTATCCTCTATCCTATCCTATCATCTATCCTATACTATCCTCTACCCTCTCCTATCCTTTATACTATCCAATCCTCTATCGTGTCCTCTATCCTATCCTATCCTCTATCCTATCCAATCCCCTATCCTATCCTCTATGCAATCCTCTCCTCTATCCTATCCTATCCTCTATAATAACGTATCCTCTGTCCTATCCTGTCCTCTATCCTATAATATCATCTATCCTATCCTATTCTCCATCCTATCCTATCCTATCCCCTAACGTATCCTATCCTCTATACTATCCAATCCTATATCCTATACTCTATCCTATCCAATCCTCTAATCTATCTTATCCTCTAACCTATCCTATCCTCTGTCCTATCCTATCCAAAATCGTATCCTCTATCCTATCCTCTCCTCAATCCTATCCTTTCCTCTATCCTATCCTATCCTCTATCCTATCCAATCCTCTGTTCTATAATATCCTCTGTTCTATAATATCCTCTATCCTATCCACTCCTCTATCCTATCCTCTATCCTATCCTCTATCCTATCCTCTATGCTATCCTATCCTCTATCCTATCCTCTATCGTATCGTATCCTGTATCCTATCCCATCCCCTGCCCTATCCTATACTCTATCCTATCATATCCTCTATCCTATGCTATCCACTATCCTACCATATCCTCTACCCTATTCTCTATCCTATCCTATCCTCTATCTATCCTCTATCCTATCCTATCCTCTATCCTATCCTATCCTCTATCCTATCCTATCCTCTATCCTATCCTATCCTCTATCCTATCCTATCCTCTATCCTATCCTATCCTCTATCCTATCCTCTCCTCTATCCTAACCTATCCTCTATCCTATCCTCTATCCTATCCTCTATCCTATCCTCTATGCTATCCTATCCTCTATCCTATCCTCTATCGTATCGTATCCTGTATCCTATCCCATCCCCTGCCCTATCCTATACTCTATCCTATCATATCCTCTATCCTATGCTATCCACTATCCTATAATATCCTCTACCCTATTCTCTATCCTATCCTATCCTCTATCTATCCTCTATCCTATCCTATCCTCTATCCAATCCTATCCTCTATCCTATCCTATCCTCTATCCTATCCTCTCCTCTATCCTAACCTATCCTCTATCCTATCCTCTATCCTATCCTCTATCCTATCCTCTATGCTATCCTATCCTCTATACTATCCTCTATCGTATCGTATCCTGTATCCTATCCCATCCCCTGCCCTATCCTATACTCTATCCTATCATATCCTCTATCCTATGCTATCCACTATCCTATAATATCCTCTACACTATTCTCTATCCTATCCTATCCTCTATCTATCCTCTATCCTATCCTATCCTCTATCCTCTATCTATCCTCTATCCTATCCTATCCTATATCCTATCCTATCCTCTATCCCATCCTATCCTCTATCCTATCCTATCCTCTATCCTATCCTATCCTCTATCCTATAATATCATCTATCCTATACTATCCTCTACCCTCTCCTATCCTTTATACTATCCAATCCTCTATCGTATCCTCTATCCTATCCTATCCTCTATCCTATCCAATCCCCTATCCTATCCTCTATGCAATCCTCTCCTCTATCCTATCCTATCCTCTATAATAACGTATCCTCTGTCCTATCCTGTCCTCTATCCTATAATATCATCTATCCTATCCTATTCTCCATCCTATCCTATCCTATCCCCTAACGTATCCTATCCTCTATACTATCCAATCCTATATCCTATACTCTATCCTATCCAATCCTCTAATCTATCTTATCCTCTAACCTATCCTATCCTCTGTCCTATCCTATCCAAAATCGTATCCTCTATCCTATCCTCTCCTCAATCCTATCCTAACATCTATCCTATCCTATCCTCTATCCTATCCTATCCTCTATAATATCGTATCCTCTGTCCTATCCTGTCCTCCATCCTATAATATCATCTATCCTATCCTATTCTCTATCCTATCCTATCGTATCACCTAACGTATCCTATCCTCTATCCTATCCAATCTTATATCCTATAATCTATCCTATCCTATCCTCTATTATATCCTATCCTCTATCCTTTCCTATCCTCTATCCTATCCTATCCTCTATGCAATCCTATCCTCTATCCTATCCTATCCTCTATCGTATCCTATTCTCTATCCTATCCAATCCTATCCTATATCCTATCCTATCCTCTATCCTATCCTATCCTCTTATCCTATCCTATCCTCTATCCTATCCTATCCTCTATCCTATCCGATCCTCTATCCTATCCAATCCTATATCGTATCCTATATGCTATCCTATCCTCTATCCTATCCTATCCTGTATCCTATCCGATCCTCTATCCTATCCTATCCTCTATAGTATCCTATCCTCTATCCTATCCTATCCTTTCCTCTATACTATCCTATCCTCTATCCTATTCTATACTCTATCCTATCCTATCCTATCCTCTATCGTATCCTTTCCTCTATACTATCCTATTCTCTATCCCATCCTATTCTCTATCCAATCCTATCCTATCCTCTATCGTATCCTATTCTCTATCCTATCCAATCCTATATCGTATCCTCTATGCTATCCTATCCTCTATCCTATCCTATCCTGTATCCTATCCGATCCTCTATCCTATCCTATCATCTATAATATCGTATCCTCTGTCCTATCCTTGCTCTATCCTATAATATCATCTATCCTATCCTATTCTCTATCCTATCCTATCCTCTATCCTATCCTATCCTCTATCCCATCCAATTCTCTATCCAATCCTATCCTATCCTGTATCCTATCCTATCCTATCCTATCCTCTATCCTATCCTATCCTCTATCCTATCCAATCCTCTGTCCGATCCTATTCTCTATCCAATCCTATACTATCCTCTATCGTATCCTATTCTCTATCCTATCCAATCGTATATCGTATCCTCTATACTATCCTATCCTCTATCCTATCCTATCCTCTATCCTATCCTATCCTCTTATCCTTATCCTATCATCTATCGTATCCTATCCTCTATACTATCCTATCCTCTATCCTATCCTATCCTCTATCCTATCCTATCCACTATCGTCTCCTATCTTCTATCCTATCCAATCCCCTATCCTATCCTCTATCCTGTCCTCTACCCTATCCTATCCTCTATCCTATCCTATCCTCTATCCTATCCTATCCTCTATCCTAGCCTATCCCCTATCCTATCCTATCCTCTATCCTATCCTATCCTCTATCATATCCTATCCTCTATCCTATCCTATTCTCTATCCTATCCTATCCTCTATCCTATCCTTTCCGCTATCCTATCCTATCCTCTATAATATCGTATCCTCTGTCCTATCCTTGCTCTATCCTATAATATCATATATCCTATCCTATCCTCTATCCTATCCTATCCTCTTTCCTATCCTATCCTCTATCCTATCCTATCCTCTATCCTGTCCTATCCTCTATAATATCGTATCCTCTGTCCTATCCTTGCTCCATCCTATAATATCATATATCCTATCCTATTCTCTATCCTATCCTATCCTATCCTCTATCCTAGCCAATCCTATAACCTATACTCTATCCTATCCTATCCTCTATCCTATCCTATCCTGTATCCTATCCCATCCTCTATCCTATCCTATCCTCTACCCTATCCTATCCTCTATCCTATCCTATCCTCTATCCTATCCTATCCTGTATCCTATCCGATCCTCTATCCTATCCTATCATCTATAATATCGTATCCTCTGTCCTATCCTTGCTCTATCCTATAATATCATATATCCTATCCTATCATCTATCGTATCCTATCCTCTATCCTATCCTATCCTCTATCCTATCCTATCCTCTATCCTATCCTATCCTCTATCCTATCCTATCCTCTATCCTATCCTATCCTATCCTCTATCCTATCCTTTCCTCTATACTATCCTATCCTCTATCCCATCCTATTCTCTATCCAATCCTATCCTATCCTCTATCGTATCCTATTCTCTATCCTATCCAATCCTATATCGTATCCTCTATGCTATCCTATCCTCTATCCTATCCTATCCTGTATCCTATCCGATCCTCTATCCTATCCTATCATCTATAATATCGTATCCTCTGTCCTATCCTTGCTCTATCCTATAATATCATATATCCTATCCTATTCTCTATCCTATCCTATCTTATCCTCTATCGTATCCTATCCTCTATCCTATCCAATCCTATATCCTATCTTCTATCCTATCCTATCCTCTATCCTATCCTATCCTCTTATCCTATCCTATCCTCTATCCTATCCTATCCTCTATCCTATCCTATCCTCTATCCTATCCTATCCTCTATCCTATCCTCTATCCTATCCTCTATCCTATCCTTTCCTCTATCCTATCCTATCCTCTATCATCATCCTATTCTCTATCCAATCCTATCCTATCCTCCATCGTATCCTATTCTCTATCCTATCCAATCCTATATAGTATCCTCTATCCTATCCTATCCTCTATCCTATCCTATCCTATATCCTATTCTATACTCTATCTTATCCTATCCTCTATCCTAGCCAATCCTATAACCTATACTCTATCCTATCCTATACTCTATCCTATCCTATCCTGTATCCTATCCTATCCTCTATCGTATCCTATCCTCTATCCTATCCTATCCTATCCTATCCTCTATCCTATCCTATCCTATCCTCTTATCCTATCCTATCCTCTATCCTATCCTATCCTATCCTCTATCCTATCCTATCCTCTATCCTATCCTTTCCTCTATACTATCCTATACTCTATCGTATCCTATCCTCTATCCTATCCAATCCTATATCCTATACTATATCATATCCTATCCTCTATCCTATCCTATCCTCTATCCGATCCTATCCTCTATCCTATCCTATCCTGTATCCTATACTATGTTGTATCCTATCCTATCCTCTATCCTATCCTATCCTCTATCCTATCCTATCCTCTATCCTATCCTATCCTCTATCCTATCCCATCCTCTATCCTATCCTATCCTCTATCCTATCTTATCCTCTATCCTAGCCTATCCTCTATCCTATCCTATCCTCTATCCTATCCCATCCTCTATCCTATCCTATCCTCTATCCTATCCTATCCTCTATCCTAGCCTATCCTCTATCCTATCCTATCCTGTATCCTATCCTATCCTCTACCCTATCCTATCCTCTATCCTATCCTATCCTCTATCCTATCCTATCCTCTATCCTATCCTATCCTCTATCCTATCCTATCCTCTATCGTATCCCATCCTCTATCCTATCCTATCCTCTATCCTATCCTATCCTCTATCCCATCCTATTCTCTATCCAATCCTATCCTATTCTCTATCGTATCCTATTCTCTATCCTATCCAATCCTATATCGTATCCTATATCCTATCCTATCCTCTATCCTATCATATCCTCTATCCTATCCTATCCTATCCTCTTATCCTATCCTATCCTCAATCCTATCCTATCCTATCCTCTATCCTATCCTATCCTCTATCCTATCCTTTCCTCTATACTATCCTATACTCTATCGTATCCTATCCTCTATCCTATCCAATCCTATATCCTATACTCTATCATATCCTATCCTCTATCCTATCCTATCCTCTATCCGATTCTATCCTATATCCTATCCTATCCTGTATCCTATCCTATGTTGTATCCTATCCTACGTTGTATCCTATCCTATCCTCTATCCTATCCTATCCTCTATCCTATCCTATCCTCTATCCTATCCCATCCTCTATCCTATCCTATCCTCTATACTATCCTATCCTCTATCCTAGCCTATCCTCTATCCTATCCTATCCTGTATCCTATCCTATCTTCTATCCTATCCTATCCTCTATCCTATCCTATCCTCTATCCTATCCTATCCTCTATCCTATCCTATCCTCTATCCTATCCCATCCTCTATCCTATAATATCCTCTATCCTATCCTATCCTATTCTCTATCGTATCCTATATCCTATCCTATCCTCTATCCTATCCTATCCTCTATCCTATCCTATCCTCTATCCTATCATATCCTCTATCCTATCCTATCCTCTATCCTAGCCTATCCCCTATCCCATCCTATCCTCTATCCTATCCTATCCTCTATCCTATCCTATCCTCTATCCCATCCTATTCTCTATCCAATCCTATCCTATCCTCTATCGTATCCTATTCTCTATCCTATCCAATCCTATATCGTATCCTCTATCCTATCCTATCCACTATCCTATCCTATCCTGTATCCTATGCTATCCTCTATCCTATCCTATCCTCTATCCTATCCTATCCTCTATCCTATCCTATCCTCTATCCTATCCTATCCTTTATCCTATCCTATCCTCTATCCTATTTTATCCTCTATCCTATCCTATCCTCTATCCTATCCTTTCCGCTATCCTATCCTATCCTCTATAATATCGTATCCTCTGTCCTATCCTTGCTCTATCCTATAATATCATATATCCTATCCTATCCTCTATCCTATCCTATCCTCTATCCTATCCTATCCTGTATCCTATCCTATCCTCTATCCTATCCTATCCTCTATCCTATCCTATCCTCTATCCGATCCTATTCTCTATCCAATCCTATACTATCCTCTATCGTATCCTATTCTCTACCCTATCCAATCGTATATCGTATCCTCTATACTATCCTATCCTCTATCCTATCCTATCCTGTATCCTATCCTATCCTCTATCCTATCCTATCCTCTATCCTATCCTATCCTTTATCCTATCCTATCCTCTATCCTATCCTATCCTCTATCAAATCCTTTCCGCTATCCTATCCTATCCTCTATCCTATCCTATCCTCTTATCCTATCCTATCCTCTATCCTATCCTATCCTCTATCCTATCCTATCCCCTAACCTATCCTATCCTCTATCCTATCCTATCCTCTATCCTATCCTATCCTCTTTCCTATCCTATCCTCAATCCTACCCTATCCTCTGTCGTATCCTATCCTCTACCCTATCCAATCCTATAACCTATACTCTATCCTATTCTCTATCCTATCCTATCCTCTATCCTATCCTATCCACTATCGTCTCCTATCTTCTATCCTATCCAATCCCCTATCCTATCCTCTATCCTGTCCTCTACCCTATCCTATCCTCTATCCTATCCTATCCTCTATACTATCCTATCCTCTATCATATCCTATCCTCTTACCTATAATATCATCTATCCTATTCTATACTCTATCTTATCCTATCCTCTATCCTAGCCAATCCTATAACCTATACTCTATCCTATCCTATACTCTATCCTATCCTATCCTGTATCCTATCCTATCCTCTATCCTATCCTATCCTCTATCCTATCCTATCCTATCCTATCCTCTATCCTATCCTATCCTATCCTCTTATCCTATCCTATCCTCTATCCTATCCTATCCTATCCTCTATCCTATCCTATCCTCTATCCTATCCTTTCCTCTATACTATCCTATACTCTATCGTATCCTATCCTCTATCCTATCCAATCCTATATCCTATACTATATCATATCCTATCCTCTATCCTATCCTATCCTCTATCCGATCCTATCCTCTATCCTATCCTATCCTGTATCCTATACTATGTTGTATCCTATCCTATCCTGTATCCTATCCTATCCTCTACCCTATCCTATCCTCTATCCTATCCTATCCTCTATCCTATCCTATCCTCTATCCTATCCTATCCTCTATCCTATCCTATCCTCTATCGTATCCCATCCTCTATCCTATCCTATCCTCTATCCTATCCTATCCTCTATCCCATCCTATTCTCTATCCAATCCTATCCTATTCTCTATCGTATCCTATTCTCTATCCTATCCAATCCTATATCGTATCCTATATCCTATCCTATCCTCTATCCTATCCTATCCTCTATCCTATCCTATCCTCCATCCTATCCTATCCTCTATTTTATCCTATCCTCTATCCTATCCCATCCTCTATCCTATCCTATCCTCTATCCTATCCTATCCTCTATCCCATCCTATTCTCTATCCAATCCTATCCTATTCTCTATCGTATCCTATTCTCTATCCTATCCAATCCTATATCGTATACTATATCCTATCCTATCCTCTATCCTATCCTATCCTCTATCCTATTCTATCCTCTATCCTACCCTATCCTCTATCCTATCCCATCCTCTATCCTATCCTATCCTCTATCCTATCCTATCCTCTATCCCATCCTATTCTCTATCCAATCCTATCCTATCCTCTATCGTATCCTATTCTCTATCCTATCCAATCCTATATCGTATCCTCTATCCTATCCTATCCACTATCCTATCCTATCCTGTATCCTATGCTATCCTCTATCCTATCCTATCCTCTATCCTATCCTATCCTCTATCCTATCCTATCCTCTATCCTATCCTATCCTTTATCCTATCCTATCCTCTATGCTATCCTATCCTCTATCCTATCCTTTCCGCTATCCTATCCTATTCTCTATAATATCGCATCCTCTGCCCTATCCTTGCTCTATCCTATAATATCATATATCCTATCCTATTCTCTATCCTATCCTATCCTATCATCTATCCTATTCTATACTCTATCCTATCCTATCCTCTATCCTATACTATCCTCTACCCTATCCTATCCTCTATCCTATCCTATCATCTATCCTATCCGATCCTCTATCCTATCCTATCCTCTATAATATCGTATCCTCTATCATATCCTATCCTCTTACCTATAATATCATCTATCCTATTCTATACTCTATCTTATCCTATCCTCTATCCTATAATATTCTCTGTCCTATCCTTTCCACTATCCTATCTTAGTCTCTATCCTATCCTATACTCCATCCTATCCTATCCTCTATCCTATCCTATCCTCTATCCTATCATATCCTCTATCCTATCCTATCCTATCCTCTTATCCTATCCTATCCTCAATCCTATCCTATCCTATCCTCTATCCTATCCTATCCTCTATCCTATCCTTTCCTCTATACTATCCTATACTCTATCGTATCCTATCCTCTATCCTATCCAATCCTATATCCTATACCCTATCATATCCTATCCTCTATCCTATCCTATCCTCTATCCGATTCTATCCTATATCCTATCCTATCCTGTATCCTATCCTATGTTGTATCCTATCCTACGTTGTATCCTATCCTATCCTCTATCCTATCCTATCCTCTATCCTATCCTATCCTCTATCCTATCCCATCCTCTATCCTATCCTATCCTCTATACTATCCTATCCTCTATCCTAGCCTATCCTCTATCCTATCCTATCCTGTATCCTATCCTATCTTCTATCCTATCCTATCCTCTATCCTATCCTATCCTCTATCCTATCCTATCCTCTATCCTATCCTATCCTCTATCCTATCCCATCCTCTATCCTATAATATCCTCTATCCTATCCTATCCTATTCTCTATCGTATCCTATTTCCTATCCTATCCTCTATCCTATCCTATCCTCTATCCTATCCTATCCTCTATCCTATCCTATCCTCTATCCTAGCCTATCCCCTATCCCATCCTATCCTCTATCCTATCCTATCCTCTATCCTATCCTATCCTCTATCCCATCCTATTCTCTATCCAATCCTATCCTATCCTCTATCGTATCCTATTCTCTATCCTATCCAATCCTATATCGTATCCTCTATCCTATCCTATCCACTATCCTATCCTATCCTGTATCCTATGCTATCCTCTATCCTATCCTATCCTCTATCCTATCCTATCCTCTATCCTATCCTATCCTCTATCCTATCCTATCCTTTATCCTATCCTATCCTCTATCCTATCCTATCCTCTATCCTATCCTATCCTCTATCCTATCCTTTCCGCTATCCTATCCTATCCTCTATAATATCGTATCCTCTGTCCTATCCTTGCTCTATCCTATAATATCATATATCCTATACTATCCTCTATCCTATCCTATCCTCTTTCCTATCCTATCCTCTATCCTATCCTCTTTCCTATCCTATCCTCTATCCTATCCTATCCTCTATCCTGTCCTATCCTCTATAATATCGTATCCTCTGTCCTATCCTTGCTCCATCCTATAATATCATATATCCTATCCTATTCTCTATCCTATCCTATCCTATCCTCTATCCTAGCCAATCCTATAACCTATACTCTATCCTATCCTATACTCTATCCTATCCTATCCTGTATCCTATCCTATCCTCTATCCTATCCTATCCTCTATCCTATCCTATCCTATCCTATCCTCTATCCTATCCTATCCTATCCTCTTATCCTATCCTATCCTCTATCCTATCCTATCCTATCCTCTATCCTATCCTATCCTCTATCCTATCCTTTCCTCTATACTATCCTATACTCTATCGTATCCTATCCTCTATCCTATCCAATCCTATATCCTATACTATATCATATCCTATCCTCTATCGTATCCTATCCTCTATCCGATCCTATCCTCTATCCTATCCTATCCTGTATCCTATACTATGTTGTATCCTATCCTATCCTCTATCCTATCCTATCCTCTATCCTATCCTATCCTCTATCCTATCCTATCCTCTATCCTATCCCATCCTCTATCCTATCCTATCCTCTATCCTATCTTATCCTCTATCCTAGCCTATCCTCTATCCTATCCTATCCTCTATCCTATCCCATCCTCTATCCTATCCTATCCTCTATCCTATCCTATCCTCTATCCTAGCCTATCCTCTATCCTATCCTATCCTGTATCCTATCCTATCCTCTACCCTATCCTATCCTCTATCCTATCCTATCCTCTATCCTATCCTATCCTCTATCCTATCCTATCCTCTATCCTATCCTATCCTCTATCGTATCCCATCCTCTATCCTATCCTATCCTCTATCCTATCCTATCCTCTATCCCATCCTATTCTCTATCCAATCCTATCCTATTCTCTATCGTATCCTATTCTCTATCCTATCCAATCCTATATCGTATCCTATATCCTATCCTATCCTCTATCCTATCCTATCCTCTATCCTAACCTATCCTCCATCCTATCCTATCCTCTATTTTATCCTATCCTCTATCCTATCCCATCCTCTATCCTATCCTATCCTCTATCCTATCCTATCCTCTATCCCATCCTATTCTCTATCGTATCCTATTCTCTATCCTATCCAATCCTATATCGTATACTATATCCTATCCTATCCTCTATCCTATCCTATCCTCTATCCTATTCTATCCTCTATCCTACCCTATCCTCTATCCTATCCCATCCTCTATCCTATCCTATCCTCTATCCTATCCTATCCTCTATCCCATCCTATTCTCTATCCAATCCTATCCTATCCTCTATCGTATCCTATTCTCTATCCTATCCAATCCTATATCGTATCCTCTATCCTATCCTATCCACTATCCTATCCTATCCTGTATCCTATGCTATCCTCTATCCTATCCTATCCTCTATCCTATCCTATCCTCTATCCTATCCTATCCTCTATCCTATCCTATCCTTTATCCTATCCTATCCTCTATCCTATCCTATCCTCTATCCTATCCTTTCCGCTATCCTATCCTATTCTCTATAATATCGCATCCTCTGCCCTATCCTTGCTCTATCCTATAATATCATATATCCTATCCTATTCTCTATCCTATCCTATCCTATCATCTATCCTATTCTATACTCTATCCTATCCTATCCTCTATCCTATACTATCCTCTACCCTATCCTATCCTCTATCCTATCCTATCATCTATCCTATCCGATCCTCTATCCTATCCTATCCTCTATAATATCGTATCCCCTATCATATCCTATCCTCTTACCTATAATATCATCTATCCTATTCTATACTCTATCTTATCCTATCCTCTATCCTATAATATTCTCTGTCCTATCCTTTCCACTATCCTATCTTATGCTCTATCCTATCCTATACTCCATCCTATCCTATCCTCTATCCTATCCTATCCTCTATCCTATCATATCCTCTATCCTATCCTATCCTATCCTCTTATCCTATCCTATCCTCAATCCTATCCTATCCTATCCTCTATCCTATCCTATCCTCTATCCTATCCTTTCCTCTATACTATCCTATACTCTATCGTATCCTATCCTCTATCCTATCCAATCCTATATCCTATACTCTATCATATCCTATCCTCTATCCTATCCTGTCCTCTATCCGATTCTATCCTATATCCTATCCTATCCTGTATCCTATCCTATGTTGTATCCTATCCTACGTTGTATCCTATCCTATCCTCTATCCTATCCTATCCTCTATCCTATCCTATCCTCTATCCTATCCCATCCTCTATCCTATCCTATCCTCTATACTATCCTATCCTCTATCCTAGCCTATCCTCTATCCTATCCTATCCTGTATCCTATCCTATCTTCTATCCTATCCTTTCCTCTATCCTATCCTATCCTCTATCCTATCCTATCCTCTATCCTATCCTATCCTCTATCCTATCCCATCCTCTATCCTATAATATCCTCTATCCTATCCTATCCTATTCTCTATCGTATCCTATATCCTATCCTATCCTCTATCCTATCCTATCCTCTATCCTATCCTATCCTCTATCCTATCCTATCCTCTATCCTAGCCTATCCCCTATCCCATCCTATCCTCTATCCTATCCTATCCTCTATCCTATCCTATCCTCTATCCCATCCTATTCTCTATCCAATCCTATCCTATCCTCTATCGTATCCTATTCTCTATCCTATCCAATCCTATATCGTATCCTCTATCCTATCCTATCCACTATCCTATCCTATCCTGTATCCTATGCTATCCTCTATCCTATCCTATCCTCTATCCTATCCTATCCTCTATCCTATCCTATCCTCTATCCTATCCTATCCTTTATCCTATCCTATCCTCTATCCTATCCTATCCTCTATCCTATCCTATCCTCTATCCTATCCTTTCCGCTATCCTATCCTATCCTCTATAATATCGTATCCTCTGTCCTATCCTTGCTCTATCCTATAATATCATATATCCTATCCTATCCTCTATCCTATCCTATCCTCTTTCCTATCCTATCCTCTATCCTATCCTATCCTCTATCCTGTCCTATCCTCTATAATATCGTATCCTCTGTCCTATCCTTGCTCCATCCTATAATATCATATATCCTATCCTATTCTCTATCCTATCCTATCCTATCCTCTATCCTAGCCAATCCTATAACCTATACTCTATCCTATCCTATCCTCTATCCTATCCTATCCTGTATCCTATCCCATCCTCTATCCTATCCTATCCTCTACCCTATCCTATCCTCTATCCTATCCTCTATCCTATCCTATCCTGTATCCTATCCGATCCTCTATCCTATCCTATCATCTATAATATCGTATCCTCTGTCCTATCCTTGCTCTATCCTATAATATCATATATCCTATCCTATCATCTATCGTATCCTATCCTCTATCCTATCCTATCCTCTATCCTATCCTATCCTCTATCCTATCCTATCCTCTATCCTATCCTATCCTCTATCCTATCCTATCCTATCCTCTATCCTATCCTTTCCTCTATACTATCCTATCCTCTATCCCATCCTATTCTCTATCCAATCCTATCCTATCCTCTATCGTATCCTATTCTCTATCCTATCCAATCCTATATCGTATCCTCTATGCTATCCTATCCTCTATCCTATCCTATCCTGTATCCTATCCGATCCTCTATCCTATCCTATCATCTATAATATCGTATCCTCTGTCCTATCCTTGCTCTATCCTATAATATCATATATCCTATCCTATTCTCTATCCTATCCTATCTTATCCTCTATCGTATCCTATCCTCTATCCTATCCAATCCTATATCCTATCTTCTATCCTTTCCTATCCTCTATCCTATCCTATCCTCTTATCCTATCCTATCCTCTATCCTATCCTATCCTCTATCCTATCCTATCCTCTATCCTATCCTATCCTCTATCCTATCCTATCCTCTATCCTATCCTATCCTATATCCTATCCTATCCTCTATCCTATCCTATCCTCTATCCTATCCTATCCTCTATCCTAACCGATCCTCTATCCTATCCTATCCTCTATCATATCCTATCCTCTTTCCTATAATATCATCTATCCTATCCTATTCTCTATCCTATCCTATCCTCTATCCTATCCTATCCTCTATCCCATCCTATTCTCTATCCAATCCTATCCTATCCTGTATCCTATCCTATCCTCTATCCTATCCTATCCTATCCTATCCTCTATCCTATCCTATCCTCTATCCTATCCTATCCTCTATCCGATCCTATTCTCTATCCAATCCTATACTATCCTCTATCGTATCCTATTCTCTATCCTATCCAATCGTATATCGTATCCTCTATACTATCCTATCCTCTATCCTATCCTATCCTGTATCCTATCCTATCCTCTATCCTATCCTATCCTCTATCCTATCCTATCCTATCCTATCCTCTATCCTATCCTATCCTCTATCCTATCCTATCCTCTATCCGATCCTATTCTCTATCCAATCCTATACTATCCTCTATCGTATCCTATTCTCTACCCTATCCAATCGTATATCGTATCCTCTATACTATCCTATCCTCTATCCTATCCTATCCTGTATCCTATCCTATCCTCTATCCTATCCTATCCTCTATCCTATCCTATCCTTTATCCTATCCTATCCTCTATCCTATCCTATCCTCTATCAAATCCTTTCCGCTATCCTATCCTATCCTCTATCCTATCCTATCCTCTTATCCTATCCTATCCTCTATCCTATCCTATCCTCTATCCTATCCTATCCCCTAACCTATCCTATCCTCTATCCTATCCTATCCTCTATCCTATCCTATCCTCTTTCCTATCCTATCCTCAATCCTACCCTATCCTCTGTCGTATCCTATCCTCTACCCTATCCAATCCTATAACCTATACTCTATCCTATTCTCTATCCTATCCTATCCTCTAACCTATCCTATCCACTATCGTCTCCTATCTTCTATCCTATCCAATCCCCTATCCTATCCTCTATCCTGTCCTCTACCCTATCCTATCCTCTATCCTATCCTATCCTCTATACTATCCTATCCTCTATCATATCCTATCCTCTTACCTATAATATCATCTATCCTATTCTATACTCTATCTTATCCTATCCTCTATCCTAGCCAATCCTATAACCTATACTCTATCCTACCCTATACTCTATCCTATCCTATCCTGTATCCTATCCTATCCTCTATCCTATCCTATCCTCTATCCTATCCTATCCTATCCTATCCTCTATCCTATCCTATCCTATCCTCTTATCCTATCCTATCCTCTATCCTATCCTATCCTATCCTCTATCCTATCCTATCCTCTATCCTATCCTTTCCTCTATACTATCCTATACTCTATCGTATCCTATCCTCTATCCCATCCAATCCTATATCCTATACTATATCATATCCTATCCTCTATCCTATCCTATCCTCTATCCGATCCTATCCTCTATCCTATCCTATCCTGTATCCTATACTATGTTGTATCCTATCCTATCCTCTATCCTATCCTATCCTGTATCCTATCCTATCCTCTATCCTATCCTATCCTCTATCCTATCCCATCCTCTATCCTATCCTATCCTCTATCCTATCTTATCCTCTATCCTAGCCTATCCTCTATCCTATCCTATCCTCTATCCTATCCCATCCTCTATCCTATCCTATCCTCTATCCTATCCTATCCTCTATCCTAGCCTCTATCCTATCCTATCCTCTATCCTATCCTATCCTCTATCCGATCCTATTCTCTATCCAATCCTATACTATCCTCTATCGTATCCTATTCTCTATCCTATCCAATCGTATATCGTATCCTCTATACTATCCTATCCTCTATCCTATCCTATCCTGTATCCTATCCTATCCTCTATCCTATCCTATCCTCTATCCTATCCTATCCTATCCTATCCTCTATCCTATCCTATCCTCTATCCTATCCTATCCTCTATCCGATCCTATTCTCTATCCAATCCTATACTATCCTCTATCGTATCCTATTCTCTACCCTATCCAATCGTATATCGTATCCTCTATACTATCCTATCCTCTATCCTATCCTATCCTGTATCCTATCCTATCCTCTATCCTATCCTATCCTCTATCCTATCCTATCCTTTATCCTATCCTATCCTCTATCCTATCCTATCCTCTATCAAATCCTTTCCGCTATCCTATCCTATCCTCTATCCTATCCTATCCTCTTATCCTATCCTATCCTCTATCCTATCCTATCCTCTATCCTATCCTATCCCCTAACCTATCCTATCCTCTATCCTATCCTATCCTCTATCCTATCCTATCCTCTTTCCTATCCTATCCTCAATCCTACCCTATCCTCTGTCGTATCCTATCCTCTACCCTATCCAATCCTATAACCTATACTCTATCCTATCCTATCCACTATCGTCTCCTATCTTCTATCCTATCCAATCCCCTATCCTATCCTCTATCCTGTCCTCTACCCTATCCTATCCTCTATCCTATCCTATCCTCTATACTATCCTATCCTCTATCATATCCTATCCTCTTACCTATAATATCATCTATCCTATTCTATACTCTATCTTATCCTATCCTCTATCCTAGCCAATCCTATAACCTATACTCTATCCTATCCTATACTCTATCCTATCCTATCCTGTATCCTATCCTATCCTCTATCCTATCCTATCCTCTATCCTATCCTATCCTATCCTATCCTCTATCCTATCCTATCCTATCCTCTTATCCTATCCTATCCTCTATCCTATCCTATCCTATCCTCTATCCTATCCTATCCTCTATCCTATCCTTTCCTCTATACTATCCTATACTCTATCGTATCCTATCCTCTATCCTATCCAATCCTATATCCTATACTATATCATATCCTATCCTCTATCCTATCCTATCCTCTATCCGATCCTATCCTCTATCCTATCCTATCCTGTATCCTATACTATGTTGTATCCTATCCTATCCTCTATCCTATCCTATCCTGTATCCTATCCTATCCTCTATCCTATCCTATCCTCTATCCTATCCCATCCTCTATCCTATCCTATCTTCTATCCTATCCTTTCCTCTATCCTATCCTATCCTCTATCCTATCCTATCCTCTATCCTATCCTATCCTCTATCCTATCCCATCCTCTATCCTATAATATCCTCTATCCTATCCTATCCTATTCTCTATCGTATCCTATATCCTATCCTATCCTCTATCCTATCCTATCCTCTATCCTATCCTATCCTCTATCCTATCCTATCCTCTATCCTAGCCTATCCCCTATCCCATCCTATCCTCTATCCTATCCTATCCTCTATCCTATCCTATCCTCTATCCCATCCTATTCTCTATCCAATCCTATCCTATCCTCTATCGTATCCTATTCTCTATCCTATCCAATCCTATATCGTATCCTCTATCCTATCCTATCCACTATCCTATCCTATCCTGTATCCTATGCTATCCTCTATCCTATCCTATCCTCTATCCTATCCTATCCTCTATCCTATCCTATCCTCTATCCTATCCTATCCTTTATCCTATCCTATCCTCTATCCTATCCTATCCTCTATCCTATCCTATCCTCTATCCTATCCTTTCCGCTATCCTATCCTATCCTCTATAATATCGTATCCTCTGTCCTATCCTTGCTCTATCCTATAATATCATATATCCTATCCTATCCTCTATCCTATCCTATCCTCTTTCCTATCCTATCCTCTATCCTATCCTATCCTCTATCCTGTCCTATCCTCTATAATATCGTATCCTCTGTCCTATCCTTGCTCCATCCTATAATATCATATATCCTATCCTATTCTCTATCCTATCCTATCCTATCCTCTATCCTAGCCAATCCTATAACCTATACTCTATCCTATCCTATCCTCTATCCTATCCTATCCTGTATCCTATCCCATCCTCTATCCTATCCTATCCTCTACCCTATCCTATCCTCTATCCTATCCTCTATCCTATCCTATCCTGTATCCTATCCGATCCTCTATCCTATCCTATCATCTATAATATCGTATCCTCTGTCCTATCCTTGCTCTATCCTATAATATCATATATCCTATCCTATCATCTATCGTATCCTATCCTCTATCCTATCCTATCCTCTATCCTATCCTATCCTCTATCCTATCCTATCCTCTATCCTATCCTATCCTCTATCCTATCCTATCCTATCCTCTATCCTATCCTTTCCTCTATACTATCCTATCCTCTATCCCATCCTATTCTCTATCCAATCCTATCCTATCCTCTATCGTATCCTATTCTCTATCCTATCCAATCCTATATCGTATCCTCTATGCTATCCTATCCTCTATCCTATCCTATCCTGTATCCTATCCGATCCTCTATCCTATCCTATCATCTATAATATCGTATCCTCTGTCCTATCCTTGCTCTATCCTATAATATCATATATCCTATCCTATTCTCTATCCTATCCTATCTTATCCTCTATCGTATCCTATCCTCTATCCTATCCAATCCTATATCCTATCTTCTATCCTTTCCTATCCTCTATCCTATCCTATCCTCTTATCCTATCCTATCCTCTATCCTATCCTATCCTCTATCCTATCCTATCCTCTATCCTATCCTATCCTCTATCCTATCCTATCCTCTATCCTATCCTATCCTATATCCTATCCTATCCTCTATCCTATCCTATCCTCTATCCTATCCTATCCTCTATCCTAACCGATCCTCTATCCTATCCTATCCTCTATCATATCCTATCCTCTTTCCTATAATATCATCTATCCTATCCTATTCTCTATCCTATCCTATCCTCTATCCTATCCTATCCTCTATCCCATCCTATTCTCTATCCAATCCTATCCTATCCTGTATCCTATCCTATCCTCTATCCTATCCTATCCTATCCTATCCTCTATCCTATCCTATCCTCTATCCTATCCTATCCTCTATCCGATCCTATTCTCTATCCAATCCTATACTATCCTCTATCGTATCCTATTCTCTATCCTATCCAATCGTATATCGTATCCTCTATACTATCCTATCCTCTATCCTATCCTATCCTGTATCCTATCCTATCCTCTATCCTATCCTATCCTCTATCCTATCCTATCCCATCCTATCCTCTATCCTATCCTATCCTCTATCCTATCCTATCCTCTATCCGATCCTATTCTCTATCCAATCCTATACTATCCTCTATCGTATCCTATTCTCTACCCTATCCAATCGTATATCGTATCCTCTATACTATCCTATCCTCTATCCTATCCTATCCTGTATCCTATCCTATCCTCTATCCTATCCTATCCTCTATCCTATCCTATCCTTTATCCTATCCTATCCTCTATCCTATCCTATCCTCTATCAAATCCTTTCCGCTATCCTATCCTATCCTCTATCCTATCCTATCCTCTTATCCTATCCTATCCTCTATCCTATCCTATCCTCTATCCTATCCTATCCCCTAACCTATCCTATCCTCTATCCTATCCTATCCTCTATCCTATCCTATCCTCTTTCCTATCCTATCCTCAATCCTACCCTATCCTCTGTCGTATCCTATCCTCTACCCTATCCAATCCTATAACCTATACTCTATCCTATCCTATCCACTATCGTCTCCTATCTTCTATCCTATCCAATCCCCTATCCTATCCTCTATCCTGTCCTCTACCCTATCCTATCCTCTATCCTATCCTATCCTCTATACTATCCTATACTCTATCATATCCTATCCTCTTACCTATAATATCATCTATCCTATTCTATACTCTATCTTATCCTATCCTCTATCCTAGCCAATCCTATAACCTATACTCTATCCTATCCTATACTCTATCCTATCCTATCCTGTATCCTATCCTATCCTCTATCCTATCCTATCCTCTATCCTATCCTATCCTATCCTATCCTCTATCCTATCCTATCCTATCCTCTTATCCTATCCTATCCTCTATCCTATCCTATCCTATCCTCTATCCTATCCTATCCTCTATCCTATCCTTTCCTCTATACTATCCTATACTCTATCTTATCCTATCCTCTATCCTAGCCAATCCTATAACCTATACTCTATCCTACCCTATACTCTATCCTATCCTATCCTGTATCCTATCCTATCCTCTATCCTATCCTATCCTCTATCCTATCCTATCCTATCCTATCCTCTATCCTATCCTATCCTATCCTCTTATCCTATCCTATCCTCTATCCTATCCTATCCTATCCTCTATCCTATCCTATCCTCTATCCTATCCTTTCCTCTATACTATCCTATACTCTATCGTATCCTATCCTCTATCCTATCCAATCCTATATCCTATACTATATCATATCCTATCCTCTATCCTATCCTATCCTCTATCCGATCCTATCCTCTATCCTATCCTATCCTGTATCCTATACTATGTTGTATCCTATCCTATCCTCTATCCTATCCTATCCTGTATCCTATCCTATCCTCTATCCTATCCTATCCTCTATCCTATCCCATCCTCTATCCTATCCTATCCTCTATCCTATCTTATCCTCTATCCTAGCCTATCCTCTATCCTATCCTATCCTCTATCCTATCCCATCCTCTATCCTATCCTATCCTCTATCCTATCCTATCCTCTATCCTAGCCTCTATCCTATCCTATCCTCTATCCTATTCTATCCTCTATCCGATCCTATTCTCTATCCAATCCTATACTATCCTCTATCGTATCCTATTCTCTATCCTATCCAATCGTATATCGTATCCTCTATACTATCCTATCCTCTATCCTATCCTATCCTGTATCCTATCCTATCCTCTATCCTATCCTATCCTCTATCCTATCCTATCCTATCCTATCCTCTATCCTATCCTATCCTCTATCCTATCCTATCCTCTATCCGATCCTATTCTCTATCCAATCCTATACTATCCTCTATCGTATCCTATTCTCTACCCTATCCAATCGTATATCGTATCCTCTATACTATCCTATCCTCTATCCTATCCTATCCTGTATCCTATCCTATCCTCTATCCTATCCTATCCTCTATCCTATCCTATCCTTTATCCTATCCTATCCTCTATCCTATCCTATCCTCTATCAAATCCTTTCCGCTATCCTATCCTATCCTCTATCCTATCCTATCCTCTTATCCTATCCTATCCTCTATCCTATCCCATCCTCTATCCTATCCTATCTTCTATCCTATCCTTTCCTCTATCCTATCCTATCCTCTATCCTATCCTATCCTCTATCCTATCCTATCCTCTATCCTATCCCATCCTCTATCCTATAATATCCTCTATCCTATCCTATCCTATTCTCTATCGTATCCTATATCCTATCCTATCCTCTATCCTATCCTATCCTCTATCCTATCCTATCCTCTATCCTATCCTATCCTCTATCCTAGCCTATCCCCTATCCCATCCTATCCTCTATCCTATCCTATCCTCTATCCTATCCTATCCTCTATCCCATCCTATTCTCTATCCAATCCTATCCTATCCTCTATCGTATCCTATTCTCTATCCTATCCAATCCTATATCGTATCCTCTATCCTATCCTATCCACTATCCTATCCTATCCTGTATCCTATGCTATCCTCTATCCTATCCTATCCTCTATCCTATCCTATCCTCTATCCTATCCTATCCTCTATCCTATCCTATCCTTTATCCTATCCTATCCTCTATCCTATCCTATCCTCTATCCTATCCTATCCTCTATCCTATCCTTTCCGCTATCCTATCCTATCCTCTATAATATCGTATCCTCTGTCCTATCCTTGCTCTATCCTATAATATCATATATCCTATCCTATCCTCTATCCTATCCTATCCTCTTTCCTATCCTATCCTCTATCCTATCCTATCCTCTATCCTGTCCTATCCTCTATAATATCGTATCCTCTGTCCTATCCTTGCTCCATCCTATAATATCATATATCCTATCCTATTCTCTATCCTATCCTATCCTATCCTCTATCCTAGCCAATCCTATAACCTATACTCTATCCTATCCTATCCTCTATCCTATCCTATCCTGTATCCTATCCCATCCTCTATCCTATCCTATCCTCTACCCTATCCTATCCTCTATCCTATCCTCTATCCTATCCTATCCTGTATCCTATCCGATCCTCTATCCTATCCTATCATCTATAATATCGTATCCTCTGTCCTATCCTTGCTCTATCCTATAATATCATATATCCTATCCTATCATCTATCGTATCCTATCCTCTATCCTATCCTATCCTCTATCCTATCCTATCCTCTATCCTATCCTATCCTCTATCCTATCCTATCCTCTATCCTATCCTATCCTATCCTCTATCCTATCCTTTCCTCTATACTATCCTATCCTCTATCCCATCCTATTCTCTATCCAATCCTATCCTATCCTCTATCGTATCCTATTCTCTATCCTATCCAATCCTATATCGTATCCTCTATGCTATCCTATCCTCTATCCTATCCTATCCTGTATCCTATCCGATCCTCTATCCTATCCTATCATCTATAATATCGTATCCTCTGTCCTATCCTTGCTCTATCCTATAATATCATATATCCTATCCTATTCTCTATCCTATCCTATCTTATCCTCTATCGTATCCTATCCTCTATCCTATCCAATCCTATATCCTATCTTCTATCCTTTCCTATCCTCTATCCTATCCTATCCTCTTATCCTATCCTATCCTCTATCCTATCCTATCCTCTATCCTATCCTATCCTCTATCCTATCCTATCCTCTATCCTATCCTATCCTCTATCCTATCCTATCCTATATCCTATCCTATCCTCTATCCTATCCTATCCTCTATCCTATCCTATCCTCTATCCTAACCGATCCTCTATCCTATCCTATCCTCTATCATATCCTATCCTCTTTCCTATAATATCATCTATCCTATCCTATTCTCTATCCTATCCTATCCTCTATCCTATCCTATCCTCTATCCCATCCTATTCTCTATCCAATCCTATCCTATCCTGTATCCTATCCTATCCTCTATCCTATCCTATCCTATCCTATCCTCTATCCTATCCTATCCTCTATCCTATCCTATCCTCTATCCGATCCTATTCTCTATCCAATCCTATACTATCCTCTATCGTATCCTATTCTCTATCCTATCCAATCGTATATCGTATCCTCTATACTATCCTATCCTCTATCCTATCCTATCCTGTATCCTATCCTATCCTCTATCCTATCCTATCCTCTATCCTATCCTATCCTATCCTATCCTCTATCCTATCCTATCCTCTATCCTATCCTATCCTCTATCCGATCCTATTCTCTATCCAATCCTATACTATCCTCTATCGTATCCTATTCTCTACCCTATCCAATCGTATATCGTATCCTCTATACTATCCTATCCTCTATCCTATCCTATCCTGTATCCTATCCTATCCTCTATCCTATCCTATCCTCTATCCTATCCTATCCTTTATCCTATCCTATCCTCTATCCTATCCTATCCTCTATCAAATCCTTTCCGCTATCCTATCCTATCCTCTATCCTATCCTATCCTCTTATCCTATCCTATCCTCTATCCTATCCTATCCTCTATCCTATCCTATCCCCTAACCTATCCTATCCTCTATCCTATCCTATCCTCTATCCTATCCTATCCTCTTTCCTATCCTATCCTCAATCCTACCCTATCCTCTGTCGTATCCTATCCTCTACCCTATCCAATCCTATAACCTATACTCTATCCTATCCTATCCACTATCGTCTCCTATCTTCTATCCTATCCAATCCCCTATCCTATCCTCTATCCTGTCCTCTACCCTATCCTATCCTCTATCCTATCCTATCCTCTATACTATCCTATACTCTATCATATCCTATCCTCTTACCTATAATATCATCTATCCTATTCTATACTCTATCTTATCCTATCCTCTATCCTAGCCAATCCTATAACCTATACTCTATCCTATCCTATACTCTATCCTATCCTATCCTGTATCCTATCCTATCCTCTATCCTATCCTATCCTCTATCCTATCCTATCCTATCCTATCCTCTATCCTATCCTATCCTATCCTCTTATCCTATCCTATCCTCTATCCTATCCTATCCTATCCTCTATCCTATCCTATCCTCTATCCTATCCTTTCCTCTATACTATCCTATACTCTATCTTATCCTATCCTCTATCCTAGCCAATCCTATAACCTATACTCTATCCTACCCTATACTCTATCCTATCCTATCCTGTATCCTATCCTATCCTCTATCCTATCCTATCCTCTATCCTATCCTATCCTATCCTATCCTCTATCCTATCCTATCCTATCCTCTTATCCTATCCTATCCTCTATCCTATCCTATCCTATCCTCTATCCTATCCTATCCTCTATCCTATCCTTTCCTCTATACTATCCTATACTCTATCGTATCCTATCCTCTATCCTATCCAATCCTATATCCTATACTATATCATATCCTATCCTCTATCCTATCCTATCCTCTATCCGATCCTATCCTCTATCCTATCCTATCCTGTATCCTATACTATGTTGTATCCTATCCTATCCTCTATCCTATCCTATCCTGTATCCTATCCTATCCTCTATCCTATCCTATCCTCTATCCTATCCCATCCTCTATCCTATCCTATCCTCTATCCTATCTTATCCTCTATCCTAGCCTATCCTCTATCCTATCCTATCCTCTATCCTATCCCATCCTCTATCCTATCCTATCCTCTATCCTATCCTATCCTCTATCCTAGCCTCTATCCTATCCTATCCTCTATCCTATCCTATCCTCTATCCGATCCTATTCTCTATCCAATCCTATACTATCCTCTATCGTATCCTATTCTCTATCCTATCCAATCGTATATCGTATCCTCTATACTATCCTATCCTCTATCCTATCCTATCCTGTATCCTATCCTATCCTCTATCCTATCCTATCCTCTATCCTATCCTATCCTATCCTATCCTCTATCCTATCCTATCCTCTATCCTATCCTATCCTCTATCCGATCCTATTCTCTATCCAATCCTATACTATCCTCTATCGTATCCTATTCTCTACCCTATCCAATCGTATATCGTATCCTCTATACTATCCTATCCTCTATCCTATCCTATCCTGTATCCTATCCTATCCTCTATCCTATCCTATCCTCTATCCTATCCTATCCTTTATCCTATCCTATCCTCTATCCTATCCTATCCTCTATCAAATCCTTTCCGCTATCCTATCCTATCCTCTATCCTATCCTATCCTCTTATCCTATCCTATCCTCTATCCTATCCTATCCTCTATCCTATCCTATCCCCTAACCTATCCTATCCTCTATCCTATCCTATCCTCTATCCTATCCTATCCTCTTTCCTATCCTATCCTCAATCCTACCCTATCCTCTGTCGTATCCTATCCTCTACCCTATCCAATCCTATAACCTATACTCTATCCTATCCTATCCACTATCGTCTCCTATCTTCTATCCTATCCAATCCCCTATCCTATCCTCTATCCTGTCCTCTACCCTATCCTATCCTCTATCCTATCCTATCCTCTATACTATCCTATACTCTATCATATCCTATCCTCTTACCTATAATATCATCTATCCTATTCTATACTCTATCTTATCCTATCCTCTATCCTAGCCAATCCTATAACCTATACTCTATCCTATCCTATACTCTATCCTATCCTATCCTGTATCCTATCCTATCCTCTATCCTATCCTATCCTCTATCCTATCCTATCCTATCCTATCCTCTATCCTATCCTATCCTATCCTCTTATCCTATCCTATCCTCTATCCTATCCTATCCTATCCTCTATCCTATCCTATCCTCTATCCTATCCTTTCCTCTATACTATCCTATACTCTATCGTATCCTATCCTCTATCCTATCCAATCCTATATCCTATACTATATCATATCCTATCCTCTATCCTATCCTATCCTCTATCCGATCCTATCCTCTATCCTATCCTATCCTGTATCCTATACTATGTTGTATCCTATCCTATCCTCTATCCTATCCTATCCTGTATCCTATCCTATCCTCTATCCTATCCTATCCTCTATCCTATCCCATCCTCTATCCTATCCTATCCTCTATCCTATCTTATCCTCTATCCTAGCCTATCCTCTATCCTATCCTATCCTCTATCCTATCCCATCCTCTATCCTATCCTATCCTCTATCCTATCCTATCCTCTATCCCATCCTATTCTCTATCCAATCCTATCCTATTCTCTATCGTATCCTATTCTCTATCCTATCCAATCCTATATCGTATCCTATATCCTATCCTATCCTCTATCCTATCCTATCCTCTATCCTATCCTATCCTCCATCCTATCCTATCCTCTATTTTATCCTATCCTCTATCCTATCCTATCCTCTATCCTATCCTATCCTTTATCCTATCCTATCCTCTATCCTATCCTATCCTCTATCCTATCCTTTCCGCTATCCTATCCTACTCTCTATAATATCGCATCCTCTGCCCTATCCTTGCTCTATCCTATAATATCATATATGCTATCCTATTCTCTATCCTATCCTATCCTATCATCTATCCTATTCTATACTCTATCCTATCCTATCCTCTATCCTATACTATCCTCTACCCTATCCTATCCTCTATCCTATCCTATCATCTATCCTATCCGATCCTCTATCCTATCCTATCCTCTATAATATCGTATCCTCTATCATATCCTATCCTCTTACCTATAATATCATCTATCCTATTCTATACTCTATCTTATCCTATCCTCTATCCTATAATATTCTCTGTCCTATCCTTTCCACTATCCTATCTTATGCTCTATCCTATCCTATACTCCATCCTATCCTATCCTCTATCCTATCCTATCCTCTATCCTATCATATCCTCTATCCTATCCTATCCTATCCTCTTATCCTATCCTATCCTCAATCCTATCCTATCCTATCCTCTATCCTATCCTATCCTCTATCCTATCCTTTCCTCTATACTATCCTATACTCTATCGTATCCTATCCTCTATCCTATCCAATCCTATATCCTATACTCTATCATATCCTATCCTCTATCCTATCCTGTCCTCTATCCGATTCTATCCTATATCCTATCCTATCCTGTATCCTATCCTATGTTGTATCCTATCCTACGTTGTATCCTATCCTATCCTCTATCCTATCCTATCCTCTATCCTATCCTATCCTCTATCCTATCCCATCCTCTATCCTATCCTATCCTCTATACTATCCTATCCTCTATCCTAGCCTATCCTCTATCCTATCCTATCCTGTATCCTATCCTATCTTCTATCCTATCCTTTCCTCTATCCTATCCTATCCTCTATCCTATCCTATCCTCTATCCTATCCTATCCTCTATCCTATCCCATCCTCTATCCTATAATATCCTCTATCCTATCCTATCCTATTCTCTATCGTATCCTATATCCTATCCTATCCTCTATCCTATCCTATCCTCTATCCTATCCCATCCTCTATCCTATCCTATCCTCTATACTATCCTATCCTCTATCCTAGCCTATCCTCTATCCTATCCTATCCTGTATCCTATCCTATCTTCTATCCTATCCTTTCCTCTATCCTATCCTATCCTCTATCCTATCCTATCCTCTATCCTATCCTATCCTCTATCCTATCCCATCCTCTATCCTATAATATCCTCTATCCTATCCTATCCTATTCTCTATCGTATCCTATATCCTATCCTATCCTCTATCCTATCCTATCCTCTATCCTATCCCATCCTCTATCCTATAATATCCTCTATCCTATCCTATCCTATTCTCTATCGTATCCTATATCCTATCCTATTCTCTATCCTATCCAATCCTATATCGTATCCTCTATCCTATCCTATCCACTATCCTATCCTATCCTGTATCCTATGCTATCCTCTATCCTATCATATCCTCTATCCTATCCTATCCTCTATCCTATCCTATCCTCTATCCTATCCTATCCTTTATCCTATCCTATCCTCTATCCTATCCTATCCTCTATCCTATCCTATCCTCTATCCTATCCTTTCCGCTATCCTATCCTATCCTCTATAATATCGTATCCTCTGTCCTATCCTTGCTCTATCCTATAATATCATATATCCTATCCTATCCTCTATCCTATCCTATCCTCTTTCCTATCCTATCCTCTATCCTATCCTATCCTCTATCCTGTCCTATCCTCTATAATATCGTATCCTCTGTCCTATCCTTGCTCCATCCTATAATATCATATATCCGATCCTATTCTCTATCCTATCCTATCCTATCCTCTATCCTAGCCAATCCTATAACCTATACTCTATCCTATCCTATCCTCTATCCTATCCTATCCTGTATCCTATCCCATCCTCTATCCTATCCTATCCTCTACCCTATCCTATCCTCTATCCTATCCTCTATCCTATCCTATCCTGTATCCTATCCGATCCTCTATCCTATCCTATCATCTATAATATCGTATCCTCTGTCCTATCCTTGCTCTATCCTATAATATCATATATCCTATCCTATCATCTATCGTATCCTATCCTCTATCCTATCCTATCCTCTATCCTATCCTATCCTCTATCCTATCCTATCCTCTATCCTATCCTATCCTCTATCCTATCCTATCCTATCCTCTATCCTATCCTTTCCTCTATACTATCCTATCCTCTATCCCATCCTATTCTCTATCCAATCCTATCCTATCCTCTATCGTATCCTATCCTGTATCCTATCCTATCCTCTATCCTATCCTATCCTCTATCCTATCCTATCCTTTATCCTATCCTATCCTCTATCCTATCCTATCCTCTATCAAATCCTTTCCGCTATCCTATCCTATCCTCTATCCTATCCTATCCTCTTATCCTATCCTATCCTCTATCCTATCCTATCCTCTATCCTATCCTATCCCCTAACCTATCCTATCCTCTATCCTATCCTATCCTCTATCCTATCCTATCCTCTTTCCTATCCTATCCTCAATCCTACCCTATCCTCTGTCGTATCCTATCCTCTACCCTATCCAATCCTATAACCTATACTCTATCCTATTCTCTATCCTATCCTATCCTCTATCCTATCCTATCCACTATCGTCTCCTATCTTCTATCCTATCCAATCCCCTATCCTATCCTCTATCCTGTCCTCTACCCTATCCTATCCTCTATCCTATCCTATCCTCTATACTATCCTATCCTCTATCATATCCTATCCTCTTACCTATAATATCATCTATCCTATTCTATACTCTATCTTATCCTATCCTCTATCCTAGCCAATCCTATAACCTATACTCTATCCTATCCTATACTCTATCCTATCCTATCCTGTATCCTATCCTATCCTCTATCCTATCCTATCCTCTATCCTATCCTATCCTATCCTATCCTCTATCCTATCCTATCCTATCCTCTTATCCTATCCTATCCTCTATCCTATCCTATCCTATCCTCTATCCTATCCTATCCTCTATCCTATCCTTTCCTCTATACTATCCTATACTCTATCGTATCCTATCCTCTATCCTATCCAATCCTATATCCTATACTATATCATATCCTATCCTCTATCCTATCCTATCCTCTATCCGATCCTATCCTCTATCCTATCCTATCCTGTATCCTATACTATGTTGTATCCTATCCTATCCTCTATCCTATCCTATCCTGTATCCTATCCTATCCTCTATCCTATCCTATCCTCTATCCTATCCCATCCTCTATCCTATCCTATCCTCTATCCTATCTTATCCTCTATCCTAGCCTATCCTCTATCCTATCCTATCCTCTATCCTATCCCATCCTCTATCCTATCCTATCCTCTATCCTATCCTATCCTCTATCCTAGCCTATCCTCTATCCTATCCTATCCTGTATCCTATCCTATCCTCTACCCTATCCTATCCTCTATCCTATCCTATCCTTTATCCTATCCTATCCTCTATCCTATCCTATCCTCTATCCTATCCTATCCTCTATCGTATCCCATCCTCTATCCTATCCTATCCTCTATCCTATCCTATCCTCTATCCCATCCTATTCTCTATCCAATCCTATCCTATTCTCTATCGTATCCTATTCTCTATCCTATCCAATCCTATATCGTATCCTATATCCTATCCTATCCTCTATCCTATCCTATCCTCTATCCTATCCTATCCTCCATCCTATCCTATCCTCTATTTTATCCTATCCTCTATCCTATCCTATCCTCTATCCTATCCTATCCTTTATCCTATCCTATCCTCTATCCTATCCTATCCTCTATCCTATCCTTTCCGCTATCCTATCCTACTCTCTATAATATCGCATCCTCTGCCCTATCCTTGCTCTATCCTATAATATCATATATCCTATCCTATTCTCTATCCTATCCTATCCTATCATCTATCCTATTCTATACTCTATCCTATCCTATCCTCTATCAAATACTATCCTCTACCATATCCTATCCTCTATCCTATCCTATCATCTATCCTATCCGATCCTCTATCCTATCCTATCCTCTATAATATCGTATCCTCTATCATATCCTATCCTCTTACCTATAATATCATCTATCCTATTCTATACTCTATCTTATCCTATCCTCTATCCTATAATATTCTCTGTCCTATCCTTTCCACTATCCTATCTTATGCTCTATCCTATCCTATACTCCATCCTATCCTATCCTCTATCCTATCCTATCCTCTATCCTATCATATCCTCTATCCTATCCTATCCTATCCTCTTATCCTATCCTATCCTCAATCCTATCCTATCCTATCCTCTATCCTATCCTATCCTCTATCCTATCCTTTCCTCTATACTATCCTATACTCTATCGTATCCTATCCTCTATCCCATCCAATCCTATATCCTATACTCTATCATATCCTATCCTCTATCCTATCCTGTCCTCTATCCGATTCTATCCTATATCCTATCCTATCCTGTATCCTATCCTATGTTGTATCCTATCCTACGTTGTATCCTATCCTATCCTCTATCCTATCCTATCCTCTATCCTATCCTATCCACTATCCTATCCTATCCTGTATCCTATCCCATCCTCTATCCTATCCTATCCTCTACCCTATCCTATCCTCTATCCTATCCTATCCTCTATCCTATCCTATCCTGTATCCTATCCGATCCTCTATCCTATCCTATCATCTATAATATCGTATCCTCTGTCCTATCCTTGCTCTATCCTATAATATCATATATCCTATCCTATCATCTATCGTATCCTATCCTCTATCCTATCCTATCCTCTATCCTATCCTATCCTCTATCCTATCCTATCCTCTATCCTATCCTATCCTCTATCCTATCCTATCCTCTATCCTATCCTATCCTATCCTCTATCCTATCCTTTCCTCTATCCTAACCGATCCTCTATCCTATCCTATCCTCTATCATATCCTATCCTCTTTCCTATAATATCATCTATCCTATCCTATTCTCTATCCTATCCTATCCTCTATCCTATCCTATCCTCTATCCCATCCTATTCTCTATCCAATCCTATCCTATCCTGTATCCTATCCTATCCTGTATCCTATCCTATCCTCTATCCTATCCTATCCTATCCTATCCTCTATCCTATCCTATCCTCTATCCTATCCTATCCTCTATCCGATCCTATTCTCTATCCAATCCTATACTATCCTCTGTCGTATCCTATCCTCTACCCTATCCAATCCTATAACCTATACTCTATCCTATTCTCTATCCTATCCTATCCTCTATCCTATCCTATCCACTATCGTCTCCTATCTTCTATCCTATCCAATCCCCTATCCTATCCTCTATCCTGTCCTCTACCCTATCCTATCCTCTATCCTATCCTATCCTCTATACTATCCTATCCTCTATCATATCCTATCCTCTTACCTATAATATCATCTATCCTATTCTATACTCTATCTTATCCTATCCTCTATCCTATAATATTCTCTGTCCTATCCTTTCCACTATCCTATCTTATGCTCTATCCTATCCTATACTCCATCCTATCCTATCCCCTATCCTATCCTATCCTCTATCCTATCATATCCTCTATCCTATCCCATCCTATCCTCTTATCCTATCCTATCCTCAATCCTATCCTATCCTCTGTCCTATCCTTTCCTCTATACTATCCTATACTCTATCGTATCCTATCCTCTATCCTATCCAATCCTATATCCTATACTCTATCATATCCTATCCTCTATCCTATCCTATCCTCTATCCGATTCTATCCTATATCCTATCCTATCCTGTATCCTATCCTATGTTGTATCCTATCCTACGTTGTATCCTATCCTATCCTCTATCCTATCCTATCCTCTATCCTATCCTATCCTCTATCCTATCCCATCCTCTATCCTATCCTATCCTCTATACTATCCTATCCTCTATCCTATCCTATCCTCTATCCTATCCTATCCTCTATCCTATCCTATCCTCTATCCTATCCCATCCTCTATCCTATAATATCCTCTATCCTATCCTATCCTATTCTCTATCGTATCCTATATCCTATCCTATCCTCTATCCTATCCTATCCTCTATCCTATCCTATCCTCTATCCTATCCTATCCTCTATCCTAGCCTATCCCCTATCCCATCCTATCCTCTATCCTATCCTATCCTCTATCCTATCCTATCCTCTATCCCATCCTATTCTCTATCCAATCCTATCCTATCCTCTATCGTATCCTATTCTCTATCCTATCCAATCCTATATCGTATCCTCTATCCTATCCTATCCACTATCCTATCCTATCCTGTATCCTATGCTATCCTCTATCCTATCCTATCCTCTATCCTATCCTATCCTCTATCCTATCCTATCCTCTATCCTATCCTATCCTTTATCCTATCCTATCCTCTATCCTATCCTATCCTCTATCCTATCCTATCCTCTATCCTATCCTTTCCGCTATCCTATCCTATCCTCTATAATATCGTATCCTCTGTCCTATCCTTGCTCTATCCTATAATATCATATATCCTATCCTATCCTCTATCCTATCCTATCCTCTTTCCTATCCTATCCTCTATCCTATCCTATCCTCTATCCTGTCCTATCCTCTATAATATCGTATCCTCTGTCCTATCCTTGCTCCATCCTATAATATCATATATCCTATCCTATTCTCTATCCTATCCTATCCTATCCTCTATCCTAGCCAATCCTATAACCTATACTCTATCCTATCCTATCCTCTATCCTATCCTTTCCTGTATCCTATCCCATCCTCTATCCTATCCTATCCTCTACCCTATCCTATCCTCTATCCTATCCTATCCTCTATCCTATCCTATCCTGTATCCTATCCGATCCTCTATCCTATCCTATCATCTATAATATCGTATCCTCTGTCCTATCCTTGCTCTATCCTATAATATCATATATCCTATCCTATCATCTATCGTATCCTATCCTCTATCCTATCCTATCCTCTATCCTATCCTATCCTCTATCCTATCCTATCCTCTATCCTATCCTATCCTCTATCCTATCCTATCCTCTATCCTATCCTATCCTCTATCCTATCCTCTATCCTATCCTCTATCCTATCCTTTCCTCTATCCTAACCGATCCTCTATCCTATCCTATCCTCTATCATATCCTATCCTCTTTCCTATAATATCATCTATCCTATCCTATTCTCTATCCTATCCTATCCTCTATCCTATCCTATCCTCTATCCCATCCTATTCTCTATCCAATCCTATCCTATCCTGTATCCTATCCTATCCTCTATCCTATCCTATCCTATCCTATCCTCTATCCTATCCTATCCTCTATCCTATCCTATCCTCTATCCGATCCTATTCTCTATCCAATCCTATACTATCCTCTGTCGTATCCTATCCTCTACCCTATCCAATCCTATAACCTATACTCTATCCTATTCTCTATCCTATCCTATCCTCTATCCTATCCTATCCACTATCGTCTCCTATCTTCTATCCTATCCAATCCCCTATCCTATCCTCTATCCCGTCCTCTACCCTATCCTATCCTCTATCCTATCCTATCCTCTATACTATCCTATCCTCTATCATATCCTATCCTCTTACCTATAATATCATCTATCCTATTCTATACTCTATCTTATCCTATCCTCTATCCTATAATATTCTCTGTCCTATCCTTTCCACTATCCTATCTTATGCTCTATCCTATCCTATACTCCATCCTATCCTATCCTCTATCCTATCCTATCCTCTATCCTATCATATCCTCTATCCTATCCCATCCTATCCTCTTATCCTATCCTATCCTCAATCCTATCCTATCCTCTATCCTATCCTTTCCTCTATACTATCCTATACTCTATCGTATCCTATCCTCTATCCTATCCAATCCTATATCCTATACTCTATCATATCCTATCCTCTATCCTATCCTATCCTCTATCCGATTCTATCCTATATCCTATCCTATCCTGTATCCTATCCTATGTTGTATCCTATCCTACGTTGTATCCTATCCTATCCTCTATCCTATCCTATCCTCTATCCTATCCTATCCTCTATCCTATCCCATCCTCTATCCTATCCTATCCTCTATACTATCCTATCCTCTATCCTATCCTATCCTCTATCCTATCCTATCCTCTATCCTATCCTATCCTCTATCCTATCCCATCCTCTATCCTATAATATCCTCTATCCTATCCTATCCTATTCTCTATCGTATCCTATATCCTATCCTATCCTCTATCCTATCCTATCCTCTATCCTATCCTATCCTCTATCCTATCCTATCCTCTATCGTATCCTATTCTCTATCCTATCCAATCCTATATCGTATCCTCTATCCTATCCTATCCACTATCCTATCCTATCCTGTATCCTATGCTATCCTCTATCCTATCCTATCCTCTATCCTATCCTATCCTCTATCCTATCCTATCCTCTATCCTATCCTATCCTTTATCCTATCCTATCCTCTATCCTATCCTATCCTCTATCCTATCCTATCCTCTATCCTATCCTTTCCGCTATCCTATCCTATTCTCTATAATATCGCATCCTCTGTCCTATCCTTGCTCTATCCTATAATATCATATATCCTATCCTATTCTCTATCCTATCCTATCCTATCATCTATCCTATTCTATACTCTATCCTATCCTATCCTCTATCCTATCCTATCCTCTACCCTATCCTATCCTCTATCCTATCCTATCATCTATCCTATCCGATCCTCTATCCTATCCTATCCTCTATAATATCGTATCCTCTGTCCTATCCTTGCTCTATCCTATAATATCATATATCCTATCCTATTCTCTATCCTATCCTATCTTATCCTCTATCGTATCCTATCCTCTATCCTATCCAATCCTATATCCTATCTTCTATCCTATCCTATCCTCTATCCTATCCTATCCTCTTATCCTATCCTATCCTCTATCCTATCCTATCCTCTATCCTATCCTATCCTCTATCCTATCCTATCCTCTATCCTATCCTATCCTCTATCCTATCCTCTATCCTATCCTCTATCCTATCCTTTCCTCTATCCTAACCGATCCTCTATCCTATCCTATCCTCTATCATATCCTATCCTCTTTCCTATAATATCATCTATCCTATCCTATTCTCTATCCTATCCTATCCTCTATCCTATCCTATCCTCTATCCCATCCTATTCTCTATCCAATCCTATCCTATCCTGTATCCTATCCTATCCTCTATCCTATCCTATCCTATCCTATCCTCTATCCTATCCTATCCTCTATCCTATCCTATCCTCTATCCGATCCTATTCTCTATCCAATCCTATACTATCCTCTGTCGTATCCTATCCTCTACCCTATCCAATCCTATAACCTATACTCTATCCTATTCTCTATCCTATCCTATCCTCTATCCTATCCTATCCACTATCGTCTCCTATCTTCTATCCTATCCAATCCCCTATCCTATCCTCTATCCCGTCCTCTACCCTATCCTATCCTCTATCCTATCCTATCCTCTATACTATCCTATCCTCTATCATATCCTATCCTCTTACCTATAATATCATCTATCCTATTCTATACTCTATCTTATCCTATCCTCTATCCTATAATATTCTCTGTCCTATCCTTTCCACTATCCTATCTTATGCTCTATCCTATCCTATACTCCATCCTATCCTATCCTCTATCCTATCCTATCCTCTATCCTATCATATCCTCTATCCTATCCCATCCTATCCTCTTATCCTATCCTATCCTCAATCCTATCCTATCCTCTATCCTATCCTTTCCTCTATACTATCCTATACTCTATCGTATCCTATCCTCTATCCTATCCAATCCTATATCCTATACTCTATCATATCCTATCCTCTATCCTATCCTATCCTCTATCCGATTCTATCCTATATCCTATCCTATCCTGTATCCTATCCTATGTTGTATCCTATCCTACGTTGTATCCTATCCTATCCTCTATCCTATCCTATCCTCTATCCTATCCTATCCTCTATCCTATCCCATCCTCTATCCTATCCTATCCTCTATACTATCCTATCCTCTATCCTATCCTATCCTCTATCCTATCCTATCCTCTATCCTATCCTATCCTCTATCCTATCCCATCCTCTATCCTATAATATCCTCTATCCTATCCTATCCTATTCTCTATCGTATCCTATATCCTATCCTATCCTCTATCCTATCCTATCCTCTATCCTATCCTATCCTCTATCCTATCCTATCCTCTATCCTAGCCTATCCCCTATCCCATCCTATCCTCTATCCTATCCTATCCTCTATCCTATCCTATCCTCTATCCCATCCTATTCTCTATCCAATCCTATCCTATCCTCTATCGTATCCTATTCTCTATCCTATCCAATCCTATATCGTATCCTCTATCCTATCCTATCCACTATCCTATCCTATCCTGTATCCTATGCTATCCTCTATCCTATCCTATCCTCTATCCTATCCTATCCTCTATCCTATCCTATCCTCTATCCTATCCTATCCTTTATCCTATCCTATCCTCTATCCTATCCTATCCTCTATCCTATCCTATCCTCTATCCTATCCTTTCCGCTATCCTATCCTATTCTCTATAATATCGCATCCTCTGTCCTATCCTTGCTCTATCCTACAATATCATATATCCTATCCTATTCTCTATCCTATCCTATCCTATCATCTATCCTATTCTATACTCTATCCTATCCTATCCTCTATCCTATCCTATCCTCTACCCTATCCTATCCTCTATCCTATCCTATCATCTATCCTATCCGATCCTCTATCCTATCCTATCCTCTATAATATCGTATCCTCTGTCCTATCCTTGCTCTATCCTATAATATCATATATCCTATCCTATTCTCTATCCTATCCTATCTTATCCTCTATCGTATCCTATCCTCTATCCTATCCAATCCTATATCCTATCTTCTATCCTATCCTATCCTCTATCCTATCCTATCCTCTTATCCTATCCTATCCTCTATCCTATCCTATCCTCTATCCTATCCTATCCTCTATCCTATCCTATCCTCTATCCTATCCTATCCTCTATCCTATCCTCTATCCTATCCTCTATCCTATCCTTTCCTCTATCCTAACCGATCCTCTATCCTATCCTATCCTCTATCATATCCTATCCTCTTTCCTATAATATCATCTATCCTATCCTATTCTCTATCCTATCCTATCCTCTATCCTATCCTATCCTTTATCCCATCCTATTCTCTATCCAATCCTATCCTATCCTGTATCCTATCCTATCCTCTATCCTATCCTATCCTCTATCCTATCCTATCCTCTATCCTATCCTTTCCTCTATCCTATCCTATCCTCTATCATCATCCTATTCTCTATCCAATCCTATCCTATCCTCCATCGTATCCTATTCTCTATCCTATCCAATCCTATATAGTATCCTCTATCCTATCCTATCCTCTATCCTATCCTATCCTATATCCTATCCTATCCTCTATCCTATCCTATCCTCTATCCTATCCTATCCTCTATCCTAACCGATCCTCTATCCTATCCTATCCTCTATCATATCCTAACCTCTTTCCTATAATATCATCTATCCTATCCTATTCTCTATCCTATCCTATCCTCTATCCTATCCTATCCTTTATCCCATCCTATTCTCTATCCAATCCTATCCTATCCTGTATCCTATCCTATCCTCTATCCTATCCTATCCTCTATCCTATCCTATCCTCTATCCTATCCTATCCTCTATCCGATCCTATTCTCTATCCAATCCTATACTATCCTCTATCGTATCCTATTCTCTATCCTATCCAATCGTATATCGTATCCTCTATACTATCCTATCCTCTATCCTATCCTATCCTGTATCCTATCCTATCCTCTATCCTATCCTATCCTCTATCCTATCCTATCCTATCCTATCCTCTATCCTATCCTATCCTCTATCCTATCCTATCCTCTATCCGATCCTATTCTCTATCCAATCCTATACTATCCTCTATCGTATCCTATTCTCTACCCTATCCAATCGTATATCGTATCCTCTATACTATCCTATCCTCTATCCTATCCTATCCTGTATCCTATCCTATCCTCTATCCTATCCTATCCTCTTATCCTATCCTATCCTCTATCCTATCCTATCCTCTATCCTATCCTATCCCCTAACCTATCCTATCCTCTATCCTATCCTATCCTCTATCCTATCCTATCCTCTTTCCTATCCTATCCTCAATCCTACCCTATCCTCTGTCGTATCCTATCCTCTACCCTATCCAATCCTATAACCTATACTCTATCCTATTCTCTATCCTATCCTATCCTCTATCCTATCCTATCCACTATCGTCTCCTATCTTCTATCCTATCCAATCCCCTATCCTATCCTCTATCCTGTCCTCTACCCTATCCTATCCTCTATCCTATCCTATCCTCTATACTATCCTATCCTCTATCATATCCTATCCTCTTACCTATAATATCATCTATCCTATTCTATACTCTATCTTATCCTATCCTCTATCCTAGCCAATCCTATAACCTATACTCTATCCTATCCTATCCTCTATCCTATCCTATCCTGTATCCTATCCTATCCTCTATCCTATCCTATCCTCTATCCTATCCTATCCTCTATCCTATCCTATCCTCTATCCTATCCCATCCTCTATCCTATCCTATCCTCTATCCTATCCTATCCAATCCTATATCCTATCTTCTATCCTATCCTATCCTCTATCCTATCCTATCCTCTTATCCTATCCTATCCTCTATCCTATCCTATCCTCTATCCTATCCTATCCTCTATCCTATCCTATCCTCTATCCTATCCTATCCTCTATCCTATCCTCTATCCTATCCTCTATCCTATCCTTTCCTCTATCCTATCCTATCCTCTATCATCATCCTATTCTCTATCCAATCCTATCCTATCCTCCATCGTATCCTATTCTCTATCCTATCCAATCCTATATAGTATCCTCTATCCTATCCTATCCTCTATCCTATCCTATCCTATATCCTATCCTATCCTCTATCCTATCCTATCCTCTATCCTATCCTATCCTCTATCCTAACCGATCCTCTATCCTATCCTATCCTCTATCATATCCTATCCTCTTTCCTATAATATCATCTATCCTATCCTATTCTCTATCCTATCCTATCCTCTATCCTATCCTATCCTCTATCCCATCCTATTCTCTATCCAATCCTATCCTATCCTGTATCCTATCCTATCCTCTATCCTATCTTATCCTATCCTATCCTCTATCCTATCCTATCCTCTATCCTATCCTATCCTCTATCCGATCCTATTCTCTATCCAATCTTATACTATCCTCTATCGTATCCTATTCTCTATCCTATCCAATCGTATATCGTATCCTCTATACTATCCTATCCTCTATCCTATCCTATCCTGTATCCTATCCTATCCTCTATCCTATCCTATCCTCTATCCTATCCTATCCTATCCTATCCTCTATCCTATCCTATCCTCTATCCTATCCTATCCTCTATCCGATCCTATTCTCTATCCAATCCTATACTATCCTCTATCGTATCCTATTCTCTACCCTATCCAATCGTATATCGTATCCTCTATACTATCCTATCCTCTATCCTATCCTATCCTGTATCCTATCCTATCCTCTATCCTATCCTATCCTCTATCCTATCGTATCCTATATCCTATCCTATCCTCTATCCTATCCTATCCTCTATCAAATCCTTTCCGCTATCCTATCCTATCCTCTATCCTATCCCATCCTCTTATCCTATCCTATCCTCTATCCTATCCTATCCTCTATCCTATCCTATCCTATCCCCTAACCTATCCTATCCTCTATCCTATCCTATCCTCTATCCTATCCTATCCTCTTTCCTATCCTATCCTCAATCCTACCCTATCCTCTGTCGTATCCTATCCTCTACCCTATCCAATCCTATAACCTATACTCTATCCTATTCTCTATCCTATCCTATCCTCTATCCTATCCTATCCACTATCGTCTCCTATCTTCTATCCTAACCAATCCCCTATCCTATCCTCTATCCTGTCCTCTACCCTATCCTATCCTCTATCCTATCCTATCCTCTATACTATCCTATCCTCTATCATATCCTATCCTCTTACCTATAATATCATCTATCCTATTCTATACTCTATCTTATCCTATCCTCTATCCTAGCCAATCCTATAACCTATACTCTATCCTATCCTATCCTCTATCCTATCCTATCCTGTATCCTATCCTATCCTCTATCCTATCCTATCCTCTATCCTATCGTATCCTCTAACCTATCCTATCCTATCCTCTTATCCTATCCTATCCTCTATCCTATCCTATCCTATCCTCTATCCTATCCTATCCTCTATCCTATCCTTTCCTCTATACTATCCCATACTCTATCTTATCCTATCCTCTATCCTATCCAATCCTATATCCTATACTATATCATATCCTATCCTCTATCCTATCCTATCCTCTATCCGATCCTATCCTCTATCCTATCCTATCCTGTATCCTATCCTATGTTGTATCCTATCCTATCCTCTATCCTATCCTATCCTCTATCCTATCCTATCCCCTATCCTATCCCATCCTCTATCCTATCCCATCCTCTATCCTATCCTATCCTCTATCCTAGCCTATCCTCTATCCTATCCTATCCTCTATCCTATCCCATCCTCTATCCTATCCTATCCTCTATCCTATCCTATCCTCTATCCTATCCTATCCTCTATACTATCCCATCCTCTATCCTATCCTATCCTCTATCCTATCCTATCCTCTATCCCATCCTATTCTCTATCCAATCCTATCCTATCCTCTATCGTATCCTATTCTCTATCCTATCCAATCTGATATCGTATCCTCTATCCTATCCTATCCACTATCCTATCCTATCCTGTATCCTATGCTATCCTCTATCCTATCCTATCCTCTATCCTATCCTATCCTCTATCCTATCCTATCCTCTATCCTATCCTATCCTTTATCCTATCCTATCCTCTATCCTATCCTATCCTCTATCCTATCCTATCCTCTATCCTATCCTCTATCCTATCCTCTATCCTATCCTTTCCTCTATCCTATCCTATCCTCTATAATATCCTATCCTCTATCCTATCCTATCCTGTATCCTATCCAATCCTCTATCCTATCCTATCCTCTATCCTATCCTATCCTTTATCCTATCCTATACTCTATCCTATCCTATCCTCTTTCCTATCCTATCCTCAATCCTACCCTATCCAATCCTATAACCTATACTCTATCCTATCCTATCCTCTATCCTATCCTATCCTCTATCCTATCCTATCCTCTATCCTATCCTATCCTCTATCCTATCCTATCCTCTATCCTATCCTATCCTCTATCCTATCCGATCCTCTATCCTATCCTATCCTCTATAATATCGTATCCTCTATCATATCCTATTCTCTTTTCTATAATATCATCTATCCTATCCCATTCTCTATCCTATCCTATCCTCTACCCTATCCAATCCTCTATCCCATCCTATTCTCTATCCAATCCTATCCTATCCTCTATCGTATCCTATTCTCTATCCTATCCAATCCTATATCGTATCTTCTATCCTATCCGATCCTCTATCCTATCCTATCCTATCCTCTATCCTATCCTATCCTCTATCCTATCCTATCCTCTATCCTAACCGATCCTCTATCCTATCCTATCCTCTATAATATCGTATCCTGTATCATATCCTATCCTCTTTCCTATCATATAATCTATACTATCCTATTCTCTATCCTATCCTATCCTCTATCCTATCCTCTCCTCTATCCCATCCTATTCTCTATCCAATCCTATCCTATCCTGTTTCCTATCCTATCCTCTATCCTACCCTATCCTATCCTATCCTCTATCCTATCCTATCCTCTATCCTATCCGATCCTCTTATCCTATCCTATCCTCTATCCTATCCTATCCTCTATCCTATCCTATCCCCTAACCTATCCTATCCTCTATCCTATCCTATCCTCTATCCTATCCTATCCTCTTTCCTATCCTATCCTCAATCCTACCCTATCCTCTGTCGTATCCTATCCTCTACCCTATCCAATCCTATAACCTATACTCTATCCTATCCTATTCTCTATCCTATCCTATCCTCTATCCTATCCTATCCACTATCGTCTCCTATCTTCTATCCTATCCAATCCCCTATCCTATCCTCTATCCTGTCCTCTACCCTATCCTATCCTCTATCCTATCCTATCCTCTATCCTATCCTATCCTCTATCCTATCCGATCCTCTATCCTATCCTATCCTCTATAATATCGTATCCTCTATCATATCCTATTCTCTTTCCTATAATATCATCTATCCTATCCTATTCTCTATCCTATCCTATCCTCTATCCTATCCTATCCTCTATCCCATCCTATTCTCTATCCAACCCTATACTATCCTCTATCGTATCCTATTCTCTATCCTATCCAATCGTATATCGCATCCTCTATCCTATCCTATCCTCTATCCTATCCTATCCTGTATCCTATCCAATCCTCTATCCTATCCTATCCTCTATCCTATCCTATCCTTTATCCTATCCTATACTCTATCCTATCCTCTCCTCTATCCTATCCTATCCTCTATCCTATCCTATCCTCTATCCTATCCTATCCTCTATCCTATCCTATCCTGTATCCTATCCTATCCTCTATCCTAACCTATCCTCTTATCCTATCGTATCCTCTATCCTATCCTATCCTCTATCCTATCCTATCCCCTAACCTATCCTATCCTCTATCCTATCCTATCCTCTATCCTATCCTATCCTCTTTCCTATCCTATCCTCAATCCTACCCTATACAATCCTATAACCTATACTCTATCCTATCCTATCCTCTATCCTATCCTATCCTCTATCCTATCCTATCCTCTATCCTATCCTATCCTCTATCCTATCCTATCCTCTATCCTATCCTATCCTCTATCCTATCCTATCCTCTATCCTATCCTATCCACTATCGTCTCCTATCTTCTATCCTATCCAATCCCCTATCATATCCTCTATCCTGTCCTCTACCCTATCCTATCCTCTATCCTATCCTATCCTCTATCCTATCCTATCCTCTATCCTATCCTATCCTGTATCCTATCCAATCCTCTATCCTATCCTATCCTCTATCCTATCCTATCCTTTATCCTATCCTATACTCTATCCTATCCTCTCCTCTATCCTATCCTATCCTCTATCCTATCCTATCCTCTATCCTATCCTATCCTCTATCCTATCCTATCCTGTATCCTATCCTATCCTCTATCCTTACCTATCCTCTTATCCTATCGTATCCTCTATCCTATCCTATCCTCTATCCTATCCTATCCCCTAACCTATCCTATCCTCTATCCTATCCTATCCTCTATCCTATCCTATCCCCTTTCCTATCCTATCCTCAATCCTACCCTATACAATCCTATAACCTATACTCTATCCTATCCTATCCTCTATCCTATCCTATCCTCTATCCTATCCTATCCTCTATCCTATCCTATCCTCTATCCTATCCTATCCTCTATCCTATCCTATCCACTATCGTCTCCTATCTTCTATCCTATCCAATCCCCTATCATATCCTCTATCCTGTCCTCTACCCTATCCTATCCTCTATCCTATCCTATCCTCTATCCTATCCTATCCTCTATCCTATCCGATCCTCTATCCTATCCTATCCTCTATAATATCGTATCCTCTATCATATCCTATTCTCTTTCGTATAATATCATCTATCCTATCCTATTCTCTATCCTATCCTATCCTCTATCCTATCCTATCCTCTATCCCATCCTATTCTCTATCCAACCCTATACTATCCTCTATCGTATCCTATTCTCTATCCTATCCAATCGTATATCGCATCCTCTATCCTATCCTATCCTCTATCCTATCCTATCCTGTATCCTATCCAATCCTCTATCCTATCCTATCCTCTATCCTATCCTATCCTTTATCCTATCCTATACTCTATCCTATCCTCTCCTCTATCCTATCCTATCCTCTATCCTATCCTATCCTCTATCCTATCCGATCCTCTTATCCTATCCTATCCTCTATCCTATTCTATCCTCTACCCTATCCTATCCTCTATCCTATCCTATCCTCTATCCTATCCTATCCTCTATCCTATCCGATCCTCTATCCTATCCTATCCTGTATAATATCGTATCCTCTATCATATCCTATTCTCTTTCCTATAATATCATCTATCCTATCCTATTCTCTATCCTATCCTATCCTCTATCCTATCCTATCCTCTATCCCATCCTATTCTCTATCCAACACTATATTATCCTCTATCGTATCCTATTCTCTATCCTATCCAATCGTATATCGTATCCTCTATCCTATCCTATCCTCTATCCTATCCTATCCTGTATCCTATCCAATCCTCTATCCTATCCTATCCTCTATCCTATCCTATCCTTTATCCTATCCTATACTCTATCCTATCCTATCCTCTATCCCATCCTTTCCGCTATCCTATCCTATCCTCTATCCTATCCGATCCTCTTATCCTATCCTATCCTCTATCCTATCCTATCCTCTATCCTATCCTATCCCCTAACCTATCCTATCCTCTATCCTATCCTATCCTCTATCCTATCCTATCCTCTTTCCTATCCTATCCTCAATCCTACCCTATCCTCTGTCGTATCCTATCCTCTACCCTATCCAATCCTATAACCTATACTCTATCCTATCCTATTCTCTATCCTATCCTATCCTCTATCCTATCCTATCCACTATCGTTTCCTATCTTCTATCCTATCCAATCCCCTATCCTATCCTCTATCCTGTCCTCTACCCTATCCTATCCTCTATCCTATCCTATCCTCTATAATATCGTATCCTCTATCATATCCTATTCTCTTTCCTATAATATCATCTATCCTATCCTATTCTCTATCCTATCCTATCCTCTATCCTATCCTATCCACTATCGTCTCCTATCTTCTATCCTATCCAATCCCCTATCCTATCCTCTATCCTGTCCTCTACCCTATCCTATCCTCTATCCTATCCTATCCTCTATCCTATCCTATCCTCTATCCTATCCGATCCTCTATCCTATCCTATCCTATCCTCTATAATATCGTATCCTCTATCATATCCTATTCTCTTTCCTATAATATCATCTATCCTATCCTATTCTCTATCCTATCCTATCCTCTATCCTATCCTATCCTCTATCCCATCCTATTCTCTATCCAACCCTATACTATCCTCTATCGTATCCTATTCTCTATCCTATCCAATCGTATATCGCATCCTCTATCCTATCCTATCCTCTATCCTATCCTATCCTGTATCCTATCCAATCCTCTATCCTATCCTATCCTCTATCCTATCCTATCCTTTATCCTATCCTATACTCTATCCTATCCTATCCTCTATCCTATCCTATCCTCTATCCTATCCTATCCTCTATCCTATCCTATCCTCTATCCTATCCTATCCACTATCGTCTCCTATCTTCTATCCTATCCAATCCCCTATCATATCCTCTATCCTGTCCTCTACCCTATCCTATCCTCTATCCTATCCTATCCTCTATCCTATCCTATCCTCTATCCTATCCTATCCTGTATCCTATCCAATCCTCTATCCTATCCTATCCTCTATCCTATCCTATCCTTTATCCTATCCTATACTCTATCATATCCTCTCCTCTATCCTATCCTATCCTCTATCCTATCCTATCCTCTATCCTATCCTATCCTCTATCCTATCCTATCCTGTATCCTATCCTATCCTCTATCCTATCCTATCCTCTATCCTATCCTACCCTTTATCATATCCTATCCTCTATCCTATCCTATCCTCTATCCTATCCTTTCCGCTATCCTATCCTATCCTCTATCCTATCCGATCCTCTTATCCTATCCTATCCTCAATCCTACCCTATACAATCCTATAACCTATACTCTATCCTATCCTATCCTCTATCCTATCCTATCCTCTATCCTATCCTATCCTCTATCCTATCCTATCCTCTATCCTATCCTATCCTCTATCCTATCCTATCCTCTATCCTATCCTATCCACTATCGTCTCCTATCTTCTATCCTATCCAATCCCCTATCATATCCTCTATCCTGTCCTCTACCCTATCCTATCCTCTATCCTATCCTATCCTCTATCCTATCCTATCCTCTATCCTATCCGATCCTCTATCCTATCCTATCCTCTATAATATCGTATCCTCTATCATATCCTATTCTCTTTCCTATAATATCATCTATCCTATCCTATTCTCTATCCTATCCTATCCTCTATCCTATCCTATCCTCTATCCCATCCTATTCTCTATCCAACCCTATACTATCCTCTATCGTATCCTATTCTCTATCCTATCCAATCGTATATCGCATCCTCTATCCTATCCTATCCTCTATCCTATCCTATCCTGTATCCTATCCAATCCTCTATCCTATCCTATCCTCTATCCTATCCTATCCTTTATCCTATCCTATACTCTATCCTATCCTCTCCTCTATCCTATCCTATCCTCTATCCTATCCTATCCTCTATCCTATCCGATCCTCTTATCCTATCCTATCCTCTATCCTATCCTATCCTCTACCCTATCCTATCCTCTATCCTATCCTATCCTCTATCCTATCCTATCCTCTATCCTATCCGATCCTCTATCCTATCCTATCCTGTATAATATCGTATCCTCTATCATATCCTATTCTCTTTCCTATAATATCATCTATCCTATCCTATTCTCTATCCTATCCTATCCTCTATCCTATCCTATCCTCTATCCCATCCTATTCTCTATCCAACACTATATTATCCTCTATCGTATCCTATTCTCTATCCTATCCAATCGTATATCGTATCCTCTATCCTATCCTATCCTCTATCCTATCCTATCCTGTATCCTATCCAATCCTCTATCCTATCCTATCCTCTATCCTATCCTATCCTTTATCCTATCCTATACTCTATCCTATCCTATCCTCTATCCCATCCTTTCCGCTATCCTATCCTATCCTCTATCCTATCCGATCCTCTTATCCTATCCTATCCTCTATCCTATCCTATCCTCTATCCTATCCTATCCCCTAACCTATCCTATCCTCTATCCTATCCTATCCTCTATCCTATCCTATCCTCTTTCCTATCCTATCCTCAATCCTACCCTATCCTCTGTCGTATCCTATCCTCTACCCTATCCAATCCTATAACCTATACTCTATCCTATCCTATTCTCTATCCTATCCTATCCTCTATCCTATCCTATCCACTATCGTTTCCTATCTTCTATCCTATCCAATCCCCTATCCTATCCTCTATCCTGTCCTCTACCCTATCCTATCCTCTATCCTATCCTATCCTCTATAATATCGTATCCTCTATCATATCCTATTCTCTTTCCTATAATATCATCTATCCTATCCTATTCTCTATCCTATCCTATCCTCTATCCTATCCTATCCACTATCGTCTCCTATCTTCTATCCTATCCAATCCCCTATCCTATCCTCTATCCTGTCCTCTACCCTATCCTATCCTCTATCCTATCCTATCCTCTATCCTATCCTATCCTCTATCCTATCCGATCCTCTATCCTATCCTATCCTATCCTCTATAATATCGTATCCTCTATCATATCCTATTCTCTTTCCTATAATATCATCTATCCTATCCTATTCTCTATCCTATCCTATCCTCTATCCTATCCTATCCTCTATCCCATCCTATTCTCTATCCAACCCTATACTATCCTCTATCGTATCCTATTCTCTATCCTATCCAATCGTATATCGCATCCTCTATCCTATCCTATCCTCTATCCTATCCTATCCTGTATCCTATCCAATCCTCTATCCTATCCTATCCTCTATCCTATCCTATCCTTTATCCTATCCTATACTCTATCCTATCCTATCCTCTATCCTATCCTATCCTCTATCCTATCCTATCCTCTATCCTATCCTATCCTCTATCCTATCCTATCCACTATCGTCTCCTATCTTCTATCCTATCCAATCCCCTATCATATCCTCTATCCTGTCCTCTACCCTATCCTATCCTCTATCCTATCCTATCCTCTATCCTATCCTATCCTCTATCCTATCCTATCCTGTATCCTATCCAATCCTCTATCCTATCCTATCCTCTATCCTATCCTATCCTTTATCCTATCCTATACTCTATCATATCCTCTCCTCTATCCTATCCTATCCTCTATCCTATCCTATCCTCTATCCTATCCTATCCTCTATCCTATCCTATCCTGTATCCTATCCTATCCTCTATCCTATCCTATCCTCTATCCTATCCTACCCTTTATCATATCCTATCCTCTATCCTATCCTATCCTCTATCCTATCCTTTCCGCTATCCTATCCTATCCTCTATCCTATCCGATCCTCTTATCCTATCCTATCCTCAATCCTACCCTATACAATCCTATAACCTATACTCTATCCTATCCTATCCTCTATCCTATCCTATCCTCTATCCTATCCTATCCTCTATCCTATCCTATCCTCTATCCTATCCTATCCTCTATCCTATCCTATCCTCTATCCTATCCTATCCACTATCGTCTCCTATCTTCTATCCTATCCAATCCCCTATCATATCCTCTATCCTGTCCTCTACCCTATCCTATCCTCTATCCTATCCTATCCTCTATCCTATCCTATCCTCTATCCTATCCGATCCTCTATCCTATCCTATCCTCTATAATATCGTATCCTCTATCATATCCTATTCTCTTTCCTATAATATCATCTATCCTATCCTATTCTCTATCCTATCCTATCCTCTATCCTATCCTATCCTCTATCCCATCCTATTCTCTATCCAACCCTATACTATCCTCTATCGTATCCTATTCTCTATCCTATCCAATCGTATATCGCATCCTCTATCCTATCCTATCCTCTATCCTATCCTATCCTGTATCCTATCCAATCCTCTATCCTATCCTATCCTCTATCCTATCCTATCCTTTATCCTATCCTATACTCTATCCTATCCTCTCCTCTATCCTATCCTATCCTCTATCCTATCCTATCCTCTATCCTATCCGATCCTCTTATCCTATCCTATCCTCTATCCTATCCTATCCTCTACCCTATCCTATCCTCTATCCTATCCTATCCTCTATCCTATCCTATCCTCTATCCTATCCGATCCTCTATCCTATCCTATCCTGTATAATATCGTATCCTCTATCATATCCTATTCTCTTTCCTATAATATCATCTATCCTATCCTATTCTCTATCCTATCCTATCCTCTATCCTATCCTATCCTCTATCCCATCCTATTCTCTATCCAACACTATATTATCCTCTATCGTATCCTATTCTCTATCCTATCCAATCGTATATCGTATCCTCTATCCTATCCTATCCTCTATCCTATCCTATCCTGTATCCTATCCAATCCTCTATCCTATCCTATCCTCTATCCTATCCTATCCTTTATCCTATCCTATACTCTATCCTATCCTATCCTCTATCCCATCCTTTCCGCTATCCTATCCTATCCTCTATCCTATCCGATCCTCTTATCCTATCCTATCCTCTATCCTATCCTATCCTCTATCCTATCCTATCCCCTAACCTATCCTATCCTCTATCCTATCCTATCCTCTATCCTATCCTATCCTCTTTCCTATCCTATCCTCAATCCTACCCTATCCTCTGTCGTATCCTATCCTCTACCCTATCCAATCCTATAACCTATACTCTATCCTATCCTATTCTCTATCCTATCCTATCCTCTATCCTATCCTATCCACTATCGTTTCCTATCTTCTATCCTATCCAATCCCCTATCCTATCCTCTATCCTGTCCTCTACCCTATCCTATCCTCTATCCTATCCTATCCTCTATAATATCGTATCCTCTATCATATCCTATTCTCTTTCCTATAATATCATCTATCCTATCCTATTCTCTATCCTATCCTATCCTCTATCCTATCCTATCCTCTATCCCATCCTATTCTCTATCCAACACTATATTATCCTCTATCGTATCCTATTCTCTATCCTATCCAATCGTATATCGCATCCTCTATCCTATCCTATCCTCTATCCTATCCTATCCTGTATCCTATCCAATCCTCTATCCTATCCTATCCTCTATCCTATCCTATCCTTTATCCTATCCTATACTGTATCCTGTCCTCTCCTCTATCCTATCCTATCCTCTATCCTATCCTATCCTCTATCCTATCCTATCCTCTATCCTATCCTATCCTGTATCCTATCCTATCCTATCCTCTATCCTATCCTATCCTTTATCCTATCTTATCCTGTATCCTATCCTATCCTCTATCCTATCCTATCCTCTATCCTATCCTATCCTCTATCCTATCCTATCCTCTATCCTATCCTATCCTCTATCCTATCCGATCCTCTTTCCTATCCTATCCTCTATAATATCGTATCCTCTATCATATCCTATTCTCTTTTCTATAATATCATCTATCCTATCCCATTCTCTATCCTATCCTATCCTCTACCCTATCCTATCCTCTATCCCATCCTATTCTCTATCCAATCCTATCCTATCCTCTATCGTATCCTATTCTCTATCCTATCCAATCCTATATCGTATCTTCTATCCTATCCGATCCTCTATCCTATCCTATCCTCTATCCTATCCTATCCTCTATCCTATCCTATCCTCTATCCTAACCGATCCTCTACCCTATCCTATCCTCTATAATATCGTATCCTCTATCATATCCTATCCTCTTTCCTATAATATCATCTATCCTATCCTATTCTCTATCCTATCCTATCCTCTATCCTATCCTCTCCTCTATCCCATCCTATTCTCTATCCAATCCTATCCTATCCTGTATCCTATCCTATCCTCTATCCTATCCTATCCTATCCTATCCTCTATCCTATCCTATCCTCTATCCTATCCTATCCTCTATCCGATCCTATTCTCTATCCAACCCTATACTATCCTCTATCGTATCCTATTCTCTATCCTATCCAATCGTATATCGTATCCTCTATCCTATCCTATCCTCTATCCTATCCTATCCTGTATCCTATCCTATCCTCTATCCTATCCTATCCTCTATCCTATCCTACCCTTTATCCTATCCTATCCTCTATCCTATCCTATCCTCTATCCTATCCTTTCCGCTATCCTATCCTATCCTCTATCCTATCCGATCCTCTTATCCTATCCTATCCTCTATCCTATCCTATCCTCTATCCTATCCTATCCCCTAACCTATCCTATCCTCTATCCTATCCTATCCTCTATCCTATCCTATCCTCTTTCCTATCCTATCCTCAATCCTACCCTATCCTCTGTCGTATCCTATCCTCTACCCTATCCAATCCTATAACCTATACTCTATCCTATCCTATTCTCTATCCTATCCTATCCTCTATCCTATCCTATCCACTATCGTCTCCTATCTTCTATCCTATCCAATCCCCTATCCTATCCTCTATCCTGTCCTCTACCCTATCCTATCCTCTATCCTATCCTATCCTCTATCCTATCCTATCCTCTATCCTATCCGATCCTCTATCCTATCCTATCCTCTATAATATCGTATCCTCTATCATATCCTATTCTCTTTCCTATAATATCATCTATCCTATCCTATTCTCTATCCTATCCTATCCTCTATCCTATCCTATCCTCTATCCCATCCTATTCTCTATCCAACACTATATTATCCTCTATCGTATCCTATTCTCTATCCTATCCAATCGTATATCGTATCCTCTATCCTATCCTATCCTCTATCCTATCCTATCCTGTATCCTATCCAATCCTCTATCCTATCCTATCCTCTATCCTATCCTATCCTTTATCCTATCCTATACTCTATCCTATCCTCTCCTCTATCCTATCCTTTCCTCTATCCTATCCTATCCTCTATCCTATCCTATCCTCTATCCTATCCGATCCTCTATCCTATCCTATCCTCTATAATATCGTATCCCCTAACCTATAATATAATTTACCCTATCCTATTCTCTATCCTATCCTATCCTCTATCCTATCCTATCCTCTATCCTATCCTATCCTCTATCCTATCCACTCCTCTATCCTATCCTATCCTCTATCCTATCCTATCCTCTATCCTATCCTATCCTGTATCCTATCCTATAAATCTATCCTATCCTATCCTCTATCCTATCCTATCCTCTATCCTATCCTATCCTATATCCTATCCTATCCTCTATCCTATCCTATCCTCTATCCTATCCTATACTCTATCCGATCCTATTGTCTATCCAATCCTATACTATCCTCTATCGTATCCTATTCTATATCCTATCCAATCCTATATCGTATCCTCTATCCTATCCTATCCTCTATCCTATCCTATCCTGTATCTTATCCTATCCTCTATCCTATCCTATCCTCTATCCTATCCTATCCTCTATCCTATCCTATCCTCTGTCCTATCCTATCCTCTATCCTATCCTATCCTATCCTATCCTCTATCCTATCCTATCCTCTATCCTATCCTATCCTCTATCCTATCCTATCCTCTATCGTCTGCTATCTTCAATACAATCCAATCCCCTATCCTATCCTCTATAATATCCTATCCTCTATAATATCCACTCCTCTATCCTATCCTATCCTCTATCCTATCCTATCCTGTATCCTATCCTATCCTGTATCCTATCCTATCCTCTATCCTATCCTATCCTCTATCCGATCCTATCCTCTATCCTCTCCTATCCTCTATCCTATCCTATCCTATCCTATCCTCTATCCTATCCTCTATCCTATCCTATCCTATCCTATCCTATCCTCTATCCGATCCTATTGTCTATCCAATCCTATACTATCCTCTATCGTATCCTATTCTCTATCCTATCCAATCCTATATCGTATCCTCTATCCTATCCTATCCTCTATCCTATCCTATCCTGTATCCTATCCTATCCTCTATCGTCTGCTATCTTCAATACAATCCAATCCCCTATCCTATACTCTATCCTATCCTATCCTCTATAATATCCACTCCTCTATCCTATCCTATCCTCTATCCTATCCTATCCTCTATCCTATCCGATCCTTTATCCTATCCTATCCTCTATCCTATCCAATCCTATAACCTATACTCTATCCTATCCTATTCTCTATCCTATCCTATCCTCTATCCTATCCTATCCACTATCGTCTCCTATCTTCTATCCTATCCAATCCCCTATCCTATCCTCTATCCTGTCCTCTACCCTATCCTATCCTCTATCCTATCCTATCCTCTATCCTATCCTATCCTCTATCCTATCCGATCCTCTATCCTATCCTGTATCCTATCCGATCCTCTATCCTATCCTATCCTCTATAATATCGTATCCTCTATCATATCCTATCCTCTTTCCTATAATATCATCTATCCTATCCTATCCTCTATCCTATCCTATCCTCTATAATATCGTATCCTCTATCATATCCTATCCTCTTTCCTATAATATCATCTATCCTATCCTATCCTCTATCCTATCCTATCCTCTATCGTCTCCTATCTTCTATCCTATCCAATCCCCTATCCTATCCTCTATCCTGTCCTCTACCCTATCCTATCCTCTATCCTATCCTATCATCTATCCTATCCTATCCTCTATCCTATCCGATCCTCTATCCTATCCTATCCTCTATAATATCGTATCCTCTATCATATCCTATTCTCTTTCCTATAATATCATCTATCCTATCCTATTCTCTATCCTATCCTATCCTCTATCCTATCCTATCCTCTATCCCATCCTATTCTCTATCCAACCCTATACTATCCTCTATCGTATCCTATTCTCTATCCTATCCAATCGTATATCGTATCCTCTATCCTATCCTATCCTCTATCCTATCCTATCCTATCCTGTATCCTATCCAATCCTCTATCCTATCCTATCCTCTATCCTATCCTATCCTTTATCCTATCCTATACTCTATCCTGTCCTCTCCTCCATCCTATCCTATCCTATCCTATCCTCTATCCTATCCTCTCCGCTATCCTATCCTATCCTCTATCCGATCCTATTGTCTATCCAATCCTATACTATCCTCTATCGTATCCTATTCTCTATCCTATCCAATCCTATATCGTATCCTCTATCCTATCCTATCCTCTATCCTATCCTATCCTCTATCCTATCCTATCCTCTTTCCTATCCTATCCTCAATCCTACCCTATCCTCTGTCGTATCCTATCCTCTACCCTATCCAATCCTATAACCTATACTCTATCCTATCCTATTCTCTATCCTATCCTATCCTCTATCCTATCCTATCCACTATCGTCTCCTATCTTCTATCCTATCCAATCCCCTATCCTATCCTCTATCCCGTCCTCTACCCTATCCTATCCTCTATCCTATCCTATCCTCTATCCTATCCTATCCTCTATCCTATCCGATCCTCTATCCTATCCTATCCTCTATAATATCGTATCCTCTATCATATCCTATTCTCTTTCCTATAATATCATCTATCCTATCCTATTCTCTATCCTATCCTATCCTCTATCCTATCCTATCCTCTATCCTATCCGATCCTCTATCCTATCCTATCCTCTATAATATCGTATCCTCTATCATATCCTATTCTCTTTCCTATAATATCATCTATCCTATCCTATTCTCTATCCTATCCTATCCTCTATCCTATCGTATCCTCTATCCCATCCTATTCTCTATCCAACCCTATACTATCCTCTATCGTATCCTATTCTCTATCCTATCCAATCGTATATCGTATCCTCTATCCTATCCTATCCTCTATCCTATCCTATACTGTATCCTATCCAAACCTCTATCCTATCCTATCCTCTATCCTATCCTATCCTCTATCCTATCCTATCCTCTATCCTATCGTATCCTCTATCCTATCCGATCCTCTATCATATCCTATCCTCTATAATATCGTATCCTCTATCATATCCTATCCTCTTTCCTATAATATCATCTATCCTATCCTATTCTCTATCCTATCCTATACTCTATCCTATGCTATCCTCTATCCCATCCTATTCTCTATCCAATCCTATCCTATCCTCTATCGTATCCTATTCTCTATCCTATCCAATCCTATATCGTATCCTATATCCAATCCTATACTGTATCCAATCCTATCCTCTATCCTATCCTATCCTCTATCCTATCCTATCCTGTATCCTATCCTATCCTCTGTCCTATCCTATCATCTATCCGATCCTATCCTATATCCTATCCTATCCTCTATCCTATCCTATCCTCTATCCTATTCTATACTCTACCCTATCCTATCCGCTATCCTATCCTACCCTCTATCCTATCCAATCCTCTATCCTATCCTCTATCCTATCCTCTATCCTATCCTATCCTCTATCCCATCCTATTCTCTATCCTATCCTATCCTCTATCCTATAATATCCTCTATCCTATCCTATCCTCTATCCTATCCCATCCTCTATCCTATCCTATCCCATATAATATCGTATCCTCTATCCTATCATTTCCTCTATCCTATCCTATCCTCTATCCTATCCTATCCTCTATCCTATCCTATCCTCTATCCTATCCTATCCTCTATCCTATCCTATCCTCTATCCTATCCTTTCCTCTATACTATCCTATCCTCTATCCCATCCTATTCTCTATCCAATCCTATCCTATCTTCTATCGTATCCTATTCTCTATCCTATCCAATCCTATATCCTATACTCTATGCTATTCTATCCTCTATCCTACCGTATCCTATATCCTAACGCATCCTCAATCCTATCCTATCCTCAATCCTATCCCATACTCGATCCTATCGTACCCTCTGTCCTATCCTATGCTCTATCCTATACAATCCTCTATCCTATCTTCTATTCTATCCTCTATCCTATCCTATCCTATATCCTATAATATCCTCTATCCTATCCTATACTCTATCCTATCCTATCCTCTGTCCTATCCTATCCTGTAGCCTATCCTATCCTATCCTCTATCCTATCCTATCCCATCCTCTATCCTATCCTATCCTCTGTCCTATCCTATCCTGTATCCTATCCTATCCTATCCTCTATCATATCCTATCCTCAATCCTATCCTATCCCCTATCCTATCCTATCCTCTATCCTATCGTATCCTCTGTCCTATCCTACCCTCTATCCTATCCTTTCCACTATCCTATAATATCCTCTATCCTATCCTATCCTCTATCCTATAATATCCTCCATCCTATCCTATCGTCTATCCTATCCTATCCTCTATCCTATCGTATCCTCTATCCTATCCCATCCTCTATCCTAGCATACCCTCTATCCTATCCTATCCTGTATCCTATAATATCCTCTACCCTATCCTATCCTCTACCCTGTCCAATCCCCTATCCTATCCTCTATCCTATCCTATCCTCTATCCTATCCTATCCTCTATCCTATCCTATCCTCTATCCAATCCTATCCTCTATCCTATCCTATCCTCTATCCTATCGTATCCTCAATCCTATCCTATCCCCTATCCTATCCTATCCTCTATCCTATCGTATCCTCTGTCCTATCCTATCCTATCCTCTATCCTATCCTCTATCCTATCCTATCCTCTATCCTATAATATCCTCTATCCTATCCTATCCTCTATCCTATCCTATGCTCTATCCTATCCTATCCTCTATCCTATCCTATCCTCTAACCTATCCTATCCTCTATCCTATCCTATCCTCTATCCTATCCTCTATCCTATACTCTATCCTATCGTATCCTCTGTCCTATCCTATCCTCTATCCTATCCTATCCACTATCCTATAATATCCCCTATCCTATCCTCTATCCTATAATATCCTCTATCTTATCGTATCCTCTATCGAATCATATCCTCTACCGAATCCCATCCTCTATCGTATTCAATCCTCTATCCTATCCTATCCTATGTTCTATCCTATCCTCTATCCTATCCTATCCTCTATCCTATCCTATCCTCTATCCTATCCCATCCTCTATCCTATCCTACCCTCTATCCTATCCAATCCTGTATCCTATAATGTCCTCTATCCTCTCCTATCCTCTATCCTATCCTATCCTCTATCCTATAATATCCTCTATACTATCCTATCCACTATCCTATCCTATGTATCCTCTATCCTATCCTATCCTATCCTCTAACCTATAATATCCTCTATCCTATTCTATCCTCTATCCTATTCTATCCTCTGTCCTATCGTATCCTCTATCCTATCCCATCCTCTATCCTATCCTGCCCTCTATCCTATCCTATCCTGTATCCTATAATATCCTCTATCCTAACCTATCCTCAATCCTATCCTATCCTCTATCGTATCCTCTATCCTATCCTCTCCTCAATCCTATCCTAACCTCTATCCTATCCTATCCTCTATCCTATTCTATCCTCTATCCTATCCCATCCTCTATCCTATCCTATCCCATATAATATCGTATCCTCTATCCTATCATTTCCTCTATCCTATCCTATCCTCTATCCTATCCTATCCTCTATCCTATCCTATCCTCTATCCTATCCTATCCTCTATCCTATCCTATCCTCTATCCTATCCTATTCTCTATCCTATCCTATCCTCTATCCTATCCTATCCTCTATCCTATCCTATCCTCTATCCTATCCTATCCTCTATCCTATCCTATCCTCTATCCTATCCTATCCTCTATCCTATCCTATCCTCTATCCTATCCTATCCTCTATCTTATCGTATCCTCTATCGAATCCCATCATCTATCGAATCCCATCCTCTATCGTATTCAATTCTCTATCCTATCCTATCATATATTCTATCCTATCCTCTATCCTATCCTATCCTCTATCCTATCCTATCCTCTATCCTATCCCATCCTCTATGCTATCCTACCCTCTATCCTATCCAATCCTGTATCCTATAATGTCCTCTATCCTATCCTATCCTCTATCCTATCCTATCCTCTATCCTATCCTATCCTCTATCCTATCCTATCCTCTATCCTATCCTCTATCCTATCCTATCCTCTATCTTATCGTATCCTCTATCGAATCCAATCATCTATCGAATCCCATCCTCTATCGTATTCAATCCTCTATCCTATCCTATCCTATATTCTATCCTATCCTCTATCCTATCCTATCCTCTATCCTATCCTATCCTCTATCCTATCCCATCCTCTATGCTATCCTACCCTCTATCCTATCCAATCCTGTATCCTATAATGTCCTCTATCCTATCCTATCCTCTATCCTATCCTATCCTCTATCCTATAATATCCTCTATACTATCCTATCCAGTATCCTATCCTATGTATCCTCTATCCTATCCTATCCTATCCTCTAACCTATAATATCCTCTATCCTATCCTATCCTCTATCGTATTCTATCCTCTGTCCTATCGTATCCTCTATCCTATCCCATCCTCTATCCTATCCTGCCCTCTATCCTATCCTATCCTGTATCCTATAATATCCTCTATCCTAACCTATCCTCAATCCTATCCTATCCTCTATCGTATCCTCTATCCTATCCTCTCCTCAATCCTATCCTAACCTCTATCCTATCGTATCCTGTATCCTATAATGTCCTCTATCCTATCCTATCCTCTATCCTACCCTATCCTCTATCCTATAATATCCTCTATACTATCCTATCCACTATCCTATCCTATGTATCCTCTATCCTATCCTATCCTATCCTCTAACCTACAATATCCTCTATCCTATTCTATCCTCTATCCTATTCTATCCTCTGTCCTATCGTATCCTCTATCCTATCCCATCCTCTATCCTATCCTGCCCTCTATCCTATCCTATCCTCTATCCTATCCTATCCTCTATCCTATCCTATCCTCAATCCTATCCTATCCCCTATCCTATCCTATCCTCTATCCTATCGTATCCTCTGTCCTATCCTATCCTATCCTCTATCCTATCCTATCCTCTATCCTATCCTATCCTCTATCCTATCCTATCCTCTATCCTATCCTATCCTCTATCGTATCCTCTATCCTATCCTCTCCTCAATCCTCTCCTAACCTCTATCCTATCCTATCCTCTATCCTATCCTATCCTCTATCCTATCCTATCATCTAGCCTATCCTATCCTCTATCCTATCCCATCCTCTATCCTATCCTATCCTCTATAATATCGTATCCTCTATCCTATCCTATCCTCTATCCTATCCTATCCTCTATCCTATCCTATCCTCTATCCTATCCTCTATCCTATCCTATCCTCTATGTTATCGTATCCTCTATCGAATCCAATCATCTATCGAATCCCATCCTCTATCGTATTCAATCCTCTATCCTATCCTATCCTATATTCTATCCTATCCTCTATCCTATCCTATCCTCTATCCTATCCTATCCTCTATCCTATCCCATCCTCTATGCTATCCTACCCTCTATCCTATCCAATCCTGTATCCTATAATGTCCTCTATCCTATCCTATCCTCTATCCTATCCTATCCTCTATCCTATAATATCCTCTATACTATCCTATCCAGTATCCTATCCTATGTATCCTCTATCCTATCCTATCCTATCCTCTAACCTATAATATCCTCTATCCTATCCTATCCTCTATCGTATTCTATCCTCTGTCCTATCGTATCCTCTATCCTATCCCATCCTCTATCCTATCCTGCCCTCTATCCTATCCTATCCTGTATCCTATAATATCCTCTATCCTAACCTATCCTCAATCCTATCCTATCCTCTATCGTATCCTCTATCCTATCCTCTCCTCAATCCTATCCTAACCTCTATCCTATCGTATCCTGTATCCTATAATGTCCTCTATCCTATCCTATCCTCTATCCTATCCTATCCTCTATCCTATAATATCCTCTATACTATCCTATCCACTATCCTATCCTATGTATCCTCTATCCTATCCTATCCTATCCTCTAACCTACAATATCCTCTATCCTATTCTATCCTCTATCCTATTCTATCCTCTGTCCTATCGTATCCTCTATCCTATCCCATCCTCTATCCTATCCTGCCCTCTATCCTATCCTATCCTCTATCCTATCCTATCCTCTATCCTATCCTATCCTCAATCCTATCCTATCCCCTATCCTATCCTATCCTCTATCCTATCGTATCCTCTGTCCTATCCTATCCTATCCTCTATCCTATCCTCTATCCTATCCTCTATCCTATCCTATCCTCTATCCTATAATATCCTCTATCTTATCCTATCCTCTATCCTATCCTATCCTCTATCCTATAATATCCTCTATACTATCCTATCCACTATCCTATCCTATGTATCCTCTATCCTATCCTATCCTATCCTCTAACCTACAATATCCTCTATCCTATTCTATCCTCTATCCTATTCTATCCTCTGTCCTATCGTATCCTCTATCCTATCCCATCCTCTATCCTATCCTGCCCTCTATCCTATCCTATCCTCTATCCTATCCTATCCTCTATCCTATCCTATCCTCAATCCTATCCTATCCCCTATCCTATCCTATCCTCTATCCTATCGTATCCTCTGTCCTATCCTATCCTATCCTCTATCCTATCCTCTATCCTATCCTCTATCCTATCCTATCCTCTATCCTATAATATCCTCTATCTTATCCTATCCTCTATCCTATCCTATGCTCTATCCTATCCTATCCTCTATGATATAATATCATCTATCCTATACTATCATCTACCCTATCCTATCCTCTATCCTATCCTCTATCCTATCGTATCCTCTGTCCTATCCTATCCTCTATCCTATCCTATCCACTATCCTATAATATCCCCTATCCTATCCTCTATCCTATAATATCGTCCATCCTATCCTATCCCCTATCCTATCCTCTATCCTATCCTATCCTCTATCCTATACTATCCTCTATCCTATCCAATCCTCTATCCTATCCTATCCTCTATCTTATCGTATCCTCTATCGAATCCCATACTCTATCGAATCCCATCCTCTATCGTATTCAATCCTCTATCCTATCATATCCTATATTCTATCCTATCCTCTATCCTATCCTATCCTCTATCCTATCATATCCTCTATCCTAACCTATCCTCAATCCTATCCTATCCTCTATCGTATCCTCTATCCTATCCTCTCCTCAATCCTATCCTAACCTCTATCCTATCCTATCCTCTATCCTATCCTATCCTCTATCCTATCCTATCCTCTATCCTATCCCATCCTCTATCCTATCCTATCCTCTATAATATCGTATCCTCTATCCTATCATTTCCTCTATCCTATCCTATCCTCTATCCTATCCTATCCTCTATCCTATCCTATCCTCTATCCTATCCTATCCTCTATCCTATCCTATCCTCTATCCTATCCTATCCTCTATCCTATCCTATCCTCTATCCTATCCTATCCTCTATCCTATCCTATCCTCTATCCTATCCTATCCTCTATCCTATCCTATCCTCTATCCTATCCTATCCTCTATCGTATCCTCTATCCTATCCTCTCCTCAATCCTATCCTAACCTCTATCCTATCCTATCCTCTATCCTATCCTATCCTCTATCCTATCCTATCCTCTAGCCTATCCTATCCTCTATCCTATCCCATCCTCTATCCTATCCTATCCTCTATAATATCGTATCCTCTATCCTATCATTTCCTCTATCCTATCCTATCCTCTATCCTATCCTATCCTCTATCCTATCCTATCCTCTATCCTATCCTATCCTCTATCCTATCCTATCCTCTATCGTATCCTCTATCCTATCCTCTCCTCAATCCTATCCTAACCTCTATCCTATCCTATCCTCTATCCTATCCTATCCTCTATCCTATCCTATCCTCTAGCCTATCCTATCCTCTATCCTATCCCATCCTCTATCCTATCCTATCCTCTATAATATCGTATCCTCTATCCTATCATTTCCTCTATCCTATCCTATCCTCTATCCTATCCTATCCTCTATCCTATCCTATCCTCTATCCTATCCTATCCTCTATCCTATCCTATCCTCTATCCTATCCTATCCTCTATCGTATCCTCTATCCTATCCTCTCCTCAATCCTATCCTAACCTCTATCCTATCCTATCCTCTATCCTATCCTATCCTCTATCCTATCCTATCCTCTAGCCTATCCTATCCTCTATCCTATCCCATCCTCTATCCTATCCTATCCTCTATAATATCGTATCCTCTATCCTATCATTTCCTCTATCCTATCCTATCCTCTATCCTATCCTATCCTCTATCCTATCCTATCCTCTATCCTATCCTATCCTCTATCCTATCCCATCCTCTATCCTATCCTACCCTCTATCCTATCCAATCCTGTATCCTATAATGTCCTCTATCCTATCCTATCCTCTATCCTATCCTATCCTCTATTCTATAATATCCTCTATACTATCCTATCCACTATCCAATCCTATGTATCCTCTATCCTATCCTATCCTATCCTCTAACCTATAATATGCTCTATCCTATCCTATCCTCTATCCTATTCTATCCTCTGTCCTATCGTATCCTCTATCCTATCCCATCCTCTATCCTATCCTGCCCTCTATCCTATCCTATCCTGTATCCTATAATATCCTCTATCCTAACCTATCCTCAATCCTATCCTATCCTCTATCGTATCCTCTATACTATCCTCTCCTCAATCCTATCCTAACCTCTATCCTATCCTATCCTCTATCCTATCCTAACCTCTATCCTATCCTATCCTCTATCCTATCCTATCCTCTATCCTATCCTATCCTCTAGCCTATCCTATCCTCTATCCTATCCCATCCTCTATCCTATCCTATCCTCTATAATATCGTATCCTCTATCCTATCATTTCCTCTATCCTATCCCATCCTCTATCCTATCCTACCCTCTATCCTATCCAATCCTGTATCCTATAATGTCCTCTATCCTATCCTATCCTCTATCCTATCCTATCCTCTATTCTATAATATCCTCTATACTATCCTATCCACTATCCAATCCTATGTATCCTCTATCCTATCCTATCCTATCCTCTAACCTATAATATGCTCTATCCTATCCTATCCTCTATCCTATTCTATCCTCTGTCCTATCGTATCCTCTATCCTATCCCATCCTCTATCCTATCCTGCCCTCTATCCTATCCTATCCTGTATCCTATAATATCCTCTATCCTAACCTATCCTCAATCCTATCCTATCCTCTATCGTATCCTCTATCCTATCCTCTCCTCAATCCTATCCTAACCTCTATCCTATCCTATCCTCTATCCTATCCTATCCTCTATCCTATCCTATCCTCTATCCTATCCTATCCTCTATCCTATCCCATCCTCTATCCTATCCTATCCTCTATAATATCGTATCCTCTATCCTATCCTATCCTCTATCCTATCCTATCCTCTATCCTATCCTATCCTCTATCCTATCCCATCCTCTATCCTATCCTATCCTCTATAATATCGTATCCTCTATCCTATCATTACCTCTATCCTATCCTATCCTCTATCCTATCCTATCCTCTATCCTATCCTATCCTCTATCCTATCCTATCCTCTATCCTATCCTATCCTCTATCCTATCCTCTATCCTATCCTATCCTCTATCCTATCCTATCCTCCATCCTATCCTATCCTCTATCCTATCCTATCCTCTATCCTATCCTATCCTCTATCCTATCCTATCCTCTATCCTATCCTATCCTCTATCCTATCCTATCCTATATCCTATCCTCTATCCTATCCTCTATCCTATCCTATCCTCTATCCTATCCTATCCTCTATCCTATCCTATCCTCTATCCTATCCTATCCTCTATCCTATCCTATCCTCTATCCTATCCTATCCTCTATCCTATCCTATCCTCTATCCTATCCTATCCTCTATCCTATCCTATCCTCTATCCTATCCTACCCTCTATCCTATCCAATCCTGTATCCTATAATGTCCTCTATCCTATCCTATCCTCTATCCTATCCTATCCTCTATTCTATAATATCCTCTATACTATCCTATCCACTATCCAATCCTATGTATCCTCTATCCTATCCTATCCTATCCTCTAACCTATAATATGCTCTATCCTATCCTATCCTCTATCCTATTCTATCCTCTGTCCTATCGTATCCTCTATCCTATCCCATCCTCTATCCTATCCTGCCCTCTATCCTATCCTATCCTGTATCCTATAATATCCTCTATCCTAACCTATCCTCAATCCTATCCTATCCTCTATCGTATCCTCTATCCTATCCTCTCCTCAATCCTATCCTAACCTCTATCCTATCCTATCCTCTATCCTATCCTATCCTCTATCCTATCCTATCCTCTATCCTATCCTATCCTCTATCCTATCCCATCCTCTATCCTATCCTATCCTCTATAATATCGTATCCTCTATCCTATCCTATCCTCTATCCTATCCTATCCTCTATCCTATCCTATCCTCTATCCTATCCCATCCTCTATCCTATCCTATCCTCTATAATATCGTATCCTCTATCCTATCATTACCTCTATCCTATCCTATCCTCTATCCTATCCTATCCTCTATCCTATCCTATCCTCTATCCTATCCTATCCTCTATCCTATCCTATCCTCTATCCTATCCTCTATCCTATCCTATCCTCTATCCTATCCTATCCTCCATCCTATCCTATCCTCTATCCTATCCTATCCTCTATCCTATCCTATCCTCTATCCTATCCTATCCTCTATCCTATCCTATCCTCTATCCTATCCTATCCTATATCCTATCCTCTATCCTATCCTCTATCCTATCCTATCCTCTATCCTATCCTATCCTCTATCCTATCCTATCCTCTATCCTATCCTATCCTCTATCCTATCCTAACCTCTATCCTATCCTATCCTCTATCCTATCCTATCCTCTATCCTATCCTATCCTCTATCCTATCCTATCCTCTATCCTATCCTATCCTCTATCCTATCCTATCCTCTATGATATAATATCATCTATCCTATACTATCATCTACCCTATCCTATCCTCTATCCTATCCTCCCCCCTATCCTAACCTATCCTCAATCCTATCCTATCCTCTATGCTATCCTATCCTCTATCGTATCCTCTATCCTATCCTATCCTCTATCCTATCCTATCTTCAATCCTATCCTATCCTCTATCCTATCCTATCCTCTATCCTATCCTATCCTCTATCCTATCCTATCCTCAATCCTAGCCTATCCTCTATCCTATCCTCTATAATATCGTATCCTCTATCCTATCCTACCCTCAATCCTATAATATCCTCTATCCTATCCTATCCTCTATCCTATCCTATCCTCTATCCTATCCTATCCTCTATCCTATCCTATCCTCTATCCTATCCTATCCCCTATCCTATCCTCTATGCAATCCTCTCCTCTATAATAACGTATCCTCTGTCCTATCCTGTCCTCTAACCTATAATATCATCTATCCTATCCTATTCTCCATCCTATCCTATCCTATCCCCTAACGTATCCTATCCTCTATACTATCCAATCCTATATCCTATACTCTATCCTATCCTATCCTCTATTCTATCTTATCCTCTAACCTATCCTATCCTCTGTCCTATCCTATCCTCTATCGTATCCTCTATCCTATCCTCTCCTCAATCCTATCCTAACATCTATCCTATCCTATCCTCTATCCTATCCTATCCTCTATAATATCGTATCCTCTGTCCTATCCTGTCCTCCATCCTATAATATCATCTATCCTATCCGATTCTCTATCCTATCCTATCGTATCACCTAACGTATCCTATCCTCTATCCTATCCAATCCTATATCCTATACTCTATCCTATCCTATCCTCTATTATATCCTATCCTCTATCCTTTCCTATCCTCTATCCTATCCTATCCTCTATCCTATCCTCTATCCTATCCTCTATCCTATCCTATCCTCTATCCTATAATATCCTCTATCTTATCCTATCCTCTATCCTATCCTATGCTCTATCCTATCCTATCCTCTATGATATAATATCATCTATCCTATACTATCATCTACCCTATCCTATCCTCTATCCTATCCTCTATCCTATCGTATCCTCTGTCCTATCCTATCCTCTATCCTATCCTATCCACTATCCTATAATATCCCCTATCCTATCCTCTATCCTATAATATCGTCCATCCTATCCTATCCCCTATCCTATCCTCTATCCTATCCTATCCTCTATCCTATACTATCCTCTATCCTATCCAATCCTCTATCCTATCCTATCCTCTATCTTATCGTATCCTCTATCGAATCCCATACTCTATCGAATCCCATCCTCTATCGTATTCAATCCTCTATCCTATCATATCCTATATTCTATCCTATCCTCTATCCTATCCTGCCCTCTATCCTATCCTATCCTCTATCCTATCCTATCCTCTATCCTATCCTATCCTCAATCCTATCCTATCCCCTATCCTATCCTATCCTCTATCCTATCGTATCCTCTGTCCTATCCTATCCTATCCTCTATCCTATCCTATCCTCTATCCTATCCTATCCTCTATCCTATCCTATCCTCTATCCTATCCTATCCTCTATCGTATCCTCTATCCTATCCTCTCCTCAATCCTCTCCTAACCTCTATCCTATCCTATCCTCTATCCTATCCTATCCTCTATCCTATCCTATCATCTAGCCTATCCTATCCTCTATCCTATCCCATCCTCTATCCTATCCTATCCTCTATAATATCGTATCCTCTATCCTATCCTATCCTCTATCCTATCCTATCCTCTATCCTATCCTATCCTCTATCCTATCCTCTATCCTATCCTATCCTCTATGTTATCGTATCCTCTATCGAATCCAATCATCTATCGAATCCCATCCTCTATCGTATTCAATCCTCTATCCTATCCTATCCTATATTCTATCCTATCCTCTATCCTATCCTATCCTCTATCCTATCCTATCCTCTATCCTATCCCATCCTCTATGCTATCCTACCCTCTATCCTATCCAATCCTGTATCCTATAATGTCCTCTATCCTATCCTATCCTCTATCCTATCCTATCCTCTATCCTATAATATCCTCTATACTATCCTATCCAGTATCCTATCCTATGTATCCTCTATCCTATCCTATCCTATCCTCTAACCTATAATATCCTCTATCCTATCCTATCCTCTATCGTATTCTATCCTCTGTCCTATCGTATCCTCTATCCTATCCCATCCTCTATCCTATCCTGCCCTCTATCCTATCCTATCCTGTATCCTATAATATCCTCTATCCTAACCTATCCTCAATCCTATCCTATCCTCTATCGTATCCTCTATCCTATCCTCTCCTCAATCCTATCCTAACCTCTATCCTATCGTATCCTGTATCCTATAATGTCCTCTATCCTATCCTATCCTCTATCCTATCCTATCCTCTATCCTATAATATCCTCTATACTATCCTATCCACTATCCTATCCTATGTATCCTCTATCCTATCCTATCCTATCCTCTAACCTACAATATCCTCTATCCTATTCTATCCTCTATCCTATTCTATCCTCTGTCCTATCGTATCCTCTATCCTATCCCATCCTCTATCCTATCCTGCCCTCTATCCTATCCTATCCTCTATCCTATCCTATCCTCTATCCTATCCTATCCTCAATCCTATCCTATCCCCTATCCTATCCTATCCTCTATCCTATCGTATCCTCTGTCCTATCCTATCCTATCCTCTATCCTATCCTCTATCCTATCCTCTATCCTATCCTATCCTCTATCCTATAATATCCTCTATCTTATCCTATCCTCTATCCTATCCTATGCTCTATCCTATCCTATCCTCTATGATATAATATCATCTATCCTATACTATCATCTACCCTATCCTATCCTCTATCCTATCCTCTATCCTATCGTATCCTCTGTCCTATCCTATCCTCTATCCTATCCTATCCACTATCCTATAATATCCCCTATCCTATCCTCTATCCTATAATATCGTCCATCCTATCCTATCCCCTATCCTATCCTCTATCCTATCCTATCCTCTATCCTATACTATCCTCTATCCTATCCAATCCTCTATCCTATCCTATCCTCTATCTTATCGTATCCTCTATCGAATCCCATACTCTATCGAATCCCATCCTCTATCGTATTCAATCCTCTATCCTATCATATCCTATATTCTATCCTATCCTCTATCCTATCCTATCCTCTATCCTATCATATCCTCTATCCTAACCTATCCTCAATCCTATCCTATCCTCTATCGTATCCTCTATCCTATCCTCTCCTCAATCCTATCCTAACCTCTATCCTATCCTATCCTCTATCCTATCCTATCCTCTATCCTATCCTATCCTCTATCCTATCCCATCCTCTATCCTATCCTATCCTCTATAATATCGTATCCTCTATCCTATCATTTCCTCTATCCTATCCTATCCTCTATCCTATCCTATCCTCTATCCTATCCTATCCTCTATCCTATCCTATCCTCTATCCTATCCTATCCTCTATCCTATCCTATCCTCTATCCTATCCTATCCTCTATCCTATCCTATCCTCTATCCTATCCTATCCTCTATCCTATCCTATCCTCTATCCTATCCTATCCTCTATCGTATCCTCTATCCTATCCTCTCCTCAATCCTATCCTAACCTCTATCCTATCCTATCCTCTATCCTATCCTATCCTCTATCCTATCCTATCCTCTAGCCTATCCTATCCTCTATCCTATCCCATCCTCTATCCTATCCTATCCTCTATAATATCGTATCCTCTATCCTATCATTTCCTCTATCCTATCCTATCCTCTATCCTATCCTATCCTCTATCCTATCCTATCCTCTATCCTATCCTATCCTCTATCCTATCCTATCCTCTATCGTATCCTCTATCCTATCCTCTCCTCAATCCTATCCTAACCTCTATCCTATCCTATCCTCTATCCTATCCTATCCTCTATCCTATCCTATCCTCTAGCCTATCCTATCCTCTATCCTATCCCATCCTCTATCCTATCCTATCCTCTATAATATCGTATCCTCTATCCTATCATTTCCTCTATCCTATCCTATCCTCTATCCTATCCTATCCTCTATCCTATCCTATCCTCTATCCTATCCTATCCTCTATCCTATCCCATCCTCTATCCTATCCTACCCTCTATCCTATCCAATCCTGTATCCTATAATGTCCTCTATCCTATCCTATCCTCTATCCTATCCTATCCTCTATTCTATAATATCCTCTATACTATCCTATCCACTATCCAATCCTATGTATCCTCTATCCTATCCTATCCTATCCTCTAACCTATAATATGCTCTATCCTATCCTATCCTCTATCCTATTCTATCCTCTGTCCTATCGTATCCTCTATCCTATCCCATCCTCTATCCTATCCTGCCCTCTATCCTATCCTATCCTGTATCCTATAATATCCTCTATCCTAACCTATCCTCAATCCTATCCTATCCTCTATCGTATCCTCTATACTATCCTCTCCTCAATCCTATCCTAACCTCTATCCTATCCTATCCTCTATCCTATCCTAACCTCTATCCTATCCTATCCTCTATCCTATCCTATCCTCTATCCTATCCTATCCTCTAGCCTATCCTATCCTCTATCCTATCCCATCCTCTATCCTATCCTATCCTCTATAATATCGTATCCTCTATCCTATCATTTCCTCTATCCTATCCCATCCTCTATCCTATCCTACCCTCTATCCTATCCAATCCTGTATCCTATAATGTCCTCTATCCTATCCTATCCTCTATCCTATCCTATCCTCTATTCTATAATATCCTCTATACTATCCTATCCACTATCCAATCCTATGTATCCTCTATCCTATCCTATCCTATCCTCTAACCTATAATATGCTCTATCCTATCCTATCCTCTATCCTATTCTATCCTCTGTCCTATCGTATCCTCTATCCTATCCCATCCTCTATCCTATCCTGCCCTCTATCCTATCCTATCCTGTATCCTATAATATCCTCTATCCTAACCTATCCTCAATCCTATCCTATCCTCTATCGTATCCTCTATCCTATCCTCTCCTCAATCCTATCCTAACCTCTATCCTATCCTATCCTCTATCCTATCCTATCCTCTATCCTATCCTATCCTCTATCCTATCCTATCCTCTATCCTATCCCATCCTCTATCCTATCCTATCCTCTATAATATCGTATCCTCTATCCTATCCTATCCTCTATCCTATCCTATCCTCTATCCTATCCTATCCTCTATCCTATCCCATCCTCTATCCTATCCTATCCTCTATAATATCGTATCCTCTATCCTATCATTACCTCTATCCTATCCTATCCTCTATCCTATCCTATCCTCTATCCTATCCTATCCTCTATCCTATCCTATCCTCTATCCTATCCTATCCTCTATCCTATCCTCTATCCTATCCTATCCTCTATCCTATCCTATCCTCCATCCTATCCTATCCTCTATCCTATCCTATCCTCTATCCTATCCTATCCTCTATCCTATCCTATCCTCTATCCTATCCTATCCTCTATCCTATCCTATCCTATATCCTATCCTCTATCCTATCCTCTATCCTATCCTATCCTCTATCCTATCCTATCCTCTATCCTATCCTATCCTCTATCCTATCCTATCCTCTATCCTATCCTATCCTCTATCCTATCCTATCCTCTATCCTATCCTATCCTCTATCCTATCCTATCCTCTATCCTATCCTATCCTCTATCCTATCCTATCCTCTATGATATAATATCATCTATCCTATACTATCATCTACCCTATCCTATCCTCTATCCTATCCTCCCCCCTATCCTAACCTATCCTCAATCCTATCCTATCCTCTATGCTATCCTATCCTCTATCGTATCCTCTATCCTATCCTATCCGCTATCCTATCCTATCTTCAATCCTATCCTATCCTCTATCCTATCCTATCCTCTATCCTATCCTATCCTCTATCCTATCCTATCCTCAATCCTAGCCTATCCTCTATCCTATCCTCTATAATATCGTATCCTCTATCCTATCCTACCCTCAATCCTATAATATCCTCTATCCTATCCTATCCTCTATCCTATCCTATCCTCTATCCTATCCTATCCTCTATCCTATCCTATCCTCTATCCTATCCTATCCCCTATCCTATCCTCTATGCAATCCTCTCCTCTATAATAACGTATCCTCTGTCCTATCCTGTCCTCTAACCTATAATATCATCTATCCTATCCTATTCTCCATCCTATCCTATCCTATCCCCTAACGTATCCTATCCTCTATACTATCCAATCCTATATCCTATACTCTATCCTATCCTATCCTCTATTCTATCTTATCCTCTAACCTATCCTATCCTCTGTCCTATCCTATCCTCTATCGTATCCTCTATCCTATCCTCTCCTCAATCCTATCCTAACATCTATCCTATCCTATCCTCTATCCTATCCTATCCTCTATAATATCGTATCCTCTGTCCTATCCTGTCCTCCATCCTATAATATCATCTATCCTATCCGATTCTCTATCCTATCCTATCGTATCACCTAACGTATCCTATCCTCTATCCTATCCAATCCTATATCCTATACTCTATCCTATCCTATCCTCTATTATATCCTATCCTCTATCCTTTCCTATCCTCTATCCTATCCTATCCTCTATCCTATCCTATCCTTTATCCTATCCTATCCTCTATCCTATTCTATCCTCTATCCTATCCTATCCTCTATCCTATCCTATCCTCTAACCTATTCTATACTCTATCCTATCCTATCCGCTATCCTATCCTATCCTCTATCCTATCCTATCCTCTATCCACTCCTATCCTCTATCCTGTCCTATCCTCTATCCTATCCTCTATGCGATACCATCCTCTATGCTATCCTATCACCTATAATAACGTATCCTGTGTCCTATCCTATCCTCTATCCTATCGTATCCTCTATCCTATCCTATCCTCTATCTTATTCTATCCTCTATCCTATCCTATCCTATATCCTATAATATCCTCTATCCTATCCTATACTCTATCCTATCCTATCCTCTGTCCTATCCTATCTTGTATCCTATCCTATCCTATCCTCTATCCTATCCTATCCTATCCTCTATCCTATCCTATCCTCTGTCCTATCCTATCCTGTATCCTATCCTATCCTATCCTCTATCATATCCTATCCTCAATCCTATCCTATCCCCTATCCTATCCTATCCTCTATCCTATCCTATCCTCTATCCTATCCTGTCCTCTATCCTATCCTATCCTCTATCGTATCCTCTATCCTATCCTCTCCTCAATCCTATCCTAACCTCTATCCTATCCTATCCTCTATCCTATCCTATCCCCTATCCTATCCTATCCTCTAGCCTATCCTATCCTCTATCCTATCCCATCCTCTATCCTATCCTATCCTCTATAATATCGTATCCTCTATCCTATCATTTCCTCTATCCTATCATATCCTCTATCCTATCCTATCCTCTATCCTATCCTATCCTCTATCCTATCCTATCCTCTATCCTATCCTATCCTCTATCCTATCCTATCCTCTATCGTATCCTCTATCCTATCCTCTCCTCAATCCTATCCTAACCTCTATCCTATCCTATCCTCTATCCTATCCTATCCTCTATCCTATCCTATCCTCTAGCCTATCCTATCCTCTATCCTATCCCATCCTCTATCCTATCCTATCCTCTATCCTATCCTATCCTCTATCCTATCCTATCCTCTATCCTATCCTATCCTCTACGATATAATATCATCTATCCTATACTATCATCTACCCTATCCTATCCTCTATCCTATCCTCCCCCCTATCCTAACCTATCCTCAATCCTATCCTATCCTCTATGCTATCCTATCCTCTATCGTATCCTCTATCCTATCCTATCCTCAATCCTATCCTAACCTCTATCCTATCCTATCCTCTATCCTGTCCTATCCTCTATCCTATCCTATCCTCTATCCTATCCTATCCTCTATAATATCGTATCCTCTGTCCTATCATTTCCTCTATCCTATCCTATCTTCAATCCTATCCTATCCTCTATCCTATCCTATCCTCTATCCTATCCTATCCTCAATCCTAGCCTATCCTCTATCCTATCCTCTATAATATCGTATCCTCTATCCTATCCTACCCTCTATCCTATAATATCCTCTATCCTATCCTATCCTCTATCCTATCCTATCCTCTATCCTATCCTATCCTCTATCCTATCCTATCCTCTATCCTAGCCTATCCTCTATCCTATCCTATCCTCTATCCTATCCTATCCTCTATCCTATCCTCTATCCTATCCTATCCTCTATCCTATCCTATCCTCTATCCTATCCTATCCTCTATCCTATCCTATCCTCTATCCTATCCTATCCTCTATCCTATCCTATCCTCTATCCTATCCTATCCTCTATCCTATCCTATCCTCAATCCTAGCCTATCCTCTATCCTATCCTCTATAATATCCTATCCTCTATCCTATCCTATCCTCTATAATATCGTATCCTCTGTCCTATCATTTCCTCTATCCTATCCTATCTTCAATCCTATCCTATCCTCTATCCTATCCTATCCTCTATCCTATCCTATCCTCAATCCTAGCCTATCCTCTATCCTATCCTCTATAATATCGTATCCTCTATCCTATCCTACCCTCTATCCTATAATATCCTCTATCCTATCCTATCCTCTATCCTATCCTATCCTCTATCCTATCCTATCCTCTATCCTATCCTATCCTCTATCCTATCCTATCCCCTATCCTATCCTCTATGCAATCCTCTCCTCTATCCTATCCTATCCTCTATAATAACGTATCCTCTGTCCTATCCTGTCCTCTAACCTATAATATCATCTATCCTATCCTATTCTCCATCCTATCCTATCCTATCCCCTAACGTATCCTATCCTCTATACTATCCAATCCTATATCCTATACTCTATCCTATCCTATCCTCTATTCTATCTTATCCTCTAACCTATCCTATCCTCTGTCCTATCCTATCCTCTATCGTATCCTCTATCCTATCCTCTCCTCAATCCTATCCTAACATCTATCCTATCCTATCCTCTATCCTATCCTATCCTCTATCCTGTTCTATCCTCTATCCTATCCTATCCTCTATCCTATCCTATCCTCTATAATATCGTATCCTCTGTCCTATCATTTCCTCTATCCTATCCTATCTTCAATCCTATCCTATCCTCTATCCTATCCTATCCTCTATCCTATCCTATCCTCAATCCTAGCCTATCCTCTATCCTATCCTCTATAATATCGTATCCTCTATCCTATCCTACCCTCTATCCTATAATATCCTCTATCCTATCCTATCCTCTCTCCTATCCTATCCTCTATCCTATCCTATCCTCTATCCTATCCTATCCTCTATCCTATCCTATCCCCTATCCTATCCTCTATGCAATCCTCTCCTCTATAATAACGTATCCTCTGTCCTATCCTGTCCTCTAACCTATAATATCATCTATCCTATCCTATTCTCCATCCTATCCTATCCTATCCCCTAACGTATCCTATCCTCTATACTATCCAATCCTATATCCTATACTCTATCCTATCCTATCCTCTATTCTATCTTATCCTCTAACCTATCCTATCCTCTGTCCTATCCTATCCTCTATCGTATCCTCTATCCTATCCTCTCCTCAATCCTATCCTAACATCTATCCTATCCTATCCTCTATCCTATCCTATCCTCTATCCTATCCTATCCTCTATCCTATCCTATCCTCTATCCTATCCTATCCTCTATCCTATCCTATCCTCTATCCTATCCTATCCTCTATCCTATCCTATCCTCTATCCTATCCTATCCTCTATCCTATCCTATCCTCTATCCTATCCTATCCTCTATGATATAATATCATCTATCCTATACTATCATCTACCCTATCCTATCCTCTATCCTATCCTCCCCCCTATCCTAACCTATCCTCAATCCTATCCTATCCTCTATGCTATCCTATCCTCTATCGTATCCTCTATCCTATCCTATCCTCAATCCTATCCTAACCTCTATCCTATCCTATCCTCTATCCTGTCCTATCCTCTATCCTATCCTATCCTCTATCCTATCCTATCCTCTATAATATCGTATCCTCTGTCCTATCATTTCCTCTATCCTATCCTATCTTCAATCCTATCCTATCCTCTATCCTATCCTATCCTCTATCCTATCCTATCCTCAATCCTAGCCTATCCTCTATCCTATCCTCTATAATATCGTATCCTCTATCCTATCCTACCCTCTATCCTATAATATCCTCTATCCTATCCTATCCTCTATCCTATCCTATCCTCTATCCTATCCTATCCTCTATCCTATCCTATCCTCTATCCTAGCCTATCCTCTATCCTATCCTATCCTCTATCCTATCCTATCCTCTATCCTATCCTCTATCCTATCCTATCCTCTATCCTATCCTATCCTCTATCCTATCCTATCCTCTATCCTATCCTATCCTCTATCCTATCCTATCCTCTATCCTATCCTATCCTCTATCCTATCCTATCCTATCCTCTATCCTATCCTATCCTCTATCCTATCCTATCCTCTATCCTATCCTATCCTCTATCCTATCCTATCCTCTATCCTATCCTATCCTCTATCCTATCCTATCCTCTATCCTATCCTATCCTCTATCCTATCCTATCCTCTATCCTATCCTATCCTCTATCCTATCCTATCCTCTATCCTATCCTATCCTCTATCCTATCCTATCCTCTATCCTATCCTATCCTCTATCCTATCCTATCCTCTATCCTATCCTATCCTCTATCCTATCCTATCCTCAATCCTAGCCTATCCTCTATCCTATCCTCTATAATATCGTATCCTCTATCCTATCCTACCCTCTATCCTATAATATCCTCTATCCTATCCTATCCTCTATCCTATCCTATCCTCTATCCTATCCTATCCTCTATCCTATCCTATCCTCTATCCTATCCTATCCCCTATCCTATCCTCTATGCAATCCTCTCCTCTATCCTATCCTATCCTCTATAATAACGTATCCTCTGTCCTATCCTGTCCTCTAACCTATAATATCATCTATCCTATCCTATTCTCCATCCTATCCTATCATATCCCCTAACGTATCCTATCCTCTATACTATCCAATCCTATATCCTATACTCTATCCTATCCTATCCTCTATTCTATCTTATCCTCTAACCTATCCTATCCTCTGTCCTATCCTATCCTCTATCGTATCCTCTATCCTATCCTCTCCTCAATCCTATCCTAACATCTATCCTATCCTATCCTCTATCCTATCCTATCCTCTATCCTGTCCTATCCTCTATCCTATCCTATCCTCTATCCTATCCTATCCTCTATAATATCGTATCCTCTGTCCTATCATTTCCTCTATCCTATCCTATCTTCAATCCTATCCTATCCTCTATCCTATCCTATCCTCTATCCTATCCTATCCTCAATCCTAGCCTATCCTCTATCCTATCCTCTATAATATCGTATCCTCTATCCTATCCTACCCTCTATCCTATAATATCCTCTATCCTATCCTATCCTCTATCCTATCCTATCCTCTATCCTATCCTATCCTCTATCCTATCCTATCCTCTATCCTATCCTATCCTCTATCCTATCCTATCCTCTATCCTATCCTATCCTCTATCCTATCCTATCCTCTATCCTATCCTATCCTCTATCCTATCCTATCCTCTATCCTATCCTATCCTCTATCCTATCCTATCCTCAATCCTAGCCTATCCTCTATCCTATCCTCTATAATATCGTATCCTCTATCCTATCCTACCCTCTATCCTATAATATCCTCTATCCTATCCTATCCTCTATCCTATCCTATCCTCTATCCTATCCTATCCTCTATCCTATCCTATCCTCTATCCTATCCTATCCCCTATCCTATCCTCTATGCAATCCTCTCCTCTATCCTATCCTATCCTCTATAATAACGTATCCTCTGTCCTATCCTGTCCTCTAACCTATAATATCATCTATCCTATCCTATTCTCCATCCTATCCTATCATATCCCCTAACGTATCCTATCCTCTATACTATCCAATCCTATATCCTATACTCTATCCTATCCTATCCTCTATTCTATCTTATCCTCTAACCTATCCTATCCTCTGTCCTATCCTATCCTCTATCGTATCCTCTATCCTATCCTCTCCTCAATCCTATCCTAACATCTATCCTATCCTATCCTCTATCCTATCCTATCCTCTATCCTGTCCTATCCTCTATCCTATCCTATCCTCTATCCTATCCTATCCTCTATAATATCGTATCCTCTGTCCTATCATTTCCTCTATCCTATCCTATCTTCAATCCTATCCTATCCTCTATCCTATCCTATCCTCTATCCTATCCTATCCTCAATCCTAGCCTATCCTCTATCCTATCCTCTATAATATCGTATCCTCTATCCTATCCTACCCTCTATCCTATAATATCCTCTATCCTATCCTATCCTCTATCCTATCCTATCCTCTATCCTATCCTATCCTCTATCCTATCCTATCCTCTATCCTATCCTATCCCCTATCCTATCCTCTATGCAATCCTCTCCTCTATAATAACGTATCCTCTGTCCTATCCTGTCCTCTAACCTATAATATCATCTATCCTATCCTATTCTCCATCCTATCCTATCCTATCCCCTAACGTATCCTATCCTCTATACTATCCAATCCTATATCCTATACTCTATCCTATCCTATCCTCTATTCTATCTTATCCTCTAACCTATCCTATCCTCTGTCCTATCCTATCCTCTATCGTATCCTCTATCCTATCCTCTCCTCAATCCTATCCTAACATCTATCCTATCCTATCCTCTATCCTATCCTATCCTCTATAATATCGTATCCTCTGTCCTATCCTGTCCTCCATCCTATAATATCATCTATCCTATCCGATTCTCTATCCTATCCTATCGTATCACCTAACGTATCCTATCCTCTATCCTATCCAATCCTATATCCTATACTCTATCCTATCCTATCCTCTATTATATCCTATCCTCTATCCTTTCCTATCCTCTATCCTATCCTATCCTCTATCCTATCCTATCCTTTATCCTATCCTATCCTCTATCCTATTCTATCCTCTATCCTATCCTATCCTCTATCCTATCCTATCCTCTAACCTATTCTATACTCTATCCTATCCTATCCGCTATCCTATCCTATCCTCTATCCTATCCTATCCTCTATCCACTCCTATCCTCTATCCTGTCCTATCCTCTATCCTATCATATCCTCTATCCTATCCTATCCTCTATCGTATCCTATCCTCTATCCTATCCTATCCTCTATCGTCTCCTATCCTCTATCCTATCCAATCCCCTATCCTATCCTCTATGCGATACCATCCTCTATGCTATCCTATCACCTATAATAACGTATCCTGTGTCCTATCCTATCCTCTATCCTATCGTATCCTCTATCCTATCCTATCCTCTATCTTATTCTATCCTCTATCCTATCCTATCCTATATCCTATAATATCCTCTATCCTATCCTATACTCTATCCTATCCTATCCTCTGTCCTATCCTATCCTGTATCCTATCCTATCCTATCCTCTATCCTATCCTATCCTATCCTCTATCCTATCCTATCCTCTGTCCTATCCTATCCTGTATCCTATCCTATCCTATCCTCTATCATATCCTATCCTCAATCCTATCCTATCCCCTATCCTATCCTATCCTCTATCCTATCCTATCCTCTATCCTATCCTATCCTCTATCCTATCCTATCCTCTATCGTATCCTCTATCCTATCCTCTCCTCTATCCTATCCTAACCTCTATCCTATCCTATCCTCTATCCTATCCTATCCTCTATCCTATCCTATCCTCTAGCCTATCCTATCCTCTATCCTATCCCATCCTCTATCCTATCCTATCCTCTATAATATCGTATCCTCTATCCTATCATTTCCTCTATCCTATCCTATCCTCTATCCTATCCTATCCTCTATCCTATCCTATCCTCTATCCTATCCTATCCTCTATCCTATTCTATCCTCTATCGTATCCTCTATCCTATCCTCTCCTCAATCCTATCCTAACCTTTATCCTATCCTATCCTCTATCCTATCCTATCCTCTATCCTATCCTATCCTCTAGCCTATCCTATCCTCTATCCTATCCCATCCTCTATCCTATCCTATCCTCTATAATATCGTATCCTCTATCCTATCATTTCCTCTATCCTATCCTATCCTCTATCCTATCCTATCCTCTATCCTATCCTATCCTCTATCCTATCCTATCCTCTATCCTATCCTATCCTCTATCGTATCCTCTATCCTATCCTCTCCTCAATCCTATCCTAACCTCTATCCTATCCTATCCTCTATCCTATCCTATCCTCTATCCTATCCTATCCTCTAGCCTATCCTATCCTCTATCCTATCCCATCCTCTATCCTATCCTATCCTCTATAATATCGTATCCTCTATCCTATCATTTCCTCTATCCTATCCTATCCTCTATCCTATCCTATCCTCTATCCTATCCTATCCTCTGTCCTATCCTATCCTCTATCGTATCCTCTATCCTATCCTCTCCTCAATCCTATCCTAACATCTATCCTATCCTATCCTCTATCCTATCCTATCCTCTATAATATCGTATCCTCTGTCCTATCCTGTCCTCCATCCTATAATATCATCTATCCTATCCGATTCTCTATCCTATCCTATCGTATCACCTAACGTATCCTATCCTCTATCCTATCCAATCCTATATCCTATACTCTATCCTATCCTATCCTCTATTATATCCTATCCTCTATCCTTTCCTATCCTCTATCCTATCCTATCCTCTATCCTATCCTATCCTTTATCCTATCCTATCCTCTATCCTATTCTATCCTCTATCCTATCCTATCCTCTATCCTATCCTATCCTCTAACCTATTCTATACTCTATCCTATCCTATCCGCTATCCTATCCTATCCTCTATCCTATCCTATCCTCTATCCACTCCTATCCTCTATCCTGTCCTATCCTCTATCCTATCATATCCTCTATCCTATCCTATCCTCTATCGTATCCTATCCTCTATCCTATCCTATCCTCTATCGTCTCCTATCCTCTATCCTATCCAATCCCCTATCCTATCCTCTATGCGATACCATCCTCTATGCTATCCTATCACCTATAATAACGTATCCTGTGTCCTATCCTATCCTCTATCCTATCGTATCCTCTATCCTATCCTATCCTCTATCTTATTCTATCCTCTATCCTATCCTATCCTATATCCTATAATATCCTCTATCCTATCCTATACTCTATCCTATCCTATCCTCTGTCCTATCCTATCCTGTATCCTATCCTATCCTATCCTCTATCCTATCCTATCCTATTCTCTATCCTATCCTATCCTCTGTCCTATCCTATCCTGTATCCTATCCTATCCTATCCTCTATCATATCCTATCCTCAATCCTATCCTATCCCCTATCCTATCCTATCCTCTATCCTATCCTATCCTCTATCCTATCCTATCCTCTATCCTATCCTATCCTCTATCGTATCCTCTATCCTATCCTCTCCTCTATCCTATCCTAACCTCTATCCTATCCTATCCTCTATCCTATCCTATCCTCTATCCTATCCTATCCTCTAGCCTATCCTATCCTCTATCCTATCCCATCCTCTATCCTATCCTATCCTCTATAATATCGTATCCTCTATCCTATCATTTCCTCTATCCTATCCTATCCTCTATCCTATCCTATCCTCTATCCTATCCTATCCTCTATCCTATCCTATCCTCTATCCTATTCTATCCTCTATCGTATCCTCTATCCTATCCTCTCCTCAATCCTATCCTAACCTTTATCCTATCCTATCCTCTATCCTATCCTATCCTCTATCCTATCCTATCCTCTAGCCTATCCTATCCTCTATCCTATCCCATCCTCTATCCTATCCTATCCTCTATAATATCGTATCCTCTATCCTATCATTTCCTCTATCCTATCCTATCCTCTATCCTATCCTATCCTCTATCCTATCCTATCCTCTATCCTATCCTATCCTCTATCCTATCCTATCCTCTATCGTATCCTCTATCCTATCCTCTCCTCAATCCTATCCTAACCTCTATCCTATCCTATCCTCTATCCTATCCTATCCTCTATCCTATCCTATCCTCTAGCCTATCCTATCCTCTATCCTATCCCATCCTCTATCCTATCCTATCCTCTATAATATCGTATCCTCTATCCTATCATTTCCTCTATCCTATCCTATCCTCTATCCTATCCTATCCTCTATCGTATCCTATCCTCTATCCTATCCTATCCTCTATCCTATCCCATCCTCTATCCTATCCTACCCTCTATCCTATCCAATCCTGTATCCTATAATGTCCTCTATCCTATCCTATCCTCTATCCTATCCTATCCTCTATCCTATAATATCCTCTATACTATCCTATCCACTATCCTATCCTATGTATCCTCCATCCTATCCTATCCTATCCTCTAACCTATAATATGCTCTATCCTATCCTATCCTCTATCCTATTCTATCCTCTGTCCTATCGTATCCTCTATCCTATCCCATCCTCTATCCTATCCTGCCCTCTATCCTATCCTATCCTGTATCCTATAATATCCTCTATCCTAACCTATCCTCAATCCTATCCTATCCTCTATCGTATCCTCTATCCTATCCTCTCCTCAATCCTATCCTAACCTCTATCCTATCCTATCCTCTATCCTATCCCATCCTGTATCCTATCCTGCCCTCTATCCTATCCTATCCTGTATCCTATAATATCCTCTATCCTAACCTATCCTCAATCCTATCCTATCCTCTATCGTATCCTCTATCCTATCCTCTCCTCAATCCTATCCTAACCTCTATCCTATCCTATCCTCTATCCTATCCTAACCTCTATCCTATCCTATCCTCTATCCTATCCTATCCTCTATCCTATCCCATCCTCTATCCTATCCTATCCTCTATAATATCGTATCCTCTATCCTATCCTATCCTCTATCCTATCCTATCCTCTATCCTATCCTATCCTCTATCCTATCCCATCCTCTATCCTATCCTATCCTCTATAATATCGTATCCTCTATCCTATCATTACCTCTATCCTATCCTATCCTCTATCCTATCCTATCCTCTATCCTATCCTATCCTCTATCCTATCCTATCCTCTATCCTAGCCTATCCTCTATCCTATCATATCCTCTATCCTATCCTATCCTCTATCCTATCCTATCCTCTATCCTATCCTATCCTCTATCCTATCCTATCATCTATCCTGTCCTATCCTCTATCCTATCCTATCCTCAATCCTATCCTATCCTCTATCCTATCCTATCCTCTATCCTATCCTATCCTCTATCCTATCCTATCCTCTATCCTATCCTATCCTCTATCCTATCCTATCCTCTATCCTAGCCTATCCTCTATCCTATCCTCTATAATATCGTATCCTCTATCCTATCCTATCAACTATCCTATAATATCCTCTATCCTATCCTATCCTCTATCCTATCCTATCCTCTATCCTATCCTATCCTCTATCCTATCCTATCCTCTATCCTATCCTATCCTCTATCCTATCCTATCCTCTATCCTATCCTATCCTCTATCCTATCCTATCCTCTATCCTATCCTATCCTCTATCCTATCCTATCCTCTATCCTATCCTATCCTCTATCCTATCCTATCCTCTATCCTATCCTATCCTCTATCCTATCCTATCATCTATCCTGTCCTATCCTCTATCCTATCCTATCCTCAATCCTATCCTATCCTCTATCCTATCCTATCCTCAATCCTATCCTAAGCTCTATCCTATCCTATCCTCTATCCTATCCTATCCTCTATCTTATCCTATCATCTAGCCTATCCTATCCTCTATCCTATCCCATCCTCTATCCTATCCTATCCTCTATAATATCGTATCCTCTATCCTATCATTTCCTCTATCCTATCCTATCCTCTATCCTATCCTATCCTCTATCCTATCCTATCCTCTATCCTATCCCATCCTCTATCCTATCCTACCCTCTATCCTATCCAATCCTGTATCCTATAATGTCCTCTATCCTATCCTATCCTCTATCCTATCCTATCCTCTATCCTATAATATCCTCTATACTATCCTATCCTCTATCCTATCCTATCCTCTATCCTATCCTATCCTCTATGATATAATATCATCTATCCTATACTATCATCTACCCTATCCTATCCTCTATCCTATCCTCCCCCCTATCCTAACCTATCCTCAATCCTATCCTATCCTCTATGCTATCCTATCCTCTATCGTATCCTCTATCCTATCCTATCCTCAATCCTATCCTAACCTCTATCCTATCCTATCCTCTATCCTGTCCTATCCTCTATCCTATCCTATCCTCTATCCTATCCTATCCTCTATAATATCGTATCCTCTGTCCTATCATTTCCTCTATCCTATCCTATCTTCAATCCTATCCTATCCTCTATCCTATCCTATCCTCTATCCTATCCTATCCTCAATCCTAGCCTATCCTCTATCCTATCCTCTATAATATCATATCCTCTATCCTATCCTACCCTCTATCCTATAATATCCTCTATCCTATCCTATCCTCTATCCTATCCTATCCTCTATCCTATCCTATCCTCTATCCTATCCTATCCTCTATCCTATCCTATCCCCTATCCTATCCTCTATGCAATCCTCTCCTCTATCCTATCCTATCCTCTATAATAACGTATCCTCTGTCCTATCCTGTCCTCTAACCTATAATATCATCTATCCTATCCTATTCTCCATCCTATCCTATCCTATCCCCTAACGTATCCTATCCTCTATACTATCCAATCCTATATCCTATACCCTATCCTATCCTATCCTCTATTCTATCTTATCCTCTAACCTATCCTATCCTCTGTCCTATCCTATCCTCTATCGTATCCTCTATCCTATCCTATCCTTTATCCTATCCTATCCTCTATCCTATTCTATCCTCTATCCTATCCTATCCTCTATCCTATCCTATCCTCTAACCTATTCTATACTCTATCCTATCCTATCCGCTATCCTATCCTATCCTCTATCCTATCCTATCCTCTATCCACTCCTATCCTCTATCCTGTCCTATCCTCTATCCTATCATATCCTCTATCCTATCCTATCCTCTATCGTATCCTATCCTCTATCCTATCCTATCCTCTATCGTCTCCTATCCTCTATCCTATCCAATCCCCTATCCTATCCTCTATGCGATACCATCCTCTATGCTATCCTATCACCTATAATAACGTATCCTGTGTCCTATCCTATCTCCTATCCTATCCTATCCTCTATCCTATCGTATCCTCTGTCCTATCCTACCCTCTATCCTATCCTTTCCACTATCCTATAATATCCTCTATCCTATCCTATCCTCTATCCTATAATATCCTCCATCCTATCCTATCGTCTATCCTATCCTATCCTCTATCCTATCGTATCCTCTATCCTATCCCATCCTCTATCCTAACATACCCTCTATCCTATCCTATCCTGTATCCTATAATATCCTCTATCCTATCCTATCCTCTACCCTGTCCAATCCCCTATCCTATCCTCTATCATATCCTATCCTCTATCCTATCCTATCCTCTATCCTATAATATCCTCTATCCTATCCTATCCTCTATCCTATCCTATCCTCTATCCTATCGTATCCTCAATCCTATCCTATCCCCTATCCTATCCTATCCTCTATCCTATCGTATCCTCTGTCCTATCCTATCCTATCCTCTATCCTATCCTCTATCCTATCCTATCCTCTATCCTATAATATCCTCTATCCTATCCTATCCTCTATCCTATCCTATGCTCTATCCTATCCTATCCTCTATCCTATCCTATCCTCTAACCTATCCTATCCTCTATCCTATCCTATCCTCTATCCTATCCTCTATCCTATCCTCTATCCTATCGTATCCTCTGTCCTATCCTATCCTCTATCCTATCCTATCCACTATCCTATAATATCCCCTATCCTATCCTCTATCCTATAATATCGTCCATCCTATCCTATCCCCTATCCTATCCTCTATCCTATCCTATCCCCTATCCTATACTATCCTCTATCCTATCCAATCCTCTATCCTATCCTATCCTCTATCTTATCGTATCCTCTATCGAATCCCATCCTCTATCGAATCCCATCCTCTATCGTATTCAATCCTCTATCCTAACCTATCCTATATTCTATCCTATCCTCTATCCTATCCTATCCTCTATCCTATCATATCCTCTATCCTATCCCATCCTCTATCCTATCCTACCCTCTATCCTATCCAATCCTGTATCCTATAATGTCCTCTATCCTATCCTATCCTCTATCCTATCCTATCCTCTATCCTATCCTATCCTCTATCCTATCCCATCCTCTATCCTATCCTATCCTCTATAACATCGTATCCTCTATCCTATCATTTCCTCTATCCTATCCTATCCTCTATCCTATCCTATCCTCTATCCTATCCTATCCTCTATCCTATCCTATCCTCTATCCTATCCTATCCTCTATCCTATCCTATCCTCTATCCTATCCTATCCTCTATCGTATCCTCTATCCTATCCTCTCCTCAATCCTATCCTAACCTCTATCCTATCCTATCCTCTATCCTATCCTATCCTCTATCCTATCCTATCCTCTAGCCTATCCTATCCTCTATCCTATCCCATCCTCTATCCTATCCTATCCTCTATAATATCGTATCCTCTATCCTATCATTTCCTCTATCCTATCCTATCCTCTATCCTATCCTATCCTCTATCCTATCCTATCCTCTATCCTATCCTATCCTCTATCCTATCCCATCCTCTATCCTATCCTACCCTCTATCGTATCCAATCCTGTATCCTATAATGTCCTCTATCCTATCCTATCCTCTATCCTATCCTATCCTCTATCCTATAATATCCTCTATACTATCCTATCCACTATCCTATCCTATGTATCCTCTATCCTATCCTATCCTATCCTCTAACCTATAATATCCTCTATCGTATCCTATCCTCTATCCTATTCTATCCTCTGTCCTATCGTATCCTCTATCCTATCCCATCCTGTATCCTATCCTGCCCTCTATCCTATCCTATCCTGTATCCTATAATATCCTCTATCCTAACCTATCCTCAATCCTATCCTATCCTCTATCGTATCCTCTATCCTATCCTCTCCTCAATCCTATCCTAACCTCTATCCTATCCTATCCTCTATCCTATCCTAACCTCTATCCTATCCTATCCTCTATCCTATCCTATCGTCTATCCTATCCCATCCTCTATCCTATCCTATCCTCTATAATATCGTATCCTCTATCCTATCCTATCCTCTATCCTATCCTATCAACTATCCTATAATATCCTCTATCCTATCCTATCCTCTATCCTATCCTATCCTCTATCCTATCCTATCCTCTATCCTATCCTATCCTCTATCCTATCCTATCCTCTATCCTATCCTATCCTCTATCCTATCCTATCCTCTATCCTATCCTATCCTCTATCCTATCCTATCCTCTATCCTATCCTATCCTCTATCCTATCCTATCCTCTATCCTATCCTATCCTCTATCCTATCCTATCCTCTATCCTATCCTATCCTCTATCCTATCCTATCCTCTATCCTATCCTATCATCTATCCTGTCCTATCCTCTATCCTATCCTATCCTCAATCCTATCCTATCCTCTATCCTATCCTATCCTCAATCCTATCCTAAGCTCTATCCTATCCTATCCTCTATCCTATCCTATCCTCTATCCTATCCTATCCTCTAGCCTATCCTATCCTCTATCCTATCCCATCCTCTATCCTATCCTATCCTCTATAATATCGTATCCTCTATCCTATCATTTCCTCTATCCTATCCTATCCTCTATCCTATCCTATCCTCTATCCTATCCTATCCTCTATCCTATCCTATCCTCTATCCTATCCCATCCTCTATCCTATCCTACCCTCTATCCTATCCAATCCTGTATCCTATAATGTCCTCTATCCTATCCTATCCTCTATCCTATCCTATCCTCTATCCTATAATATCCTCTATACTATCCTATCCACTATCCTATCCTATGTATCCTCTATCCTATCCTATCCTATTCTCTAACCTATAATATCCTCTATCCTATCCTATCCTCTATCCTATTCTATCCTCTGTCCTATCGTATCCTCTATCCTATCCCATCCTCTATCCTATCCTGCCCTCTATCCTATCCTATCCTGTATCCTATAATATCCTCTATCCTAACCTATCCTCAATCCTATCCTATCCTCTATAGTATCCTCTATCCTATCCTCTCCTCAATCCTATCCTAACCTCTATCCTATCCTATCCTCTATCCTATCCTATCCTCTATCCTATCCTATCCTCTATCCTATCCTATCCTCTATCCTATCCCATCCTCTATCCTATCCTATCCTCTATAATATCGTATCCTCTATCCTATCCTATCCTCTATCCTATCCTATCCTCTATCCTATCCTATCCTCTATCCTATCCCATCCTCTATCCTATCCTATCCTCTATAATATCGTATCCTCTATCCTATCATTACCTCTATCCTATCCTATCCTCTATCCTATCCTATCCTCTATCCTATCCTATCCTCTATCCTATCCTATCCTCTATCCTATCCCATCCTCTATCCTATCCTATCCTCTATAACATCGTATCCTCTATCCTATCATTTCCTCTATCCTATCCTATCCTCTATCCTATCCTATCCTCTATCCTATCCTATCCTCTATCCTATCCTATCCTCTATCCTATCCTATCCTCTATCCTATCCTATCCTCTATCCTATCCTATCCTCTATCCTATCCTATCCTCTATCCTATCCTATCCTCTATCCTATCCTATCCTCTATCCTATCCTATCCTCTATCGTATCCTCTATCCTATCCTCTCCTCAATCCTATCCTAACCTCTATCCTATCCTATCCTCTATCCTATCCTATCCTCTATCCTATCCTATCCTCTAGCCTATCCTATCCTCTATCCTATCCCATCCTCTATCCTATCCTATCCTCTATAATATCGTATCCTCTATCCTATCATTTCCTCTATCCTATCCTATCCTCTATCCTATCCTATCCTCTACCCTACCCTATCCTCTATCCTATCCTATCCTCTATCCTATCCCATCCTCTATCCTATCCTACCCTCTATCCTATCCAATCCTGTATCCTATAATGTCCTCTATCCTATCCTATCCTCTATCCTATCCTATCCTCTATCCTATAATATCCTCTACACTATCCTATCCACTATCCTATCCTATGTATCCTCTATCCTATCCTATCCTATCCTCTAACCTATAATATCCTCTATCGTATCCTATCCTCTATCCTATTCTATCCTCTGTCCTATCGTATCCTCTATCCTATCCCATCCTGTATCCTATCCTGCCCTCTATCCTATCCTATCCTGTATCCTATAATATCCTCTATCCTAACCTATCCTCAATCCTATCCTATCCTCTATCGTATCCTCTATCCTATCCTCTCCTCAATCCTATCCTAACCTCTATCCTATCCTATCCTCTATCCTATCCTAACCTCTATCCTATCCTATCCTCTATCCTATCCTATCCTCTATCCTATCCCATCCTCTATACTATCCTATCCTCTATAATATCGTATCCTCTATCCTATCCTATCCTCTATCCTATCCTATCCTCTATCCTATCCTATCCTCTATCCTATCCCATCCTCTATCCTATCCTATCCTCTATAATATCGTATCCTCTATCCTATCATTACCTCTATCCTATCCTATCCTCTATCCTATCCTATCCTCTATCCTATCCTATCCTCTATCCTATCCTATCCTCTATCCTAGCCTATCCTCTATCCTATCATATCCTCTATCCTATCCTATCCTCTATCCTATCCTATCCTCTATCCTATCCTATCCTCTATCCTATCCTATCATCTATCCTGTCCTATCTTCTATCCTATCCTATCCTCAATCCTATCCTATCCTCTATCCTATCCTATCCTCTATCCTATCCTATCCTCTATCCTATCCTATCCTCTATCCTATCCTATCCTCTATCCTATCCTATCCTCTATCCTAGCCTATCCTCTATCCTATCCTCTATAATATCGTATCCTCTATCCTATCCTATCAACTATCCTATAATATCCTCTATCCTATCCTATCCTCTATCCTATCCTATCCTCTATCCTATCCTATCCTCTATCCTATCCTATCCTCTATCCTATCCTATCCTCTATCCTATCCTATCCTCTATCCTATCCTATCCTCTATCCTATCCTATCCTCTATCCTATCCTATCCTCTATCCTATCCTATCCTCTATCCTATCCTATCCTCTATCCTATCCTATCCTCTATCCTATCCTATCCTCTATCCTATCCTATCCTCTATCCTATCCTATCATCTATCCTGTCCTATCCTCTATCCTATCCTATCCTCAATCCTATCCTATCCTCTATCCTATCCTATCCTCAATCCTATCCTAAGCTCTATCCTATCCTATCCTCTATCCTATCCTATCCTCTATCCTATCCTATCCTCTAGCCTATCCTATCCTCTATCCTATCCCATCCTCTATCCTATCCTATCCTCTATAATATCGTATCCTCTATCCTATCATTTCCTCTATCCTATCCTATCCTCTATCCTATCCTATCCTCTATCCTATCCTATCCTCTATCCTATCCCATCCTCTATCCTATCCTACCCTCTATCCTATCCAATCCTGTATCCTATAATGTCCTCTATCCTATCCTATCCTCTATCCTATCCTATCCTCTATCCTATAATATCCTCTATACTATCCTATCCACTATCCTATCCTATGTATCCTCTATCCTATCCTATCCTATCCTCTAACCTATAATATCCTCTATCTTATCCTATCCTCTATCCTATTCTATCCTCTGTCCTATCGTATCCTCTATCCTATCCCATCCTCTATCCTATCCTGCCCTCTATCCTATCCTATCCTGTATCCTATAATATCCTCTATCCTAACCTATCCTCAATCCTATCCTATCCTCTATCGTATCCTCTATCCTATCCTCTCCTCAATCCTATCCTAACCTCTATCCTATCCTATCCTCTATCCTATCCTATCCTCTATCCTATCCTATCCTCTATCCTATCCTATCCTCTATCCTATCCCATCCTCTATCCTATCCTATCCTCTATAATATCGTATCCTCTATCCTATCCTATCCTCTATCCTATCCTATCCTCTATCCTATCCTATCCTCTATCCTATCCCATCCTCTATCCTATCCTATCCTCTATAATATCGTATCCTCTATCCTATCATTACCTCTATCCTATCCTATCCTCTATCCTATCCTATCCTCTATCCTATCCTATCCTCTATCCTATCCTACCCTCTATGCTATCCTATCCTCTATCGTATCCTCTATCCTATCCTATCCTCAATCCTATCCTACCCTCTATGCTATCCTATCCTCTATCGTATCCTCTATCCTATCCTATCCTCAATCCTATCCTAACCTCTATCCTATCCTATCCTAAATCCTATCCTATCCTCTATCCTATCCTATCCTCTATCCTATCCTATCCTCTATAATATCGTATCCTCTGTCCTATCATTTCCTCTATCCTATCCTATCTTCAATCCTATCCTATCCTCTATCCTATCCTATCCTCTATCCTATCCCATCCTCTATCCTATCCTATCCTCTATAATATCGTATCCTCTATCCTATCATTTCCTCTATCCTATCCTATCCTCTATCCTATCCTATCCTCTACCCTATCCTATCCTCTATCCTATCCTATCCTCTATCCTATCCCATCCTCTATCCTATCCTACCCTCTATCCTATCCAATCCTGTATCCTATAATGTCCTCTATCCTATCCTATCCTCTATCCTATCCTATCCTCTATCCTATAATATCCTCTACACTATCCTATCCACTATCCTATCCTATGTATCCTCTATCCTATCCTATCCTATCCTCTAACCTATAATATCCTCTATCGTATCCTATCCTCTATCCTATTCTATCCTCTGTCCTATCGTATCCTCTATCCTATCCCATCCTGTATCCTATCCTGCCCTCTATCCTATCCTATCCTGTATCCTATAATATCCTCTATCCTAACCTATCCTCAATCCTATCCTATCCTCTATCGTATCCTCTATCCTATCCTCTCCTCAATCCTATCCTAACCTCTATCCTATCCTATCCTCTATCCTATCCTAACCTCTATCCTATCCTATCCTCTATCCTATCCTATCCTCTATCCTATCCCATCCTCTATCCTATCCTATCCTCTATAATATCGTATCCTCTATCCTATCCTATCCTCTATCCTATCCTATCCTCTATCCTATCCTATCCTCTATCCTATCCCATCCTCTATCCTATCCTATCCTCTATAATATCGTATCCTCTATCCTATCATTACCTCTATCCTATCCTATCCTCTATCCTATCCTATCCTCTATCCTATCCTATCCTCTATCCTATCCTATCCTCTATCCTAGCCTATCCTCTATCCTATCATATCCTCTATCCTATCCTATCCTCTATCCTATCCTCTCCTCTATCCTATCCTATCCTCTATCCTATCCTATCATCTATCCTGTCCTATCTTCTATCCTATCCTATCCTCAATCCTATCCTATCCTCTATCCTATCCTATCCTCTATCCTATCCTATCCTCTATCCTATCCTATCCTCTATCCTATCCTATCCTCTATCCTATCCTATCCTCTATCCTAGCCTATCCTCTATCCTATCCTCTATAATATCGTATCCTCTATCCTATCCTATCAACTATCCTATAATATCCTCTATCCTATCCTATCCTCTATCCTATCCTATCCTCTATCCTATCCTATCCTCTATCCTATCCTATCCTCTATCCTATCCTATCCTCTATCCTATCCCATCCTCTATCCTATCCTACCCTCTATCCTATCCAATCCTGTATCCTATAATGTCCTCTATCCTATCCTATCCTCTATCCTATCCTATCCTCTATCCTATAATATCCTCTACACTATCCTATCCACTATCCTATCCTATGTATCCTCTATCCTATCCTATCCTATCCTCTAACCTATAATATCCTCTATCGTATCCTATCCTCTATCCTATTCTATCCTCTGTCCTATCGTATCCTCTATCCTATCCCATCCTGTATCCTATCCTGCCCTCTATCCTATCCTATCCTGTATCCTATAATATCCTCTATCCTAACCTATCCTCAATCCTATCCTATCCTCTATCGTATCCTCTATCCTATCCTCTCCTCAATCCTATCCTAACCTCTATCCTATCCTATCCTCTATCCTATCCTAACCTCTATCCTATCCTATCCTCTATCCTATCCTATCCTCTATCCTATCCCATCCTCTATCCTATCCTATCCTCTATAATATCGTATCCTCTATCCTATCCTATCCTCTATCCTATCCTATCCTCTATCCTATCCTATCCTCTATCCTATCCCATCCTCTATCCTATCCTATCCTCTATAATATCGTATCCTCTATCCTATCATTACCTCTATCCTATCCTATCCTCTATCCTATCCTATCCTCTATCCTATCCTATCCTCTATCCTATCCTATCCTCTATCCTAGCCTATCCTCTATCCTATCATATCCTCTATCCTATCCTATCCTCTATCCTATCCTCTCCTCTATCCTATCCTATCCTCTATCCTATCCTATCATCTATCCTGTCCTATCTTCTATCCTATCCTATCCTCAATCCTATCCTATCCTCTATCCTATCCTATCCTCTATCCTATCCTATCCTCTATCCTATCCTATCCTCTATCCTATCCTATCCTCTATCCTATCCTATCCTCTATCCTAGCCTATCCTCTATCCTATCCTCTATAATATCGTATCCTCTATCCTATCCTATCAACTATCCTATAATATCCTCTATCCTATCCTATCCTCTATCCTATCCTATCCTCTATCCTATCCTATCCTCTATCCTATCCTATCCTCTATCCTATCCTATCCTCTATCCTATCCTATCCTCTATCCTATCCTATCCTCTATCCTATCCTATCCTCTATCCTATCCTATCCTCTATCCTATCCTATCCTCTATCCTATCCTATCCTCTATCCTATCCTATCCTCTATCCTATCCTATCCTCTATCCTATCCTATCCTCTATCCTATCCTATCATCTATCCTGTCCTATCCTCTATCCTATCCTATCCTCAATCCTATCCTATCCTCTATCCTATCCTATCCTCAATCCTATCCTAAGCTCTATCCTATCCTATCCTCTATCCTATCCTATCCTCTATCCTATCCTATCCTCTAGCCTATCCTATCCTCTATCCTATCCCATCCTCTATCCTATCCTATCCTCTATAATATCGTATCCTCTATCCTATCATTTCCTCTATCCTATCCTATCCTCTATCCTATCCTATCCTCTATCCTATCCTATCCTCTATCCTATCCCATCCTCTATCCTATCCTACCCTCTATCCTATCCAATCCTGTATCCTATAATGTCCTCTATCCTATCCTATCCTCTATCCTATCCTATCCTCTATCCTATAATATCCTCTATACTATCCTATCCACTATCCTATCCTATGTATCCTCTATCCTATCCTATCCTATCCTCTAACCTATAATATCCTCTATCTTATCCTATCCTCTATCCTATTCTATCCTCTGTCCTATCGTATCCTCTATCCTATCCCATCCTCTATCCTATCCTGCCCTCTATCCTATCCTATCCTGTATCCTATAATATCCTCTATCCTAACCTATCCTCAATCCTATCCTATCCTCTATCGTATCCTCTATCCTATCCTCTCCTCAATCCTATCCTAACCTCTATCCTATCCTATCCTCTATCCTATCCTATCCTCTATCCTATCCTATCCTCTATCCTATCCTATCCTCTATCCTATCCCATCCTCTATCCTATCCTATCCTCTATAATATCGTATCCTCTATACTATCCTATCCTCTATCCTATCCTATCCTCTATCCTATCCTATCCTCTATCCTATCCCATCCTCTATCCTATCCTATCCTCTATAATATCGTATCCTCTATCCTATCATTACCTCTATCCTATCCTATCCTCTATCCTATCCTATCCTCTATCCTATCCTATCCTCTATCCTATCCTACCCTCTATGCTATCCTATCCTCTATCGTATCCTCTATCCTATCCTATCCTCAATCCTATCCTAACCTCTATCCTATCCTATCCTAAATCCTATCCTATCCTCTATCCTATCCTATCCTCTATCCTATCCTATCCTCTATAATATCGTATCCTCTGTCCTATCATTTCCTCTATCCTATCCTATCTTCAATCCTATCCTATCCTCTATCCTATCCTATCCTCTATCCTATCCTATCCTCAATCCTAGCCTATCCTCTATCCTATCCTCTATAATATCGTATCCTCTATCCTATCCTATCCACTATCCTATAATATCCTCTATCCTATCCTATCCTCTATCCTATCCTATCCTCTATCCTATCCTATCCTCTATCCTATCCTATCCTCTATCCTATCCTATCCTCTATCCTATCCTCTCCTCTATCCTAACCTATCCTCTATCCAATCCTCTATCCTATCCTCTATCCTATCCTCTATCGTATCGTATCCTGTATCCTATCCCATCCCCTGCCCTATCCTATACTCTATCCTATCATATCCTCTATCCTATGCTATCCACTATCCTATCATATCCTCTACCCTATTCTCTATCCTATCCTATCCTCTATCTATCCTCTATCCTATCCTATCCTCTATCCTATCCTATCCTCTATCCTATCCTATCCTCTATCCTATCCTATCCTCTATCCTATCCTATCCTCTATCCTATCCTCTCCTCTATCCTAACCTATCCTCTATCCTATCCTCTATCCTATCCTCTATCCTATCCTCTATGCTATCCTATCCTCGATCCTATCCTCTATCGTATCGTATCCTGTATCCTATCCCATCCCCTGCCCTATCCTATACTCTATCCTATCATATCCTCTATCCTATGCTATCCACTATCCTATAATATCCTCTACCCTATTCTCTATCCTATCCTATCCTCTATCTATCCTCCATCCTATCCTATCCTCTATCCTATCCTATACTCTATCCTATCCTATCCTCTATCCTATCCTCTCCTCTATCCTAACCTATCCTCTATCCTATCCTCTATCCTATCCTCTATCCTATCCTCTATGCTATCCTATCCTCTATCCTATCCTGTATCGTATCGTATCCTGTATCCTATCCCATCCCCTGCCCTATCCTATACTCTATCCTATCATATCCTCTATCCTATGCTATCCACTATCCTATAATATCCTCTACCCTATTCTCTATCCTATCCTATCCTCTATCTATCCTCTATCCTATCCTATCCTCTATCCTCTATCTATCCTCTATCCTATCCTATCCTATATCCTATCCTATCCTCTATCCTATCCTATCCTCTATCGTATCCTATCCTCTATCCTATCCTATCCTCTATCCTATAATATCATCTATCCTATACTATCCTCTACCCTCTCCTATCCTTTATACTATCCAATCCTCTATCGTATCCTCTATCCTATCCTATCCTCTATCCTATCCAATCCCCTATCCTATCCTCTATGCAATCCTCTCCTCTATCCTATCCTATCCTCTATAATAACGTATCCTCTGTCCTATCCTGTCCTCTATCCTATAATATCATCTATCCTATCCTATTCTCCATCCTATCCTATCCTATCCCCTAACGTATCCTATCCTCTATACTATCCAATCCTATATCCTATACTCTATCCTATCCAATCCTCTAATCTATCTTATCCTCTAACCTATCCTATCCTCTGTCCTATCCTATCCTCTATCGTATCCTCTATCCTATCCTCTCCTCAATCCTATCCTAACATCTATCCTATCCTATCCTCTATCCTATCCTATCCTCTATAATATCGTATCCTCTGTCCTATCCTGTCCTCCATCCTATAATATCATCTATCCTATCCTATTCTCTATCCTATCCTATCGTATCACCTAACGTATCCTATCCTCTATCCTATCCAATCTTATATCCTATACTCTATCCTATCCTATCCTCTATTATATCCTATCCTCTATCCTTTCCTATCCTCTATCCTATCCTATCCTCTATCCTATCCTATCCTTTATCCTATCCTATCCTCTATCCTATTCTATCTTCTATCCTATCCTATCCTCTATCCTATCCTATCCTCTAACCTATTCTATACTCTATCCTATCCTTTCCGCTATCCTATCCTATCCTCTATCCTATCCTATCCTCTATCCTATCCTATCCTCTATCCTGTCCTATCCTCTATCCTATCATATCCTCTATCCTATCCTATCCTCTACCCTATCCTATCCTCTATCGTCTCCTATCCTCTATCCTATCCAATCCCCTATCCTATCCTCTATGCGATACCATCCTCTATGCTATCCTATCACCTATAATATCGTATCCTGTGTCCTATCCTATCCTCTATCCTATCGTATCCTCTATCCTATCCTATCCTCTATCTTATTATATCCTCTATCCTATCCTATCCTCTATCCTATCCTATCCTCTATCCTATCCAATCCTCTGTTCTATAATATCCTCTGTTCTATAATATCCTCTATCCTATCCACTCCTCTATCCTATCCTCTATCCTGTCCTATCCTCAATCTTATCCTGTATCCTATCCAATCCTCTATGCTATCCTATCATCTATCCTATCGTATCCTCTATCTTATCGCATCCTCAATCCTATCCTATCCTCAATCCTATACCATACTCTATCCTATCCTACCCTCTGTCCTATCCTATCCTCTTTCCTGTCCTATCCTCTGTCCTATCCTATCCTGTATCCTATCCTATCCTATCCTCTATCCTATCCTATCCTCTATCCTATCCTCTATCCTATCCTCTATCCTATCCTCTATCCTATCATCTATCCTATCCTATCCTCTGTCCTATCCTATCCTCTATCCTATCCTATCCTCTATCCTATCCAATTCTCTGTTCTATAATATCCTCTATCCTATCCACTCCTCTATCCTATCCTCTATCCTATCCTCTATCCTATCCTCTATGCTATCCTATCCTCTATCCTATCCTCTATCGTATCGTATCCTGTATCCTATCCCATCCCTTGCCCTATCCTATACTCTATCCTATCATATCCTCTATCCTATGCTATCCACTATCCTATAATATCCTCTACCCTATTCTCTATCCTATCCTATCCTCTATCTATCCTCTATCCTATCCTATCCTCTATCCAATCCTATCCTCTATCCTATCCTATCCTCTATCCTATCCTCTCCTCTATCCTAACCTATCCTCTATCCTATCCTCTATCCTATCCTCTATCCTATCCTCTATGCTATCCTATCCTCTATCCTATCCTCTATCGTATCGTATCCTGTATCCTATCCCATCCCCTGCCCTATCCTATACTCTATCCTATCATATCCTCTATCCTATGCTATCCACTATCCTATAATATCCTCTACCCTATTCTCTATCCTATCCTATCCTCTATCTATCCTCTATCCTATCCTATCCTCTATCCTCTATCTATCCTCTATCCTATCCTATCCTATATCCTATCCTATCCTCTATCCTATCCTATCCTCTATCCTATCCTATCCTCTATCCTATCCTATCCTCTATCCTATAATATCATCTATCCTATACTATCCTCTACCCTCTCCTATCCTTTATACTATCCAATCCTCTATCGTATCCTCTATCCTATCCTATCCTCTATCCTATCCAATCCCCTATCCTATCCTCTATGCAATCCTCTCCTCTATCCTATCCTATCCTCTATAATAACGTATCCTCTGTCCTATCCTGTCCTCTATCCTATAATATCATCTATCCAATCCTATATCCTATACTCTATCCTATCCAATCCTCTAATCTATCTTATCCTCTAACCTATCCTATCCTCTGTCCTATCCTATCCAAAATCGTATCCTCTATCCTATCCTCTCCTCAATCCTATCCTAACATCTATCCTATCCTATCCTCTATCCTATCCTATCCTCTATAATATCGTATCCTCTGTCCTATCCTGTCCTCCATCCTATAATATCATCTATCCTATCCTATTCTCTATCCTATCCTATCGTATCACCTAACGTATCCTATCCTCTATCCTATCCAATCTTATATCCTATAATCTATCCTATCCTATCCTCTATTATATCCTATCCTCTATTATATCCTATCCTCTATCCTTTCCTATCCTCTATCCTATCCTATCCTCTATCCTATCCTATCCTTTATCCTATCCTATCCTCTATCCTATTCTATCCTCTATCCTATCCTATCCTCTATCCTATCCTATCCTCTAACCTATTCTATACTCTATCCTATCCTTTCCGCTATCCTATCCTATCCTCTATCCTATCCTATCCTCTATCCTATCCTATCCTCTATCCTATCCAATCCTCTGTTCTATAATATCCTCTGTTCTATAATATCCTCTATCCTATCCACTCCTCTATCCTATCCAATCTTATATCCTATAATCTATCCTATCCTATCCTCTATTATATCCTATCCTCTATTATATCCTATCCTCTATCCTTTCCTATCCTCTATCCTATCCTATCCTCTATCCTATCCTATCCTTTATCCTATCCTATCCTCTATCCTATTCTATCCTCTATCCTATCGTATCCTCTATCCTATCCTATCCTCTATCTTATTATATCCTCTATCCTATCCTATCCTCTATCCTATCCTATCCTCTATCCTATCCAATCCTCTGTTCTATAATATCCTCTGTTCTATAATATCCTCTATCCTATCCACTCCTCTATCCTATCCTCTATCCTGTCCTATCCTCAATCTTATCCTGTATCCTATCCAATCCTCTATGCTATCCTATCATCTATCCTATCGTATCCTCTATCTTATCGCATCCTCAATCCTATCCTATCCTCAATCCTATACCATACTCTATCCTATCCTACCCTCTGTCCTATCCTATCCTCTTTCTTGTCCTATCCTCTGTCCTATCCTATCCTGTATCCTATCCTATCCTATCCTCTATCCTATCCTATCCTCTATCCTATCCTCTATCCTATCCTCTATCCTATCCTCTATCCTATCATCTATCCTATCCTATCCTCTGTCCTATCCTATCCTCTATCCTATCCTATCCTCTATCCTATCCAATTCTCTGTTCTATAATATCCTCTATCCTATCCACTCCTCTATCCTATCCTCTATCCTATCCTCTATCCTATCCTCTATGCTATCCTATCCTCTATCCTATCCTCTATCGTATCGTATCCTGTATCCTATCCCATCCCTTGCCCTATCCTATACTCTATCCTATCATATCCTCTATCCTATGCTATCCACTATCCTATAATATCCTCTACCCTATTCTCTATCCTATCCTATCCTCTATCTATCCTCTATCCTATCCTATCCTCTATCCAATCCTATCCTCTATCCTATCCTATCCTCTATCCTATCCTCTCCTCTATCCTAACCTATCCTCTATCCTATCCTCTATCCTATCCTCTATCCTATCCTCTATGCTATCCTATCCTCTATCCTATCCTCTATCGTATCGTATCCTGTATCCTATCCCATCCCCTGCCCTATCCTATACTCTATCCTATCATATCCTCTATCCTATGCTATCCACTATCCTATAATATCCTCTACCCTATTCTCTATCCTATCCTATCCTCTATCTATCCTCTATCCTATCCTATCCTCTATCCTCTATCTATCCTCTATCCTATCCTATCCTATATCCTATCCTATCCTCTATCCTATCCTATCCTCTATCCTATCCTATCCTCTATCCTATCCTATCCTCTATCCTATAATATCATCTATCCTATACTATCCTCTACCCTCTCCTATCCTTTATACTATCCAATCCTCTATCGTATCCTCTATCCTATCCTATCCTCTATCCTATCCAATCCCCTATCCTATCCTCTATGCAATCCTCTCCTCTATCCTATCCTATCCTCTATAATAACGTATCCTCTGTCCTATCCAGTCCTCTATCCTATAATATCATCTATCCAATCCTATATCCTATACTCTATCCTATCCAATCCTCTAATCTATCTTATCCTCTAACCTATCCTATCCTCTGTCCTATCCTATCCAAAATCGTATCCTCTATCCTATCCTCTCCTCAATCCTATCCTAACATCTATCCTATCCTATCCTCTATCCTATCCTATCCTCTATAATATCGTATCCTCTGTCCTATCCTGTCCTCCATCCTATAATATCATCTATCCTATCCTATTCTCTATCCTATCCTATCGTATCACCTAACGTATCCTATCCTCTATACTATCCAATCTTATATCCTATAATCTATCCTATCCTATCCTCTATTATATCCTATCCTCTATTATATCCTATCCTCTATTATATCCTATCCTCTATCCTTTCCTATCCTCTATCCTATCCTATCCTCTATCCTATCCTATCCTTTATCCTATCCTATCCTCTATCCTATTCTATCCTCTATCCTATCCTATCCTCTATCCTATCCTATCCTCTAACCTATTCTATACTCTATCCTATCCTTTCCGCTATCCTATCCTATCCTCTATCCTATCCTATCCTCTATCCTATCCTATCCTCTATCCTGTCCTATCCTCTATCCTATCATATCCTCTATCCTATCCTAACCTCTATCGTATCCTATCCTCTATCCTATCCTATCCTCTATCGTCTCCTATCCTCTATCCTATCCAATCCTCTATCCTATCCTCTATGCGATACCATCCTCTATGCTATCCTATCACCTATCCTATTCTATAATCTATCCTATCCTCTATGCAATCCTATCCTCTATCCTATCCTATCCCCTACCCTATCCAATCCCCTATCCTGTCCTCTATCCTATCCTCTATCCTATCCTATCCTCTATCCCATCCTGTCCTCTATCCTATCATATAATCTATCCTATCCTATCCTCTATCCTATCCTATCCTCTATCCTATCCTATCCTCTATCCTATCCTATCCTCTATCCTATCCTATCCTCTATCGTCTCCTATCCTCTTTCCTATCCAATCCCCTACCCTATCCTCTATCCTATCCTATCCTCTATAATATCGTATCCTCTAACCTATCCTATCCTCTATAATATCCTATCCTCTATCCTATCCTATCCTCTATCCTGTCCTATCCTCTATCCTATCCTATCCACTATCCTATCCTATCCTCTATCCTATCCTATCCTCTATCCTATCCTATCCTCTATCCTATCCTATCCTCTACATTATCCTATCCTCTATCCTATCCTATTCTCTATCCTATCCAATCCCCTATCCTATCCTCTATGCAATCCTATCCTCTATCCTATCCTATCCTCTATAATATCGTATCCTCTGTCCCATCCTATCCTCTATCCTATCCTATCCTCTATCCTATCCTATCCACAACCTATCCTATCCTCTATCCTATCCTATCCTCTATCCTATCATATCCTCTATCCTATCCTCTATCCTATCCTATCATCTATCCTATCCTATCCTCTATCGTCTCCTATCCTCTTTCCTATCCAATCCCCTACCCTATCCTCTATCCTATCCTATCCTCTATAATATCGTAACCTCTATCATATTCTATCCTCTATCCTATCCAATCCTCTATCCTATCCAATCCCCCATCCTATCCTCTATCCGATCATATCCTCTATCATATCCTATCCTCTATAATATCGTATCCTCTATCCTATAATATCATTTACCCTATCCTATTCTCTATCCTATCCTATCCTCTATCCTATCCTATCCTCTATCCTATCCTATCATCTATCCTATCCTATCCTATCCTCTATCCTATCCTATCCTCTCCTATCCTCTATCCTATCCTATCCTCTATCTATTCCTATCCTCTATCCTATTCTATACTCTATTCTATCCTATCCTCTATCCTATCCTATTCTCTATCCTATCCTCTATCCTATCCTATCCTCTATCCTATCCTATCATCTATCCTATCCTATCCTCTATCCTATCCTCTATAATATCGTATCCTCTACCCTATCCTATCCTCTATCCTATCCTATCCTCTATCCTATCCTATCCTCTATCCTATTCTATCCTCTATCCTATCCTATCCTCTATCCTATCCTATCCTCTATCCTATCCTCTATAATATCGTATCCTCTATCGTCTCGTATCCTCTTTCCTATCCAATCCCCTACCCTATCCTCTATCCTATCCTATCCTCTATAATATCGTAACCTCTATCATATTCTATCCTCTATCCTATCCAATCCTCTATCCTATCCAATCCCCCATCCTATCCCCTATCCGATCATATCCTCTATCATATCCTATCCTCTATAATATCGTATCCTCTATCCTATAATATCATTTGCCCCATCCTATTCTCTATCCTATCCTATCCTCTATCCTATCCTATTCTCTATCCTATCCTATCCTCTATCCTATTCTATAATGTATCCTATCCTCTATGCAATCCTATCCTCTATCCTATCCTATCCCCTACCCTATCCAATCCCCTATCCTATCCTCTATCCTATCCTCTCTCCTATCCTATTCTCTATCCCATCCTGTCCTCTAACCTATCCTATAATATATCCTATCCTATCCTCTATCCTATCCTATCCTCTATCCTATCCTATCCTCTATCTATTCCTATCCTCTATCCCATCCTATCCTCTATCCTGTCCCATCCTCTATCCTATCCTATCCTCCATACTATCGTATCATCTGTCCTATCCTATCCTGTATCGTATCCTATCCTCTATCCTCTGTCCTATCCTAACCTCTATCCTATCCTCTATAATATCGTATCCTCTACCCTATCCTATCCTATATCCTATAATATCATCTATCCTATGCTATTCTCTATCCTATCCCATCCTCTGCCCTATTCTTCACTCTATCCTATCATATCCTCTATCCTATCCACTTTCCTATCCTATTCTCTATCCTATCCTATCCTCTATCCTATCCTATCCTCTATCCTATCCTCTATTCTATGCTATCCTCTATCCTATCCTATCATCTATCCTATCCTATCCTCTATCCTATCCTCTATAATATCGTATCCTCTACCCAATCCTATCCTCTATCCTATCCTATCCTCTATCCTATCCTATCCTCTATCCTATCCTATCCTCTATCCTATCCTATCCTCTATCCTATCCTATCATCTATCCTATCCTATCCTATCCTCTATCCTATCCTCTATCCTATCCTCTATCCTATCCTATACTCTATCTATTCCTATCCTCTATCCTATTCTATACTCTATTCTATCCTATCCTCTATCCTATCCTATTCTCTATCCTATCCTCTATCCTATCCTATCCTCTATCCTATCCTATCCTCTATCCTATCCTTTTTTTTTTTTTTTTTTAAACGGGTATTTGTCTCTATTTCATTTTCTAAAATTACAGAATCACCTAAAAATTACAATGTCTGTCGTAGTTAAAACTATTTCGCTTATTCAAAATTGTTTGTAAATCTAATACAGTATAATAGTGCTTAGTATAATATAGTATAGTATAGTATACGAAATGCAATAAATTCAAATTCAAATTCAAAAACACTAAAATAAACTAACTTCTTATTTAACTTTTAACGTATCTTATCTTATTTTATTCGCTACTGTAAATAATTTTCTAGCCTCTATGTATATATATATATATATATATATATATATATATTTCTATAAATGTTCTTATTTTCTAGTCTTAAACGCTACCTTATTTTTAATTGATTTTTTTTTGGTTTTTTCGCTCTTAGCCTAATTTAACCTATCATTAAAACGCCTGCGCGTGGTCTAAACGTGTCAAGGTGTCGATACCTTCTCTTACTCTAATTTTTTATTCTTAACTGTATGTTACTTCTTTTATTTTACACGATATACAAAATCTGCTTTGGCGAAATGCCAGCCCTGCTCTCTGGCTTTCCAAAGAGCCCCCACACGGTTTTATCGTACCCGGCGTTTTCTTAGGTGTTTTCGCGATTATGGTTCCGTACGAAAATTGACCTATCGGGCCGAAATTCGGTATACGCCTATTTCGGAGGGTGGCGAGTCTTTCGGGGTCGGATTGGAGAAGTATTCTCCCCCCTGAAAAACTTTTTCGATTTTGCCCCCTCCTTTCCGAGCTGTGGGAAAAATTACCTCGAATTTTGAGATTTTCAAAAAGCTGATCCGGTAGTCGGTTAGGGCTCGGCTAGAGCTTTACAACGAGCCGTCGCACGCCTAGATCGGATAAAGTCTAAGTTTTTCTTATATACCGGGTGTCCCATAAATTTTCGACTGAAAAAATTTTCTGGGTAGGCTATCCTCTTGGGGGGGGGGGGGTATCTCGGGGTTGGCGACTGGTCTCCGAAGAAATTTCGGAGGTACACGATTTTCGCCTCCGGCCCCCCGTTCTCGAGATAACGACCCTAACACCTACAGGGATAGGTTTTACGAGAAAACTTCCTATAGGGCGATTGCTTCTTATGTCTATCCCTATCCGTAGCTGCACTAATAGATGTGGGTTAGTTATATAAAAACCGCTAGTTCTCTCTTGTGTTCAAGGTCAAATGATCTCTTTTCCTACTTTTCTCTACTCTTTCCTATTTTTAGGCACTAAACCCTTTCTCCTACCTTATTTTTATGAGATACGACCGACCCCTCGCGGTGTGGTCCCTCTTCCTGGTCCGTGTGTATCGGTTTATCTGGTGGTACTTCTCTATTTCGAAATTTTTTCCCTAAATTCCTCACTTTAAGTCCTTTTTTCTCACTTTCAGTTAATGCACTTCTGTTCTCAATGTGTCCCTCACTCCGACCATTAATTTTAATTATACTAATAATTTTTTCTTTTTACAGGTTTTTCACCGGCACTCTCCGTTCCTTGATTTACTGGAAGGAAGGGGTTTTCGTGTGGAGTAATCTCCGCACGCACAAGCCCGTCTTGTTTTATTAATTAGTAACTAATTTATTATTTTCTCTCTTTTTTTTTCTAGATGTTCCGGACCGTGGTATTTCATCGATTCGTGCGACCGAGTGGGTTTTCCACGAGGAAAAAACCGTACCGTACGAATTCCCGATAACAAGTAAGTACCTTAATTAATTAATTAATTAATTTTAATTTACTTTACACTGTGTCTCGATCCACTTTGTTCAGTTTAATAACCGAATTCACGTGATTTGAACCCGGAGATTCGGAACTAGTCCCCCGGGGGAGATTTGCTCTTATTTTCCTCGAAATCGCGCGAATTAATTATCTTATTTGTAATTCTTCTTTTAATTAATGCTTGAAACTCACTTCGAGTTTAACTTCTTTGTTTCTTTCGCGGCTATAGACTCAAAAATCTGCTGTTAAGCTCCGATTACCGTGGCGGTTCACTTTGCTCTGATTTGGATTTTATCCGTTGGGGCTCGCGTGACCTGTAGCTATCCCCTCCCGCTTGACACTCCGCGTGTTTTTTCTATATATACTTGTTGTTCTATTTTGAAACGGCCTTGAGTGCCTCCTATGTTGTTTTCAAAGATTTTGGTTTTTCGACTGTACTGGTTGTTCGTGTACGAGACCGTTGTCATGCCCTAGTTTTTCTTCTTCTACCCTTGCTAGCAATATTCTTGCCAAAGTATACCATGTCTTATTTCTTTTATGAAAATCAAATTAACCGGTATGCTTAACGGCAGAGTTTGAACTGTTCGGTTATTACAATATAGTTCTATTTCTAATCGCCCGTTTTCTTGTGAAGCCTAACGTCGAGATTTTCACCTATAGTCGCTATTTCAGCTCGATCGAGCCGCGTTCTTTTAATATAAAAAATTTTTTGATCTTGTCGAATGTTTATCGGATATTCCTTTTAAAAAATCACACAGCGTGTTTCCAGTCTTTAATTGATTCTAGCTCACTAATTTGCCCGGTTTTAATTGTCTTTCTCTGCATTTAGGTTTTTTTGTGTTAGCTTCTCATCTGTCCTAACTTGTAACCTATTCTTCTTTCTATTAGTAAGCTATTTAAATATTTTTGTTACTCTATTGTCTTTTCTATTATGAATATTATGTTACTATATCCCTTAGTTATCTTAAGTATATTATTATTATTTAATTTTAATTTTTTTTTTTTTTTTTTTTTGTCTAAACTATACTTTAGTCTACCTTGTATTATTCTCTGGAAGCCTTCCCTGAAATTATTTTGGCGACCGTTATTATAATACTATCTGTCTTTGCTACTTAGCCGTTTTTAATAAATTATTCCTCTATTTATTCCTCGTATGCCCTTCTACTATGAGCGCAGGCTACCGAGGCTATTAAGTGCTATCTTGATCGCATATCGTTCGAGTTGTCCGCATTTTAGTACAATTTGTTATATTTAAAGAACCGTTTGTCTGATCGAAAATTTTCAAGAGTGCTTTTCGTCAAGAATTATCCTTGTTTTTACTCTAGATCCTTCATTGATCGTTTTTAGCGAAAAATGTTTAACTTTTTCTACAAACTGTGTGGACTTTGATTAGCCCACGACTCTTAAACTATTGCTCTTATGGGACAACTGCATCAGTATATTTATTATCCCTTCGTTACTTTGTTTTTGATTTGCAGATAAAATATACCCGTTTGTTATATTAAAACCAGTTATTTACTCCTGCTCTAGACTTTTGGGACCCCTTATATTATTATAGGGAGCCTATCCGAAAAACTTCAAAAGATGTTAATTCAATTTAAAATTGCTAGATTTCATTTTTTATGTTAATTGTTCTAAATTATCTATTTTGAAAAATATCCCTAAATCTGGTCTTTATCACTTAAGAGTTTTGTTTCACTTCCCTTCACATCTTGGACACCCGTTATACAATTATTTACGGTCTTTTACCTAACGTTGCGTTGGTTCTATGTTATTAACCATACTACATCTACTATATAAATTCTGCATTTGTTGCCCACATGCCCACTTTCTTGAGACAACGGCGGCGAGGTATTATACTACTACCTCGATCTGAGCTCGTTCGAGCAAATCTCATTTTGTTACATTTTGAAATATCTTCCAAGCCATTTGTTTGATCAAAAAATGTCAAGAGTACTTTTATTAAAGAAATGACACTATTTTTCCGATCAGTCCTTTATTTTTCGTTTTTGTCACTTTTAAAACATTTTTCCTAATTCTTTCTTGAACTTTCAATCGTCTATAACTTTACAGTTATTGCTTTTAAGAACAAATACGAAGGGTACATTTATACCTAACTAGTTTTTAGGTTTTCGTTTCTTATGTTAATTACAGGTCTTAATTATACTTGAACCTGTTTTTTACTCTTGATTTGAACTTTAAAAGCGTTTTTTCTAATGTAATAAGGCTATTATTGCAAAAGTACTAAGAGGTCTTTGGTCCGTTAAATAATGCTAATTTTCTATTTTTTATATTCTTCTCCGGTTTTTTACATCCTAAAAATATCTTTTTATTTAGTTCCTTTTATAGGTTATTTCTGGTCTCCAATGATTGGTCGTCTCAAAAAAAGCGTCATGTTCACATTTTGGCTTCCAAATGATCGTTCTATCATATCAAAATTAATAAAAGTATAAGTCGCCACGTGTGCTTGGCTTTGTCGACCATTTTGTTATATATGCGAAAGCAATACGCCGCTGGTTAACCAGCCCCTGTTAAGCCTATACCGTATCTGCTGGTTATCGGCACTTGGGTAGTGAACTACCTTATACGCGTCCTACCTTATCGATCTTTTACAGGCAACTGCAATGTTTTTACAGTGATCTACCTTATCCTAGTTCAACTATCTCTCAGTTACTGCAGAACCCTGCCCTATGCGGGTAATTGCGCCTGTGCCGCTGCAACGCTTGCAGCAAGCACTATGCCGCTGGTCCTTACATTTCTCTTTCTGTTTCAGGCGTGTTTCGATGCTGCTCCCATGCTGCAACCCTTCATCAGGCGGCCCGGGGGGAGAGGGGAGAGACGGACGTCGGGTGTAGTCCACTGAAGCGAGTACCCGTGAGTCTGCTGGAGGTCATCCAAGGTAAGTATCCCGTATGTCGGCCTAGCCCGGCCCCGCGAAGTCCGCTTATTCACAGGCGTCAGTTGACTCAGAGATCTCCTTGTTTTCTCCCGCGTGGTCACACGTCCCGTCCCGTCTTCCTCGTCCTCGTCCTCCTCCCCCTCCTCCGCCCGCACCAGAGTGAGCTGCAACACAGGGAAAACAAACATCTTAGCGCCTATATGCTCTCATTTAGTTTAAAAAATTCTTAACTGTCTTATGCAATACAAAGGGAGAGTCCGCTTAACTTAATTATAATTCTATCATCCTCTCGGCGTCAGCTGATTCCAGGTCTTCCTCGGTGTCCCTCATGATCAGGTTGTCCCTGAGATCCTTTTCTCTTTTTCTCTCTTCTTCCTCCTTCTTTCTCAAGATGTCCTTACAGAAGTTTGCAAAGATTATCCATGTCTTTTCCTCCGCCAGGATCCCCTCAATGATGATTTCTATAGAGAGGTTTTCTGGTCTGGTTTTTAATGCCTCCACCAGTGGTTTTCGTTCTTCTTCCCATCTGAGGCATGCAACGAGTGTGTGATCCGGTGTATCGGGGACTCCGTGATGGTACCAACACTCGTCGGAGGCTGTTTTACCTATTCTTTTCCTGAAATTATTAAAAACACCGTGCCCCGTAAGGGCTTGGGTAATATAAAAATTTAGTTGACCATGTTTTCTGTTGATCCATTTCTCTATATCTGGGATGAGTCGGTGAGTCCATCTTCCCACCGTCGCATCATCCCATTCCTCTTGCCACTTCTGTAAGGTGTTTTCTCTTGCTTGCTTCCTTATAACCTTTTTCATGCTGTTTCTCATTACTTCCATTGTCTCCTCTGCGTTTTCTTCTGTATCTACCGGGGTCTCTGTTAGTGTATGCGTGTGTGTGTGTGTTTGAGTGTGTGTGTATGTGTGGGTGTGTGTGTGCGGGTGTGTATTCCTTCTGTCCCCGGTTTCCTCTCTGTTTCTTCTTTCGTAGCTTATTAATTCTGCCACTTCATTTTCTTTCTCGAAGGTTTCTCTCCTTTCTCTTATTTTCAGGTTCCAGGGTACAACTCCGGATAATACCGATAGCGTTTCTAGTGGAACTGACCTATACGCCGATACTACCTTTGTTAGCCCAATTTTCTGTGTTCTCTTCAATAATTTCCTGTTGGTCGGTTTGTCTGCTGCTTCTGCCCATATCGGTGCTCCATAAAGAACAATCGATTCCATAGTCATATAATAGAGCTTTCGTCCTGATTGTTTCGTTCTCATTGAATTCGTCATGATTCTGCTCAGGGCAGACATCGTCCTAATGGCCTTGTTAGTTGATCTTTCGATTTGTTGTTTGAAATTTTTATTGGAGTCGAAGATAACTCCCAAGTACCTTAGTTCCGTAGTTGGCTTTATTTCAGCTTCTCCGATCCTGAAGGTAAGTTCACCCTCCACCCTCTTACGGTTTAGCATAATAATTTCTGTTTTACTTTCTGCTAATTCTAGACCCGCAGTGGTCATCCACAGTCTAGCTTCTTCTGCCATCTGTTCGGCTCTTATTTTTAGTCTTCTGACTGTTGCTGCTTGTACGATTATCGCTAGATCATCTGCAAAGGCAATTTTTTTACACATCGGTAGGTTATTTGCACTAAGTAGTCCATCATATACCATATTCCATAAAAAGGGGCCCAGGACTGAGCCCTGGGGGACTCCCATTTTCATGTTTAGGCGTATCGTTTCTTCAGGTGCTTCATATTTCACTGCTCTACATCTGAAATAGTCTTTTAGTATCCGAGCGAGGTACTCGGGGATTTTTCTATTTGTTACTTCTCTATGGATGGCCGTCCAGCTAAGCGTGTTAAACGCGTTTTTGACATCCAACGCGATTAATGCAGCAAACCTATTTTTGCTTGAGGCCTCTATAGCTGCTTGCCTCACTTCCTCCATAGCGTGGACTGTCGAGGTTCCTTTAGTGAACCCATACTGGCAAACACTGAACGGCTTCTCTCCAAGCTCTTCGTGGAGCCTCGCTCGGATAACGTACTCGAACAGCTTAGCGGAGGCGTCTAAAATGCATATGGGTCTATAAGCTGAGGGGGTGGAGGGGTCCTTACCTTCCTTCCTCAACAGAACGGTTCTGGCGTATTTCCATTTTTGCGGCATAATTCCTCTCGTCAGGATTCCATTGTATAAGGCGGCAAACCTGTCAGGTCTAAATTGCACCAGTGCCTTGAGGATTTCTGGTTGCATGCCGTCAGTGCCAGGCGCCTTTCCCGGTTTCAGGAGTTTGGCAGCTTCCAGGACTTCTTCCGAGGTGATATCCGGAATTGGTATTGACCTGAAATCATTTGAAACAGGTAGATTATGTGTTTCTGCTGCGTTTCTACCTCCTTGTTGTTCCGCTAGCTGCTCTTTTTGAGGAAAGAGCCCCTTCATAACTTTTCCTGCAAATTGTGCGGAAAGAGTCGCTGGTGGATTATTGTTTTTGACCTGTCTCATGACCGCTTTGTATGGTTTACCCCATACATCTTTGTCGATTGTTTCGCAAAGTTCTTTCCAGGTTTGTTCCTTTGATTTACTAATGACTCTCTGGAGATTCTTTTTCGCAAGTTTATACAGGTAAGTTAATGCCTCCCTTTCGTCATTTTTTCCTTTCTTCCTGGCTTTTTGTGCGGCTCTCCTTAGCCTTTGCGTTTTTGCTCTTTCCTTATTTATTTGCGGGTTCCACCATTTATTACTTCTTCCTTTTGTGGACGTCGTATCAGCCTTGTCCAGCGCCTCGTCGCAGATTTTGTCTATACATTCGAAGAATTTATTTTCTTCTTCGTAGGTGTACGTGCTACCAGCATTTATTGTCTGATCCCTTAGAGTTCGATCCAATGCCAGTCCCAGCCTGGTGATGCCGGACCTCGTGACTTTCCATCTAGCTCCAGGGTTTGTATTTCTCCTTGAGATTCCGTCCGCTGTTCTTAACTCTGTAAGTAGGTATTTATGGTCAGAGGCCGACTCTAAATTCAATACCTTGTTAGAAAATTCTAATTCATTCTTTTGCAGGTCCTGGGTGGTCGCTATAAAGTCCAAGTTTGAAGTGGAACTTCCTCGTTCGAATGTGTGGCCTCCTTCCGGAATACACGGGTAAATATTTATTCTTAGAAGTTCATCTAACAGTATTGTTCCTTTTAGATTATGCTCCTTGGAGCCCCAGGCTGGTGACTTGGCATTGAAATCTCCTCCTAGAATTACGCTGTTACCTTTCGCTATTTCCTGGCTCAAGAATTGCGTTAATCTTTTAATTTTAAATGCGAAGAGATCGGTCGAAATGTTGGGCGATACGTACGTACTCACAATCGTTAGTTTTTCCAATCTTACTGCAGAGTAATCGTCTTCTGATTCGTCCCCATCTTCGAGTCGTCTATTTCCATTAAAATTCGTCACCCAGATTGCTGCTGCTGATCCTGTCTTCGTGTAGATCCAGCTGCCCGGGTTGTAGAGTGGTTCTGAAACTAGTACAAAATCTACGCCCAGCTCTGTTGCAGTTTGGTTTAGCAAGCAGTGCGCCAATCTGCAATGATTCAGGTTTATTTGGAGTATCTTTAAATTGAATTTTATAATTTAGAGCTACCCTTGTCCAAACGTTCCATATATTTTCTATATTGCGGGCAATTGACTGCTCCTGCTACATGTTCAGCTTTGGATGCATGTATGCCCTCCCTTGTGCATAAGATACAGCACCTTATTGCCTCACATCCGTTTATCTGATGCCCCAGGTTTCCACATCTTCTGCATAGTTCCTGTCCCTTCAAGTATGCAGAACAGTTGTAGGAGAGGTGGCCGAAGGCATGGCATTTAAAGCATCTTAATAAGTTCTGGGTTCTCTTAATTCTGCAGTTTGTAAATCCAATTTTTAGTTTATTTTCTTGACCTAAAATTTCCAGAGCTTCTGAAGGGAGGGAGACGATTGCCGTCTTGGTTCCTCCGTATCCAAATCTAACAGTTTTAATTTGAATTTCCTCTTTTTGTTTTTGCAAGATTCGGGCTAGTTCCTCTTGCAATTCGTCCTTATCAATAGTGGGATCTAAATCCTTTATCTCGTAGACGATTTTCGGTGCCATTCTTCTTACTAAACAGTCCTCTCCTAAGGTCTGTTTAGCAAATGTTTCAAGGACTCCGGCGTTCGTGCCTTTTTCCATTTCGATCACGATATCGCCTCCTCGCGATTTTCTGACCGTATGGATGCCCTTCATGTTGTCTCCCGGATTTGACTTCAGCTGTTTAAACAAATCCGCAAATGTTCTTGTTTCGCTTGTCTTTATTATTATCGCTTCGGATTTTGGTGGAGGCGGCTGTCTGTCCCTCTGAGCTCTCTCTCTTTCCTTTACCTTTTCTTTCTCTTGCTCTTTCTTACTTTTTTCTATTTCTGCGGCCTCTTCCTTCTTTTTCTTCTTAAGGGCCTTCTTCTCCTCTGCTTTCTTCCTGTTTTCCACTATCTTCCATTCCTGTTCTTGTTTCGATTCGGTTTCCGTTGTTTCTGCAGCTTCATCTGTCTCGCTCTCGTAGATTAATAACTTCCTCGCTGCTTCTGCCGTTGTCTTGCCAGTCCCGACCGATATTCCTTTTTTGTCCTCGCTTTTCCTCAGGATATTACATTGTACACCTATATCCTTGTGGAGAAGGCTGTTCTTCAGGTTTTTGTTCTCGATAATTAATTCGATGTTCTTGAGCCTGGTTATTGCTGCTTCCACTTGTCTGTCCGCTTGAGCTGCATGCGTTTTTGTGGGACTTCTAACTTCTGTTAGGGGATCCATACAAAAACTTTTCAATTCTTTTGTAGACGACTTAGTTTTCTTGAGAAGGGTCGATAATTCTCTTATCAGTTTGAGAATGTCCTCTTCCTCTTCTTTTTCTCTCTCTATTTCTTTTTCTCTTTCTTTTCTCTTTTCTTCCTCTTTAGATTGATTCAGCTTAGTATTCGAGGTGTTATTACGGTCGTCTATCCTTTTCTTTTTCATAGTCGTGCTTCCAATAAGGACCACATCTGAAAATTGGGATTCCGAGTCCGACTCGAAATTCTCCCTGTCTCTTTTGGTTCTTTCTTTTTCTGTGCTTCTTTTCATCTTATCGCTTTTTCTAAATATAATTCCTTTATCCGGTGGGTGGCGTGGCGTTAGCCACTTCTCCTCTTCATCCATCTTCCTTCTTTCTTCTTCAGTATCTGTTATATTTGTTTCTCTCTCAATGATACCGTCTACGTTATGTCTGTCTGTGTGAGAGTTTACTTGTGTTTGTAAGGGTCGGTTTGTTTGCCTGTGTGTACTTATCTAAGTGTGTATATGTCAGTCTTTGGTGGCGGTTATTTCTGTCCTTGTATTGTTTTTCTGTCTATGTGTCTATCCTGCTTCTTCTTCTTCTTCTTCTCTCTTCCTAGTCCTCTGTCCTTGTTTGTTTGCTTGCTGTATGTAGGCTCGCTCGGGGTCGGTCGGTTAGGTCGGTTACGCAACGATCGCAGCCCCCCTCCCCTTCCCTCCGCTCGAGCTCCTTTAACTATCTAACGCTTGTTTAACAGGCCGCTGGTTATAACCTACTGCAATTTACTGTTTCAAATCCCTATTGTTTCTGTATCTACTCTTTTTATTCTTATTATTCCACTTTTCTCTATATTAATAGCTGTTTTTATTTCTTCTAGGTTGCACTACGGATAAGGTATGTCGATTTCAAATTATGTGTTGTCAATTTCAAATTATATGTTATACTGCGGAGTTGTATTGCTTTTTTTTTTATTTTTTCTAAACTTATATTATTCTTAGCTGAAATTATAAAAAAATTTTTTCTTATTTTCAGGTGTTTTTAGGTAAGTAGTGGTTAAACTATTCTGAGGTAAGTAGTGGTTAAACTATTCTGATTTTATTTGCTAATTCTCTTATCTGTGTTTCTATTGCTATTTGTATTTCAATTTCAGGTTCTGCTTCTAATTTTGTTTCTTATTCTCTTTTTTATCTATATTTCTTATTTTTCTCTATTTCTATTTAACTTTCTCCAATTCTATTTCTATTTCTGTTTACAGGAAACTCTTGGTTATCGCCTTACCTGACACAGAAATTATATTATGAAATTAGAAAATTAGAGTTATCTAACGCAAAGATATTTGCAATTATTATTATTACAAACTGGTCAATTTACTTTAACTGTTATTTATTGTATGATCTTTTGTACTTTTTGTTCTAATTTTAGGTACTTATTGTATGCGCTTTCAGGGGAGGTAGTAATTTCGGAACGCCCAGAGATAAACGGGTATTTGTCTCTATTTCATTTTCTAAAATTACAGAATCACCTAAAAATTACAATGTCTGTCGTAGTTAAAACTATTTCGCTTATTCAAAATTGTTTGTAAATCTAATACAGTATAATAGTGCTTAGTATAATATAGTATAGTATAGTATACGAAATGCAATAAATTCAAATTCAAATTCAAAAACACTAAAATAAACTAACTTCTTATTTAACTTTTAACGTATCTTATCTTATTTTATTCGCTACTGTAAATAATTTTCTAGCCTCTATGTATATATATATATATATTTCTATAAATGTTCTTATTTTCTAGTCTTAAACGCTACCTTATTTTTAATTGATTTTTTTTTGGTTTTTTCGCTCTTAGCCTAATTTAACCTATCATTAAAACGCCTGCGCGTGGTCTAAACGTGTCAAGGTGTCGATACCTTCTCTTACTCTAATTTTTTATTCTTAACTGTATGTTACTTCTTTTATTTTACACGATATACAAAATCTGCTTTGGCGAAATGCCAGCCCTGCTCTCTGGCTTTCCAAAGAGCCCCCACACGGTTTTATCGTACCCGGCGTTTTCTTAGGTGTTTTCGCGATTATGGTTCCGTACGAAAATTGACCTATCGGGCCGAAATTCGGTATACGCCTATTTCGGAGGGTGGCGAGTCTTTTGGGGTCGGATTGGAGAAGTATTCTCCCCCCTGAAAAACTTTTTCGATTTTGCCCCCTCCTTTCCGAGCTGTGGGAAAAATTACCTCGAATTTTGAGATTTTCAAAAAGCTGATCCGGTAGTCGGTTAGGGCTCGGCTAGAGCTTTACAACGAGCCGTCGCACGCCTAGATCGGATAAAGTCTAAGTTTTTCTTATATACCGGGTGTCCCATAAATTTTCGACTGAAAAAATTTTCTGGGTAGGCTATCCTCTTGGGGGGGGGGGGGTATCTCGGGGTTGGCGACTGGTCTCCGAAGAAGTTTCGGAGGTACACGATTTTCGCCTCCGGCCCCCCGTTCTCGAGATAACGACCCTAACACCTACAGGGATAGGTTTTACGAGAAAACTTCCTATAGGGCGATTGCTTCTTATGTCTATCCCTATCCGTAGCTGCACTAATAGATGTGGGTTAGTTATATAAAAACCGCTAGTTCTCTCTTGTGTTCAAGGTCAAATGATCTCTTTTCCTACTTTTCTCTACTCTTTCCTATTTTTAGGCACTAAACCCTTTCTCCTACCTTATTTTTATGAGATACGACCGACCCCTCGCGGTGTGGTCCCTCTTCCTGGTCCGTGTGTATCGGTTTATCTGGTGGTACTTCTCTATTTCGAAATTTTTTCCCTAAATTCCTCACTTTAAGTCCTTTTTACTCACTTTCAGTTAATGCACTTCTGTTCTCAATGTGTCCCTCACTCCGACCATTAATTTTAATTATACTAATAATTTTTTCTTTTTACAGGTTTTTCACCGGCACTCTCCGTTCCTTGATTTACTGGAAGGAAGGGGTTTTCGTGTCGAGTAATCTCCGCACGCACAAGCCCGTCTTGTTTTATTAATTAGTAACTAATTTATTATTTTCTCTCTTTTTTTTTCTAGATGTTCCGGACCGTGGTATTTCATCGATTCGTGCGACCGAGTGGATTTTCCACGAGGAAAAAACCGTACCGTACGAATTCCCGATAACAAGTAAGTACCTTAATTAATTAATTAATTAATTTTAATTTACTTTACACTGTGTCTCGATCCACTTTGTTCAGTTTAATAACCGAATTCACGTGATTTGAACCCGGAGATTCGGAACTAGTCCCCCGGGGGAGATTTGCTCTTATTTTCCTCGAAATCGCGCGAATTAATTATCTTATTTGTAATTCTTCTTTTAATTAATGCTTGAAACTCACTTCGAGTTTAACTTCTTTGTTTCTTTCGCGGCTATAGACTCAAAAATCTGCTGTTAAGCTCCGATTACCGTGGCGGTTCACTTTGCTCTGGTCCTCTATCCTATCCTATCCTCTATCCTATCCTCTATCCTATCCTATCCTCTATCCTATCCTATCCTCTATCCTATCCTATCCTATCCTATCCTATCCTCTATCCTATCCTATCCTCTATCCTATCCTATCCTCTATCGTCTCCTATCCTCTATCCTATCGAATCCCCTATCCTATCCTCTATCCGATCATATCCTCTATCCTATCCTATCCTCTATAATATCGTATCCTCTATCCTATAATATCATCTACCCTAGCCTAATCTCTATCCTATTCTATCCTCTATCCTATTCTATAATCTATCCTATCCGCTATGCAATCCTATCCTCTATCCTATCCTATCCTCTATCCTATCATATCCTCTATCCTATGCTATCCACTATCCTATAATATCCTCTACCCTATTCTCTATCCTATCCTATCCTCTATCTATCCTCTATCCTATCCTATCCTCTATCCTCTATCTATCCTCTATCCTATCCTATCCTATATCCTATCCTATCCTCTATCCTATCCTATCCTCTATCCTATCCTATCCTCTATCCTATCCTATCCTCTATCCTATAATATCATCTATCCTATACTATCCTCTACCCTCTCCTATCCTTTATACTATCCAATCCTCTATCGTATACTCTATCCTATCCTATCCTCTATCCTATCCAATCCCCTATCCTATCCTCTATGCAATCCTCTCCTCTATCCTATCCTATCCTCTATAATAACGTATCCTCTGTCCTATCCTGTCCTCTATCCTATAATATCATCTATCCTATCCTATTCTCCATCCTATCCTATCCTATCCCCTAACGTATCCTATCCTCTATCCTATCCAATCCTCTGTTCTATAATATCCTCTGTTCTATAATATCCTCTATCCTATCCACTCCTCTATCCTATCCTCTATCCTATCCTCTATCCTATCCTCTATGCTATCCTATCCTCTATCCTATCCTCTATCGTATCGTATCCTGTATCCTATCCCATCCCCTGCCCTATCCTATACTCTATCCTATCATATCCTCTATCCTATGCTATCCACTATCCTACCATATCCTCTACCCTATTCTCTATCCTATCCTATCCTCTATCTATCCTCTATCCTATCCTATCCTCTATCCTATCCTATCCTCTATCCTATCCTATCCTCTATCCTATCCTATCCTCTATCCTATCCTATCCTCTATCCTATCCTATCCTCTATCCTATCCTATCCTCTATCCTATCCTCTCCTCTATCCTAACCTATCCTCTATCCTATCCTCTATCCTATCCTCTATCCTATCCTCTATCGTATCGTATCCTGTATCCTATCCCATCCCCTGCCCTATCCTATACTCTATCCTATCATATCCTCTATCCTATGCTATCCACTATCCTATAATATCCTCTACCCTATTCTCTATCCTATCCTATCCTCTATCTATCCTCTATCCTATCCTATCCTCTATCCAATCCTATCCTCTATCCTATCCTATCCTCTATCCTATCCTCTCCTCTATCCTAACCTATCCTCTATCCTATCCTCTATCCTATCCTCTATCCTATCCTCTATGCTATCCTATCCTCTATCCTATCCTCTATCGTATCGTATCCTGTATCCTATCCCATCCCCTGCCCTATCCTATACTCTATCCTATCCTCTATCCTATCCTCTATGCTATCCTATCCTCTATCCTATCCTCTATCGTATCGTATCCTGTATCCTATCCCATCCCCTGCCCTATCCTATACTCTATCCTATCATATCCTCTATCCTATGCTATCCACTATCCTATAATATCCTCTACCCTATTCTCTATCCTATCCTATCCTCTATCTATCCTCTATCCTATCCTATCCTCTATCCTCTATCTATCCTCTATCCTATCCTATCCTATATCCTATCCTATCCTCTATCCTATCCTATCCTCTATCCTATCCTATCCTCTATCGTATCCTATCCTCTATCCTATAATATCATCTATCCTATACTATCCTCTACCCTCTCCTATCCTTTATACTATCCAATCCTCTATCGTATCCTCTATCCTATCCTATCCTCTATCCTATCCAATCACCTATCCTATCCTCTATGCAATCCTCTCCTCTATCCTATCCTATCCTCTATAATAACGTATCCTCTGTCCTATCCTGTCCTCTATCCTATAATATCATCTATCCTATCCTATTCTCCATCCTATCCTATCCTATCCCCTAACGTATCCTATCCTCTATACTATCCAATCCTATATCCTATACTCTATCCTATCCAATCCTCTAATCTATCTTATCCTCTAACCTATCCTATCATCTGTCCTATCCTATCCAAAATCGTATCCTCTATCCTATCCTCTCCTCAATCCTATCCTAACATCTATCCTATCCTATCCTCTATCCTATCCTATCCTCTATCCTATCCTATCCTCTATCCTATCCTATCCTCTATCGTCTCCTATTCTCTATCCTATCCAATCCCCTATCCTATCCTCTATGCGATACCATCCTCTATGCTATCCTATCACCTATCCTATTCTATAATCTATCCTATCCTCTATGCAATCCTATCCTCTATCCTATCCTATCCCCTACCCTATCCAATCCCCTATCCTATCCTCTATCCTATCCTCTATCCTATCCTATCCTCTATCCTATCCTATCCTCTATCCCATCCTGTCCTCTATCCTATCATATAATCTATCCTATCCTATCCTCTATCCTATCCTATCCTCTATCCTATCCTATCCTCTATCCTATCCTATCCTCTATCCTATCCTATCCTCTATCCTATCCTATCCTCTATCCTATCCTATCCTCTATCGTCTCCTATCCTCTTTCCTATCCAATCCCCTACCCTATCCTCTATCCTATCCTATCCTCTATAATATCGTATCCTCTAACCTATCCTATCCTCTATAATATCCTATCCTCTATCCTATCCTATCCTCTATCCTGTCCTATCCTCTATCCTATCCTATTCACTATCCTATCCTATCCTCTATCCTATCCTATCCTCTATCCTATCCTATCCTCTATCCTATCCTCTATTCTATGCTATCCTCTATCCTATCCTATCATCTATCCTATCCTATCCTCTATCCTATCCTCTATAATATCGTATACTCTACCCAATCCTATCCTCTATCCTATCCTATCCTCTATCCTATCCTATCCTCTATCCTATCCTATCCTCTATCCTATCCTATCCTCTATCGTATCCTATCATCTATCCTATCCTATCCTATCCTCTATCCTATCCTCTATCCTATCCTCTATCCTATTCTCTATCCTATCCTCTATCCTATCCTATCCTCTATCTATTCCTATCCTCTATCCTATTCTATACTCTATTCTATCCTATCCTCTATCCTATCCTATTCTCTATCCTATCCTCTATCCTATCCTATCCTCTATCCTATCCTATCATCTATCCTATACTATCCTCTACCCTCTCCTATCCTTTATACTATCCAATCCTCTATCGTATCCTCTATCCTATCCTATCCTCTATCCTATCCAATCCCCTATCCTATCCTCTATGCAATCCTCTCCTCTATCCTATCCTATCCTCTATAATAACGTATCCTCTGTCCTATCCTGTCCTCTATCCTATAATATCATCTATCCTATCCTATTCTCCATCCTATCCTATCCTATCCCCTAACGTATCCTATCCTCTATACTATCCAATCCTACATCCTATACTCTATCCTATCCAATCCTCTAATCTATCTTATCCTCTAACCTATCCTATCCTCTGTCCTATCCTATCCAAAATCGTATCCTCTATCCTATCCTCTCCTCAATCCTATCCTATCCTCTATCCTATCCTATCCTCTATCCTATCCAATCCTCTGTTCTATAATATCCTCTGTTCTATAATATCCTCTATCCTATCCACTCCTCTATCCTATCCTCTATCCTATCCTCTATCCTATCCTCTATGCTATCCTATCCTCTATCCTATCCTCTATCGTATCGTATCCTGTATCCTATCCCATCCCCTGCCCTATCCTATACTCTATCCTATCATATCCTCTATCCTATGCTATCCACTATCCTACCATATCCTCTACCCTATTCTCTATCCTATCCTATCCTCTATCTATCCTCTATCCTATCCTATCCTCTATCCTATCCTATCCTCTATCCAATCCTATCCTCTATCCTATCCTATCCTCTATCCTATCCTCTCCTCTATCCTAACCTATCCTCTATCCTATCCTCTATCCTATCCTCTATGCTATCCTATCCTCTATCCTATCCTCTATCGTATCGTATCCTGTATCCTATCCCATCCCCTGCCCTATCCTATACTCTATCCTATCCTCTATCCTATCCTCTATGCTATCCTATCCTCTATCCTATCCTCTATCGTATCGTATCCTGTATCCTATCCCATCCCCTGCCCTATCCTATACTCTATCCTATCATATCCTCTATCCTATGCTATCCACTATCCTATAATATCCTCTACCCTATTCTCTATCCTATCCTATCCTCTATCTATCCTCTATCCTATCCTATCCTCTATCCTCTATCTATCCTCTATCCTATCCTATCCTATATCCTATCCTATCCTCTATCCTATCCTATCCTCTATCCTATCCTATCCTCTATCGTATCCTATCCTCTATCCTATAATATCATCTATCCTATACTATCCTCTACCCTCTCCTATCCTTTATACTATCCAATCCTCTATCGTATCCTCTATCCTATCCTATCCTCTATCCTATCCAATCACCTATCCTATCCTCTATGCAATCCTCTCCTCTATCCTATCCTATCCTCTATAATAACGTATCCTCTGTCCTATCCTGTCCTCTATCCTATAATATCATCTATCCTATCCTATTCTCCATCCTATCCTATCCTATCCCCTAACGTATCCTATCCTCTATACTATCCAATCCTATATCCTATACTCTATCCTATCCAATCCTCTAATCTATCTTATCCTCTAACCTATCCTATCCTCTGTCCTATCCTATCCAAAATCGTATCCTCTATCCTATCCTCTCCTCAATCCTATCCTAACATCTATCCTATCCTATCCTCTATCCTATCCTATCCTCTATCCTATCCTATCCTCTATCGTCTCCTATTCTCTATCCTATCCAATCCCCTATCCTATCCTCTATGCGATACCATCCTCTATGCTATCCTATCACCTATCCTATTCTATAATCTATCCTATCCTCTATGCAATCCTATCCTCTATCCTATCCTATCCCCTACCCTATCCAATCCCCCATCCTATCCTCTATCCTATCCTCTATCCTATCCTATCCTCTATCCTATCCTATCCTATCCTATCCTCTATCCCATCCTGTCCTCTATCCTATCATATAATCTATCCTATCCTATCCTCTATCCTATCCTATCCTCTATCCTATCCTATCCTCTATCCTATCCTATCCTCTATCCTATCCTATCCTCTATCGTCTCCTATCCTCTTTCCTATCCAATCCCCTACCCTATCCTCTATCCTATCCTATCCTCTATAATATCGTATCCTCTAACCTATCCTATCCTCTATAATATCCTATCCTCTATCCTATCCTATCCTCTATCCTGTCCTATCCTCTATCCTATCCTATTCACTATCCTATCCTATCCTCTATCCTATCCTATCCTCTATCCTATCCTATCCTCTATCCTATCCTCTATTCTATGCTATCCTCTATCCTATCCTATCATCTATCCTATCCTATCCTCTATCCTATCCTCTATAATATCGTATACTCTACCCAATCCTATCCTCTATCCTATCCTATCCTCTATCCTATCCTATCCTCTATCCTATCCTATCCTCTATCCTATCCTATCCTCTATCCTATCCTATCATCTATCCTATCCTATCCTATCCTCTATCCTATCCTCTATCCTATCCTCTATCCTATCCTCTATCCTATCCTCTATCCTATCCTATCCTCTATCTATTCCTATCCTCTATCCTATTCTATACTCTATTCTATCCTATCCTCTATCCTATCCTATTCTCTATCCTATCCTCTATCCTATCCTATCCTCTATCCTATCCTATCATCTATCCTATACTATCCTCTACCCTCTCCTATCCTTTATACTATCCAATCCTCTATCGTATCCTCTATCCTATCCTATCCTCTATCCTATCCAATCCCCTATCCTATCCTCTATGCAATCCTCTCCTCTATCCTATCCTATCCTCTATAATAACGTATCCTCTGTCCTATCCTGTCCTCTATCCTATAATATCATCTATCCTATCCTATTCTCCATCCTATCCTATCCTATCCCCTAACGTATCCTATCCTCTATACTATCCAATCCTACATCCTATACTCTATCCTATCCAATCCTCTAATCTATCTTATCCTCTAACCTATCCTATCCTCTGTCCTATCCTATCCAAAATCGTATCCTCTATCCTATCCTCTCCTCAATCCTATCCTATCCTCTATCCTATCCTATCCTCTATCCTATCCAATCCTCTGTTCTATAATATCCTCTGTTCTATAATATCCTCTATCCTATCCACTCCTCTATCCTATCCTCTATCCTATCCTCTATCCTATCCTCTATGCTATCCTATCCTCTATCCTATCCTCTATCGTATTGTATCCTGTATCCTATCCTATCCTCTATCCTGTCCTATCCTCTATCCTCTCATATCCTCTATCCTATCCTATCCTCTATCGTATCCTATCCTCTATCCTATCCTATCCTCTATCGTCTCCTATCCTCTATCCTATCCAATCCCCTATCCTATCCTCTATGCGATACCATCCTCTATGCTATCCTATCACCTATCCTATTCTATAATCTATCCTATCCTCTATGCAATCCTATCCTCTATCCTATCCTATCCCCTACCCTATCCAATCCCCTATCCTATCCTCTATCCTATCCTCTATCCTATCCTATCCTCTATCCCATCCTGTCCTCTATCCTATCATATAATCTATCCTATCCTATCCTCTATCCTATCCTATCCTCTATCCTATCCTATCCTCTATCCTATCCTATCCTCTATCCTATCCTATCCTCTATCCTATCCTATCCTCTATCGTCTCCTATCCTCTTTCCTATCCAATCCCCTACCCTATCCTCTATCCTATCCTATCCTCTATAATATCGTATCCTCTAACCTATCCTATACTCTATAATATCCTATCCTCTATCCTATCCTATCCTCTATCCTGTCCTATCCTCTATCCTATCCTATCCACTATCCTATCCTATCCTCTATCCTATCCTATCCTCTATCCTATCCTATCCTCTATCCTATCCTCTATTCTATGCTATCCTCTATCCTATCCTATCATCTATCCTATCCTATCCTCTATCCTATCCTCTATAATATCGTATCCTCTACCCAATCCTATCCTCTATCCTATCCTATCCTCTATCCTATCCTATCCTCTATCCTATCCTATCCTCTATCCTATCCTATCCTCTATCCTATCCTATCATCTATCCTATCCTATCCTATCCTCTATCCTATCCTCTATCCTATCCTCTATCCTATCCTCTATCCTATCCTATCCTCTATCTATTCCTATCCTCTATCCTATTCTATACTCTATTCTATCCTATCCTCTATCCTATCCTATTCTCTATCCTATCCTCTATCCTATCCTATCCTCTATCCTATCCTATCATCTATCCTATACTATCCTCTACCCTCTCCTATCCTTTATACTATCCAATCCTCTATCGTATCCTCTATCCTATCCTATCCTCTATCCTATCCAATCCCCTATCCTATCCTCTATGCAATCCTCTCCTCTATCCTATCCTATCCTCTATAATAACGTATCCTCTGTCCTATCCTGTCCTCTATCCTATAATATCATCTATCCTATCCTATTCTCCATCCTATCCTATCCTATCCCCTAACGTATCCTATCCTCTATACTATCCAATCCTATATCCTATACTCTATCCTATCCAATCCTCTAATCTATCTTATCCTCTAACCTATCCTATCCTCTGTCCTATCCTATCCAAAATCGTATCCTCTATCCTATCCTCTCCTCAATCCTATCCTATCCTCTATCCTATCCTATCCTCTATCCTATCCAATCCTCTGTTCTATAATATCCTCTGTTCTATAATATCCTCTATCCTATCCACTCCTCTATCCTATCCTCTATCCTATCCTCTATCCTATCCTCTATGCTATCCTATCCTCTATCCTATCCTCTATCGTATCGTATCCTGTATCCTATCCCATCCCCTGCCCTATCCTATACTCTATCCTATCATATCCTCTATCCTATGCTATCCACTATCCTACCATATCCTCTACCCTATTCTCTATCCTATCCTATCCTCTATCTATCCTCTATCCTATCCTATCCTCTATCCTATCCTATCCTCTATCCTATCCTATCCTCTATCCTATCCTATCCTCTATCCTATCCTATCCTCTATCCTATCCTATCCTCTATCCTATCCTCTCCTCTATCCTAACCTATCCTCTATCCTATCCTCTATCCTATCCTCTATCCTATCCTCTATGCTATCCTATCCTCTATCCTATCCTCTATCGTATCGTATCCTGTATCCTATCCCATCCCCTGCCCTATCCTATACTCTATCCTATCATATCCTCTATCCTATGCTATCCACTATCCTATAATATCCTCTACCCTATTCTCTATCCTATCCTATCCTCTATCTATCCTCTATCCTATCCTATCCTCTATCCAATCCTATCCTCTATCCTATCCTATCCTCTATCCTATCCTCTCCTCTATCCTAACCTATCCTCTATCCTATCCTCTATCCTATCCTCTATCCTATCCTCTATGCTATCCTATCCTCTATACTATCCTCTATCGTATCGTATCCTGTATCCTATCCCATCCCCTGCCCTATCCTATACTCTATCCTATCATATCCTCTATCCTATGCTATCCACTATCCTATAATATCCTCTACCCTATTCTCTATCCTATCCTATCCTCTATCTATCCTCTATCCTATCCTATCCTCTATCCTCTATCTATCCTCTATCCTATCCTATCCTATATCCTATCCTATCCTCTATCCTATCCTATCCTCTATCCTATCCTATCCTCTATCCTATCCTATCCTCTATCCTATAATATCATCTATCCTATACTATCCTCTACCCTCTCCTATCCTTTATACTATCCAATCCTCTATCGTATCCTCTATCCTATCCTATCCTCTATCCTATCCAATCCCCTATCCTATCCTCTATGCAATCCTCTCCTCTATCCTATCCTATCCTCTATAATAACGTATCCTCTGTCCTATCCTGTCCTCTATCCTATAATATCATCTATCCTATCCTATTCTCCATCCTATCCTATCCTATCCCCTAACGTATCCTATCCTCTATACTATCCAATCCTATATCCTATACTCTATCCTATCCAATCCTCTAATCTATCTTATCCTCTAACCTATCCTATCCTCTGTCCTATCCTATCCAAAATCGTATCCTCTATCCTATCCTCTCCTCAATCCTATCCTATCCTCTATCCTATCCTATCCTCTATCCTATCCAATCCTCTGTTCTATAATATCCTCTGTTCTATAATATCCTCTATCCTATCCACTCCTCTATCCTATCCTCTATCCTATCCTCTATCCTATCCTCTATGCTATCCTATCCTCTATCCTATCCTCTATCGTATCGTATCCTGTATCCTATCCCATCCCCTGCCCTATCCTATACTCTATCCTATCATATCCTCTATCCTATGCTATCCACTATCCTACCATATCCTCTACCCTATTCTCTATCCTATCCTATCCTCTATCTATCCTCTATCCTATCCTATCCTCTATCCTATCCTATCCTCTATCCTATCCTATCCTCTATCCTATCCTATCCTCTATCCTATCCTATCCTCTATCCTATCCTATCCTCTATCCTATCCTCTCCTCTATCCTAACCTATCCTCTATCCTATCCTCTATCCTATCCTCTATCCTATCCTCTATGCTATCCTATCCTCTATCCTATCCTCTATCGTATCGTATCCTGTATCCTATCCCATCCCCTGCCCTATCCTATACTCTATCCTATCATATCCTCTATCCTATGCTATCCACTATCCTATAATATCCTCTACCCTATTCTCTATCCTATCCTATCCTCTATCTATCCTCTATCCTATCCTATCCTCTATCCAATCCTATCCTCTATCCTATCCTATCCTCTATCCTATCCTCTCCTCTATCCTAACCTATCCTCTATCCTATCCTCTATGCTATCCTATCCTCTATCCTATCCTCTATCGTATCGTATCCTGTATCCTATCCCATCCCCTGCCCTATCCTATACTCTATCCTATCCTCTATCCTATCCTCTATGCTATCCTATCCTCTATCCTATCCTCTATCGTATCGTATCCTGTATCCTATCCCATCCCCTGCCCTATCCTATACTCTATCCTATCATATCCTCTATCCTATGCTATCCACTATCCTATAATATCCTCTACCCTATTCTCTATCCTATCCTATCCTCTATCTATCCTCTATCCTATCCTATCCTCTATCCTCTATCTATCCTCTATCCTATCCTATCCTATATCCTATCCTATCCTCTATCCTATCCTATCCTCTATCCTATCCTATCCTCTATCGTATCCTATCCTCTATCCTATAATATCATCTATCCTATACTATCCTCTACCCTCTCCTATCCTTTATACTATCCAATCCTCTATCGTATCCTCTATCCTATCCTATCCTCTATCCTATCCAATCACCTATCCTATCCTCTATGCAATCCTCTCCTCTATCCTATCCTATCCTCTATAATAACGTATCATCTGTCCTATCCTGTCCTCTATCCTATAATATCATCTATCCTATCCTATTCTCCATCCTATCCTATCCTATCCCCTAACGTATCCTATCCTCTATACTATCCAATCCTATATCCTATACTCTATCCTATCCAATCCTCTAATCTATCTTATCCTCTAACCTATCCTATCCTCTGTCCTATCCTATCCAAAATCGTATCCTCTATCCTATCCTCTCCTCAATCCTATCCTAACATCTATCCTATCCTATCCTCTATCCTATCCTATCCTCTATAATATCGTATCCTCTGTCCTATCCTGTCCTCCATCCTATAATATCATCTATCCTATCCTATTCTCTATCCTATCCTATCGTATCACCTAACGTATCCTATCCTCTATCCTATCCAATCTTATATCCTATAATCTATCCTATCCTATCCTCTATTATATCCTATCCTCTATCCTTTCCTATCCTCTATCCTATCCTATCCTCTATGCAATCCTATCCTCTATCCTATCCTATCCTCTATCGTATCCTATTCTCTATCCTATCCAATCCTATCCTATATCCTATCCTATCCTCTATCCTATCCTATCCTCTATCCTATCCTATCCTCTATCCTATCCTATCCTCTATCCTATCCTATCCTCTATCCTATCCTATCCTCTATCCTATCCTATCATCTATCCTATCCTATCCTATCCTCTATCCTATCCTCTATCCTATCCTCTATCCTATCCTCTATCCTATCCTCTATCCTATCCTATCCTCTATCTATTCCTATCCTCTATCCTATTCTATACTCCATTCTATCCTATCCTCTATCCTATCCTATTCTCTATCCTATCCTCTATCCTATCCTATCCTCTATCCTATCCTATCATCTATCCTATACTATCCTCTACCCTCTCCTATCCTTTATACTATCCAATCCTCTATCGTATCCTCTATCCTATCCTATCCTCTATCCTATCCAATCCCCTATCCTATCCTCTATGCAATCCTCTCCTCTATCCTATCCTATCCTCTATAATAACGTATCCTCTGTCCTATCCTGTCCTCTATCCTATAATATCATCTATCCTATCCTATTCTCCATCCTATCCTATCCTATCCCCTAACGTATCCTATCCTCTATACTATCCAATCCTACATCCTATACTCTATCCTATCCAATCCTCTAATCTATCTTATCCTCTAACCTATCCTATCCTCTGTCCTATCCTATCCAAAATCGTATCCTCTATCCTATCCTCTCCTCAATCCTATCCTATCCTCTATCCTATCCTATCCTCTATCCTATCCAATCCTCTGTTCTATAATATCCTCTGTTCTATAATATCCTCTATCCTATCCACTCCTCTATCCTATCCTCTATCCTATCCTCTATCCTATCGTCTATGCTATCCTATCCTCTATCCTATCCTCTATCGTATCGTATCCTGTATCCTATCCTATCCTCTATCGTATCGTATCCTGTATCCTATCCTATCCTCTATCCTGTCCTATCCTCTATCCTATCATATCCTCTATCCTATCCTATCCTCTATCGTATCCTATCCTCTATCCTATCCTATCCTCTATCGTCTCCTATCCTCTATCCTATCCAATCCCCTATCCTATCCTCTATGCGATACCATCCTCTATGCTATCCTATCACCTATCCTATTCTATAATCTATCCTATCCTCTATGCAATCCTATCCTCTATCCTATCCTATCCCCTACCCTATCCAATCCCCTATCCTATCCTCTATCCTATCCTCTATCCTATCCTATCCTCTATCCCATCCTGTCCTCTATCCTATCATATAATCTATCCTATCCTATCCTCTATCCTATCCTATCCTCTATCCTATCCTATCCTCTATCCTATCCTATCCTCTATCCTATCCTATCCTCTATCCTATCCTATCCTCTATCGTCTCCTATCCTCTTTCCTATCCAATCCCCTACCCTATCCTCTATCCTATCCTATCCTCTATAATATCGTATCCTCTAACCTATCCTATCCTCTATAATATCCTATCCTCTATCCTATCCTATCCTCTATCCTGTCCTATCCTCTATCCTATCCTATCCACTATCCTATCCTATCCTCTATCCTATCCTATCCTCTATCCTATCCTATCCTCTATCCTATCCTCTATTCTATGCTATCCTCTATCCTATCCTATCATCTATCCTATCCTATCCTCTATCCTATCCTCTATAATATCGTATCCTCTACCCAATCCTATCCTCTATCCTATCCTATCCTCTATCCTATCCTATCCTCTATCCTATCCTATCCTCTATCCTATCCTATCCTCTATCCTATCCTATCATCTATCCTATCCTATCCTATCCTCTATCCTATCCTCTATCCTATCCTCTATCCTATCCTCTATCCTATCCTATCCTCTATCTATTCCTATCCTCTATCCTATTCTATACTCCATTCTATCCTATCCTCTATCCTATCCTATTCTCTATCCTATCCTCTATCCTATCCTATCCTCTATCCTATCCTATCATCTATCCTATACTATCCTCTACCCTCTCCTATCCTTTATACTATCCAATCCTCTATCGTATCCTCTATCCTATCCTATCCTCTATCCTATCCAATCCCCTATCCTATCCTCTATGCAATCCTCTCCTCTATCCTATCCTATCCTCTATAATAACGTATCCTCTGTCCTATCCTGTCCTCTATCCTATAATATCATCTATCCTATCCTATTCTCCATCCTATCCTATCCTATCCCCTAACGTATCCTATCCTCTATACTATCCAATCCTACATCCTATACTCTATCCTATCCAATCCTCTAATCTATCTTATCCTCTAACCTATCCTATCCTCTGTCCTATCCTATCCAAAATCGTATCCTCTATCCTATCCTCTCCTCAATCCTATCCTATCCTCTATCCTATCCTATCCTCTATCCTATCCAATCCTCTGTTCTATAATATCCTCTGTTCTATAATATCCTCTATCCTATCCACTCCTCTATCCTATCCTCTATCCTATCCTCTATCCTATCCTCTATGCTATCCTATCCTCTATCCTATCCTCTATCGTATCGTATCCTGTATCCTATCCTATCCTCTATCGTATCGTATCCTGTATCCTATCCTATCCTCTATCCTATGCTATCCACTATCCTACCATATCCTCTACCCTATTCTCTATCCTATCCTATCCTCTATCTATCCTCTATCCTATCCTATCCTCTATCCTATCCTATCCTCTATCCTATCCTATCCTCTATCCTATCCTATCCTCTATCCTATCCTATCCTCTATCCTATCCTATCCTCTATCCTATCCTCTCCTCTATCCTAACCTATCCTCTATCCTATCCTCTATCCTATCCTCTATCCTATCCTCTATGCTATCCTATCCTCTATCCTATCCTCTATCGTATCGTATCCTGTATCCTATCCCATCCCCTGCCCTATCCTATACTCTATCCTATCATATCCTCTATCCTATGCTATCCACTATCCTATAATATCCTCTACCCTATTCTCTATCCTATCCTATCCTCTATCTATCCTCTATCCTATCCTATCCTCTATCCTCTATCTATCCTCTATCCTATCCTATCCTATATCTTATCCTATCCTCTATCCCATCCTATCCTCTATCCTATCCTATCCTCTATCCTATCCTATCCTCTATCCTATAATATCATCTATCCTATACTATCCTCTACCCTCTCCAATCCTTTATACTATCCAATCCTCTATCGTATCCTCTATCCTATCCTATCCTCTATCCTATCCAATCCCCTATCCTATCCTCTATGCAATCCTCTCCTCTATCCTATCCTATCCTCTATAATAACGTATCCTCTGTCCTATCCTGTCCTCTATCCTATAATATCATCTATCCTATCCTATTCTCCATCCTATCCTATCCTATCCCCTAACGTATCCTATCCTCTATACTATCCAATCCTATATCCTATACTCTATCCTATCCAATCCTCTAATCTATCTTATCCTCTAACCTATCCTATCCTCTGTCCTATCCTATCCAAAATCGTATCCTCTATCCTATCCTCTCCTCAATCCTATCCTAACATCTATCCTATCCTATCCTCTATCCTATCCTATCCTCTATAATATCGTATCCTCTGTCCTATCCTGTCCTCCATCCTATAATATCATCTATCCTATCCTATTCTCTATCCTATCCTATCGTATCACCTAACGTATCCTATCCTCTATCCTATCCAATCTTATATCCTATAATCTATCCTATCCTATCCTCTATTATATCCTATCCTCTATCCTTTCCTATCCTCTATCCTATCCTATCCTCTATGCAATCCTATCCTCTATCCTATCCTATCCTCTATCGTATCCTATTCTCTATCCTATCCAATCCTATCCTATATCCTATCCTATCCTCTATCCTATCCTATCCTCTTATCCTATCCTATCCTCTATCCTATCCTATCCTCTATCCTATCCGATCCTCTATCCTATCCAATCCTATATCGTATCCTATATGCTATCCTATCCTCTATCCTATCCTATCCTGTATCCTATCCGATCCTCTATCCTATCCTATCCTCTATAGTATCCTATCCGCTATCCTATCCTATCCTTTCCTCTATACTATCCTATCCTCTATCCTATTCTATACTCTATCCTATCCTATCCTATCCTCTATCGTATCCTTTCCTCTATACTATCCTATTCTCTATCCCATCCTATTCTCTATCCAATCCTATCCTATCCTCTATCGTATCCTATTCTCTATCCTATCCAATCCTATATCGTATCCTCTATGCTATCCTATCCTCTATCCTATCCTATCCTGTATCCTATCCGATCCTCTATCCTATCCTATCATCTATAATATCGTATCCTCTGTCCTATCCTTGCTCTATCCTATAATATCATCTATCCTATCCTATTCTCTATCCTATCCTATCCTCTATCCTATCCTATCCTCTATCCCATCCAATTCTCTATCCAATCCTATCCTATCCTGTATCCTATCCTATCCTATCCTATCCTCTATCCTATCCTATCCTCTATCCTATCCAATCCTCTATCCGATCCTATTCTCTATCCAATCCTATACTATCCTCTATCGTATCCTATTCTCTCTCCTATCCAATCGTATATCGTATCCTCTATACTATCCTATCCTCTATCCTATCCTATCCTCTATCCTATCCTATCCTCTTATCCTTATCCTATCATCTATCGTATCCTATCCTCTATACTATCCTATCCTCTATCCTATCCTATCCTCTATCCTATCCTATCCACTATCGTCTCCTATCTTCTATCCTATCCAATCCCCTATCCTATCCTCTATCCTGTCCTCTACCCTATCCTATCCTCTATCCTATCCTATCCTCTATCCTATCCTATCCTCTATCCTATCCTATCCTCTATCCTAGCCTATCCCCTATCCTATCCTATCCTCTATCCTATCCTATCCTCTATCATATCCTATCCTCTATCCTATCCTATTCTCTATCCTATCCTATCCTCTATCCTATCCTTTCCGCTATCCTATCCTATCCTCTATAATATCGTATCCTCTGTCCTATCCTTGCTCTATCCTATAATATCATATATCCTATCCTATCCTCTATCCTATCCTATCCTCTTTCCTATCCTATCCTCTATCCTATCCTATCCTCTATCCTGTCCTATCCTCTATAATATCGTATCCTCTGTCCTATCCTTGCTCCATCCTATAATATCATATATCCTATCCTATTCTCTATCCTATCCTATCCTATCCTCTATCCTAGCCAATCCTATAACCTATACTCTATCCTATCCTATCCTCTATCCTATCCTATCCTGTATCCTATCCCATCCTCTATCCTATCCTATCCTCTACCCTATCCTATCCTCTATCCTATCCTATCCTCTATCCTATCCTATCCTGTATCCTATCCGATCCTCTATCCTATCCTATCATCTATAATATCGTATCCTCTGTCCTATCCTTGCTCTATCCTATAATATCATATATCCTATCCTATCATCTATCGTATCCTATCCTCTATCCTATCCTATCCTCTATCCTATCCTATCCTCTATCCTATCCTATCCTCTATCCTATCCTATCCTATCCTCTATCCTATCCTTTCCTCTATACTATCCTATCCTCTATCCCATCCTATTCTCTATCCAATCCTATCCTATCCTCTATCGTATCCTATTCTCTATCCTATCCAATCCTATATCGTATCCTCTATGCTATCCTATCCTCTATCCTATCCTATCCTGTATCCTATCCGATCCTCTATCCTATCCTATCATCTATAATATCGTATCCTCTGTCCTATCCTTGCTCTATCCTATAATATCATATATCCTATCCTATTCTCTATCCTATCCTATCTTATCCTCTATCGTATCCTATCCTCTATCCTATCCAATCCTATATCCTATCTTCTATCCTATCCTATCCTCTATCCTATCCTATCCTCTTATCCTATCCTATCCTCTATCCTATCCTATCCTCTATCCTATCCTATCCTCTATCCTATCCTATCCTCTATCCTATCCTCTATCCTATCCTCTATCCTATCCTTTCCTCTATCCTATCCTATCCTCTATCATCATCCTATTCTCTATCCAATCCTATCCTATCCTCCATCGTATCCTATTCTCTATCCTATCCAATCCTATATAGTATCCTCTATCCTATCCTATCCTCTATCCTATCCTATCCTATATCCTATCCTATCCTCTATCCTATCCTATCCTCTATCCTATCCTATCCTCTATCCTAACCGATCCTCTATCCTATCCTATCCTCTATCATATCCTATCCTCTTTCCTATAATATCATCTATCCTATCCTATTCTCTATCCTATCCTATCCTCTATCCTATCCTATCCTCTATCCCATCCTATTCTCTATCCAATCCTATCCTATCCTGTATCCTATCCTATCCTCTATCCTATCCTATCCTATCCTATCCTCTATCCTATCCTATCCTCTATCCGATCCTATTCTCTATCCAATCCTATACTATCCTCTATCGTATCCTATTCTCTATCCTATCCAATCGTATATCGTATCCTCTATACTATCCTATCCTCTATCCTATCCTATCCTGTATCCTATCCTATCCTCTATCCTATCCTATCCTCTATCCTATCCTATCCTATCCTATCCTCTATCCTATCCTATCCTCTATCCTATCCTATCCTCTATCCGATCCTATTCTCTATCCAATCCTATACTATCCTCTATCGTATCCTATTCTTTACCCTATCCAATCGTATATCGTATCCTCTATACTATCCTATCCTCTATCCTATCCTATCCTGTATCCTATCCTATCCTCTATCCTATCCTATCCTCTATCCTATCCTATCCTTTATCCTATCCTATCCTCTATCCTATCCTATCCTCTATCAAATCCTTTCCGCTATCCTATCCTATCCTCTATCCTATCCTATCCTCTTATCCTATCCTATCCTCTATCCTATCCTATCCTCTATCCTATCCTATCCCCTAACCTATCCTATCCTCTATCCTATCCTATCCTCTATCCTATCCTATCCTCTTTCCTATCCTATCCTCAATCCTACCCTATACTCTGTCGTATCCTATCCTCTACCCTATCCAATCCTATAACCTATACTCTATCCTATTCTCTATCCTATCCTATCCTCTATCCTATCCTATCCACTATCGTCTCCTATCTTCTATCCTATCCAATCCCCTATCCTATCCTCTATCCTGTCCTCTACCCTATCCTATCCTCTATCCTATCCTATCCTCTATACTATCCTATCCTCTATCATATCCTATCCTCTTACCTATAATATCATCTATCCTATTCTATACTCTATCTTATCCTATCCTCTATCCTAGCCAATCCTATAACCTATACTCTATCCTATCCTATACTCTATCCTATCCTATCCTGTATCCTATCCTATCCTCTATCGTATCCTATCCTCTATCCTATCCTATCCTATCCTATCCTCTATCCTATCCTATCCTATCCTCTTATCCTATCCTATCCTCTATCATATCCTATCCTATCCTCTATCCTATCCTATCCTCTATCCTATCCTTTCCTCTATACTATCCTATACTCTATCGTATCCTATCCTCTATCCTATCCAATCCTATATCCTATACTATATCATATCCTATCCTCTATCCTATCCTATCCTCTATCCGATCCTATCCTCTATCCTATCCTATCCTGTATCCTATACTATGTTGTATCCTATCCTATCCTCTATCCTATCCTATCCTCTATCCTATCCTATCCTCTATCCTATCCTATCCTCTATCCTATCCCATCCTCTATCCTATCCTATCCTCTATCCTATCTTATCCTCTATCCTAGCCTATCCTCTATCCTATCCTATCCTCTATCCTATCCCATCCTCTATCCTATCCTATCCTCTATCCTATCCTATCCTCTATCCTAGCCTATCCTCTATCCTATCCTATCCTGTATCCTATCCTATCCTCTACCCTATCCTATCCTCTATCCTATCCTATCCTCTATCCTATCCTATCCTCTATCCTATCCTATCCTCTATCCTATCCTATCCTCTATCGTATCCCATCCTCTATCCTATCCTATCCTCTATCCTATCCTATCCTCTATCCCATCCTATTCTCTATCCAATCCTATCCTATTCTCTATCGTAACCTATTCTCTATCCTATCCAATCCTATATCGTATCCTATATCCTATCCTATCCTCTATCCTATCCTATCCTCTATCCTATCCTATCCTCCATCCTATCCTATCCTCTATTTTATCCTATCCTCTATCCTATCCCATCCTCTATCCTATCCTATCCTCTATCCTATCCTATCCTCTATCCCATCCTATTCTCTATCCAATCCTATCCTATTCTCTATCGTATCCTATTCTCTATCCTATCCAATCCTATATCGTATACTATATCCTATCCTATCCTCTATCCTATCCTATCCTCTATCCTATTCTATCCTCTATCCTACCCTATCCTCTATCCTATCCCATCCTCTATCCTATCCTATCCTCTATCCTATCCTATCCTCTATCCCATCCTATTCTCTATCCAATCCTATCCTATCCTCTATCGTATCCTGTTCTCTATCCTATCCAATCCTATATCGTATCCTCTATCCTATCCTATCCACTATCCTATCCTATCCTGTATCCTATGCTATCCTCTATCCTATCCTATCCTCTATCCTATCCTATCCTCTATCCTATCCTATCCTCTATCCTATCCTATCCTTTATCCTATCCTATCCTCTATCCTATCCTATCCTCTATCCTATCCTTTCCGCTATCCTATCCTATTCTCTATAATATCGCATCCTCTGCCCTATCCTTGCTCTATCCTATAATATCATATATCCTATCCTATTCTCTATCCTATCCTATCCTATCATCTATCCTATTCTATACTCTATCCTATCCTATCCTCTATCCTATACTATCCTCTACCCTATCCTATCCTCTATCCTATCCTATCATCTATCCTATCCGATCCTCTATCCTATCCTATCCTCTATAATATCGTATCCTCTATCATATCCTATCCTCTTACCTATAATATCATCTATCCTATTCTATACTCTATCTTATCCTATCCTCTATCCTATAATATTCTCTGTCCTATCCATTCCACTATCCTATCTTATGCTCTATCCTATCCTATACTCCATCCTATCCTATCCTCTATCCTATCCTATCCTCTATCCTATCATATCCTCTATCCTATCCTATCCTATCCTCTTATCCTATCCTATCCTCAATCCTATCCTATCCTATCCTCTATCCTATCCTATCCTCTATCCTATCCTATCCTCTATCCTATCCTATCCTCTATCCTATCCTATCCTCTATCCTATCCTATCCTCTATCGTATCCCATCCTCTATCCTATCCTATCCTCTATCCTATCCTATCCTCTATCCCATCCTATTCTCTATCCAATCCTATCCTATTCTCTATCGTAACCTATTCTCTATCCTATCCAATCCTATATCGTATCCTATATCCTATCCTATCCTCTATCCTATCCTATCCTCTATCCTATCCTATCCTCCATCCTATCCTATCCTCTATTTTATCCTATCCTCTATCCTATCCCATCCTCTATCCTATCCTATCCTCTATCCTATCCTATCCTCTATCCCATCCTATTCTCTATCCAATCCTATCCTATTCTCTATCGTATCCTATTCTCTATCCTATCCAATCCTATATCGTATACTATATCCTATCCTATCCTCTATCCTATCCTATCCTCTATCCTATTCTATCCTCTATCCTACCCTATCCTCTATCCTATCCCATCCTCTATCCTATCCTATCCTCTATCCTATCCTATCCTCTATCCCATCCTATTCTCTATCCAATCCTATCCTATCCTCTATCGTATCCTATTCTCTATCCTATCCAATCCTATATCGTATCCTCTATCCTATCCTATCCACTATCCTATCCTATCCTGTATCCTATGCTATCCTCTATCCTATCCTATCCTCTATCCTATCCTATCCTCTATCCTATCCTATCCTCTATCCTATCCTATCCTTTATCCTATCCTATCCTCTATCCTATCCTATCCTCTATCCTATCCTTTCCGCTATCCTATCCTATTCTCTATAATATCGCATCCTCTGCCCTATCCTTGCTCTATCCTATAATATCATATATCCTATCCTATTCTCTATCCTATCCTATCCTATCATCTATCCTATTCTATACTCTATCCTATCCTATCCTCTATCCTATACTATCCTCTACCCTATCCTATCCTCTATCCTATCCTATCATCTATCCTATCCGATCCTCTATCCTATCCTATCCTCTATAATATCGTATCCTCTATCATATCCTATCCTCTTACCTATAATATCATCTATCCTATTCTATACTCTATCTTATCCTATCCTCTATCCTATAATATTCTCTGTCCTATCCATTCCACTATCCTATCTTATGCTCTATCCTATCCTATCCTCTATCCTATCCTTTCCGCTATCCTATCCTATCCTCTTATCCTATCCTATCCTCTATCATATCCTATCCTATCCTCTATCCTATCCTATCCTCTATCCTATCCTTTCCTCTATACTATCCTATCCTCTATCGTATCCTATTCTCTATCCTATCCAATCCTATATCGTATCCTCTATCCTATCCTATCCACTATCCTATCCTATCCTGTATCCTATGCTATCCTCTATCCTATCCTATCCTCTATCCTATCCTATCCTCTATCCTATCCTATCCTCTATCCTATCCTATCCTTTATCCTATCCTATCCTCTATCCTATCCTATCCTCTATCCTATCCTATCCTCTATCCTATCCTTTCCGCTATCCTATCCTATCCTCTATAATATCGTATCCTCTGTCCTATCCTTGCTCTATCCTATAATATCATATATCCTATCCTATCCTCTATCCTATCCTATCCTCTATCCTATCCTATCCTCTATCCTATCCCATCCTCTATCCTATAATATCCTCTATCCTATCCTATCCTATTCTCTATCGTATCCTATATCCTATCCTATCCTCTATCCTATCCGATCCTCTATCCTATCCTATCATCTATAATATCGTATCCTCTGTCCTATCCTTGCTCTATCCTATAATATCATATATCCTATCCTATTCTCTATCCTATCCTATCTTATCCTCTATCGTATCCTATCCTCTATCCTATCCAATCCTATATCCTATCTTCTATCCTATCCTATCCTCTATCCTATCCTATCCTCTTATCCTATCCTATCCTCTATCCTATCCTATCCTCTATCCTATCCTATCCTCTATCCTATCCTATCCTCTATCCTATCCTCTATCCTATCCTCTATCCTATCCTTTCCTCTATCCTATCCTATCCTCTATCATCATCCTATTCTCTATCCAATCCTATCCTATCCTCCATCGTATCCTATTCTCTATCCTATCCAATCCTATATAGTATCCTCTATCCTATCCTATCCTCTATCCTATCCTATCCTATATCCTATCCTATCCTCTATCCTATCCTATCCTCTATCCTATCCTATCCTCTATCCTAACCGATCCTCTATCCTATCCTATCCTCTATCATATCCTATCCTCTTTCCTATAATATCATCTATCCTATCCTATTCTCTATCCTATCCTATCCTCTATCCTATCCTATCCTCTATCCCATCCTATTCTCTATCCAATCCTATCCTATCCTGTATCCTATCCTATCCTCTATCCTATCCTATCCTATCCTATCCTCTATCCTATCCTATCCTCTATCCTATCCTATCCTCTATCCGATCCTATTCTCTATCCAATCCTATACTATCCTCTATCGTATCCTATTCTCTATCCTATCCAATCGTATATCGTATCCTCTATACTATCCTATCCTCTATCCTATCCTATCCTGTATCCTATCCTATCCTCTATCCTATCCTATCCTCTATCCTATCCTATCCTTTATCCTATCCTATCCTCTATCCTATCCTATCCTCTATCAAATCCTTTCCGCTATCCTATCCTATCCTCTATCCTATCCTATCCTCTTATCCTATCCTATCCTCTATCCTATCCTATCCTCTATCCTATCCTATCCCCTAACCTATCCTATCCTCTATCCTATCCTATCCTCTATCCTATCCTATCCTCTTTCCTATCCTATCCTCTATCCTATCCTATCCTCTATACTATCCTATCCTCTATCCTAGCCTATCCTCTATCCTATCCTATCCTGTATCCTATCCTATCCTCTATCCTATCCTATCCTCTATCCGATCCTATTCTCTATCCAATCCTATACTATCCTCTATCGTATCCTATTCTCTATCCTATCCAATCGTATATCGTATCCTCTATACTATCCTATCCTCTATCCTATCCTATCCTGTATCCTATCCTATCCTCTATCCTATCCTATCCTCTATCCTATCCTATCCTTTATCCTATCCTATCCTCTATCCTATCCTATCCTCTATCAAATCCTTTCCGCTATCCTATCCTATCCTCTATCCTATCCTATCCTCTTACCTATAATATCATCTATCCTATTCTATACTCTATCTTATCCTATCCTCTATCCTATAATATTCTCTGTCCTATCCATTCCACTATCCTATCTTATGCTCTATCCTATCCTATACTCCATCCTATCCTATCCTCTATCCTATCCTATCCTCTATCCTATCATATCCTCTATCCTATCCTATCCTATCCTCTTATCCTATCCTATCCTCAATCCTATCCTATCCTATCCTCTATCCTATCCTATCCTCTATCCTATCCTTTCCTCTATACTATCCTATACTCTATCGTATCCTATCCTCTATCCTATCCAATCCTATATCCTATACTCTATCATATCCTATCCTCTATACTATCCTATCCTCTATCCGATTCTATCCTATATCCTATCCTATCCTGTATCCTATCCTATGTTGTATCCTATCCTACGTTGTATCCTATCCTATCCTCTATCCTATCCTATCCTCTATCCTATCCTATCCTCTATCCTATCCCATCCTCTATCCTATCCTATCCTCTATACTATCCTATCCTCTATCCTAGCCTATCCTCTATCCTATCCTATCCTGTATCCTATCCTATCTTCTATCCTATCCTATCCTCTATCCTATCCTATCCTCTATCCTATCCTATCCTCTATCCTATCCTATCCTCTATCCTATCCCATCCTCTATCCTATAATATCCTCTATCCTATCCTATCCTATTCTCTATCGTATCCTATATCCTATCCTATCCTCTATCCTATCCTATCCTCTATCCTATCCTATCCTCTATCCTATCCTATCCTCTATCCTAGCCTATCCCCTATCCCATCCTATCCTCTATCCTATCCTATCCTCTATCCTATCCTATCCTCTATCCCATCCTATTCTCTATCCAATCCTATCCTATCCTCTATCGTATCCTATTCTCTATCCTATCCAATCCTATATCGTATCCTCTATCCTATCCTATCCACTATCCTATCCTATCCTGTATCCTATGCTATCCTCTATCCTATCCTATCCTCTATCCTATCCTATCCTCTATCCTATCCTATCCTCTATCCTATCCTATCCTCTATCCTATCCTTTCCGCTATCCTATCCTATCCTCTATAATATCGTATCCTCTGTCCTATCCTTGCTCTATCCTATAATATCATATATCCTATCCTATCCTCTATCCTATCCTATCCTCTATCCTATCCTATCCTCTATCCTATCCCATCCTCTATCCTATAATATCCTCTATCCTATCCTATCCTATTCTCTATCGTATCCTATATCCTATCCTATCCTCTATCCTATCCGATCCTCTATCCTATCCTATCATCTATAATATCGTATCCTCTGTCCTATCCTTGCTCTATCCTATAATATCATATATCCTATCCTATTCTCTATCCTATCCTATCTTATCCTCTATCGTATCCTATCCTCTATCCTATCCAATCCTATATCCTATCTTCTATCCTATCCTATCCTCTATCCTATCCTATCCTCTTATCCTATCCTATCCTCTATCCTATCCTATCCTCTATCCTATCCTATCCTCTATCCTATCCTATCCTCTATCCTATCCTCTATCCTATCCTCTATCCTATCCTCTATCCTATCCTTTCCTCTATCCTATCCTATCCTCTATCATCATCCTATTCTCTATCCAATCCTATCCTATCCTCCATCGTATCCTATTCTCTATCCTATCCAATCCTATATAGTATCCTCTATCCTATCCTATCCTCTATCCTATCCTATCCTATATCCTATCCTATCCTCTATCCTATCCTATCCTCTATCCTATCCTATCCTCTATCCTAACCGATCCTCTATCCTATCCTATCCTCTATCATATCCTATCCTCTTTCCTATAATATCATCTATCCTATCCTATTCTCTATCCTATCCTATCCTCTATCCTATCCTATCCTCTATCCCATCCTATTCTCTATCCAATCCTATCCTATCCTGTATCCTATCCTATCCTCTATCCTATCCTATCCTATCCTATCCTCTATCCTATCCTATCCTCTATCCTATCCTATCCTCTATCCGATCCTATTCTCTATCCAATCCTATACTATCCTCTATCGTATCCTATTCTCTATCCTATCCAATCGTATATCGTATCCTCTATACTATCCTATCCTCTATCCTGTCCTATCCTGTATCCTATCCTATCCTCTATCCTATCCTATCCTCTATCCTATCCTATCCTTTATCCTATCCTATCCTCTATCCTATCCTATCCTCTATCAAATCCTTTCCGCTATCCTATCCTATCCTCTATCCTATCCTATCCTCTTATCCTATCCTATCCTCTATCCTATCCTATCCTCTATCCTATCCTATCCCCTAACCTATCCTATCCTCTATCCTATCCTATCCTCTATCCTATCCTATCCTCTTTCCTATCCTATCCCCAATCCTACCCTATCCTCTGTCGTATCCTATCCTCTACCCTATCCAATCCTATAACCTATACTCTATCCTATTCTCTATCCTATCCTATCCTCTATCCTATCCTATCCACTATCGTCTCCTATCTTCTATCCTATCCAATCCCCTATCCTATCCTCTATCCTGTCCTCTACCCTATCCTATCCTCTATCCTATCCTATCCTCTATACTATCCTATCCTCTATCATATCCTATCCTCTTACCTATAATATCATCTATCCTATTCTATACTCTATCTTATCCTATCCTCTATCCTAGCCAATCCTATAACCTATACTCTATCCTATCCTATACTCTATCCTATCCTATCCTGTATCCTATCCTATCCTCTATCCTATCCTATCCTCTATCCTATCCTATCCTATCCTATCCTCTATCCTATCCTATCCTATCCTCTTATCCTATCCTATCCTCTATCCTATCCTATCCTATCCTCTATCCTATCCTATCCTCTATCCTATCCTTTCCTCTATACTATCCTATACTCTATCGTATCCTATCCTCTATCCTATCCAATCCTATATCCTATCCTCTATCCTATCCTATCCTCTATCCGATCCTATCCTCTATCCTATCCTATCCTGTATCCTATACTATGTTGTATCCTATCCTATCCTCTATCCTATCCTATCCTCTATCCTATCCTATCCTCAATCCTATCCTATCCTCTATCCTATCCTATCCTCTATCCTATCCCATCCTCTATCCTATCCTATCCTCTATCCTATCTTATCCTCTATCCTAGCCTATCCTCTATCCTATCCTATCCTCTATCCTATCCCATCCTCTATCCTATCCTATCCTCTATCCTATCCTATCCTCTATCCTAGCCTATCCTCTATCCTATCCTATCCTGTATCCTATCCTATCCTCTACCCTATCCTATCCTCTATCCTATCCTATCCTCTATCCTATCCTATCCTCTATCCTATCCTATCCTCTATCCTATCCTATCCTCTATCGTATCCCATCCTCTATCCTATCCTATCCTCTATCCTATCCTATCCTCTATCCCATCCTATTCTCTATCCAATCCTATCCTATTCTCTATCGTATCCTATTCTCTATCCTATCCAATCCTATATCGTATCCTATATCCTATCCTATCCTCTATCCTATCCTATCCTCTATCCTATCCTATCCTCCATCCTATCCTATCCTCTATTTTATCCTATCCTCTATCCTATCCCATCCTCTATCCTATCCTATCCTCTATCCTATCCTATCCTCTATCCCATCCTATTCTCTATCCAATCCTATCCTATTCTCTATCGTATCCTATTCTCTATCCTATCCAATCCTATATCGTATACTATATCCTATCCTATCCTCTATCCTATCCTATCCTCTATCCTATTCTATCCTCTATCCTACCCTATCCTCTATCCTATCCCATCCTCTATCCTATCCTATCCTCTATCCTATCCTATCCTCTATCCCATCCTATTCTCTATCCAATCCTATCCTATCCTCTATCGTATCCTATTCTCTATCCTATCCAATCCTATATCGTATCCTCTATCCTATCCTATCCACTATCCTATCCTATCCTGTATCCTATGCTATCCTCTATCCTATCCTATCCTCTATCCTATCCTATCCTCTATCCTATCCTATCCTCTATCCTATCCTATCCTTTATCCTATCCTATCCTCTATCCTATCCTATCCTCTATCCTATCCTTTCCGCTATCCTATCCTATTCTCTATAATATCGCATCCTCTGCCCTATCCTTGCTCTATCCTATAATATCATATATCCTATCCTATTCTCTATCCTATCCTATCCTATCATCTATCCTATTCTATACTCTATCCTATCCTATCCTCTATCCTATACTATCCTCTACCCTATCCTATCCTCTATCCTATCCTATCATCTATCCTATCCGATCCTCTATCCTATCCTATCCTCTATAATATCGTATCCTCTATCATATCCTATCCTCTTACCTATAATATCATCTATCCTATTCTATACTCTATCTTATCCTATCCTCTATCCTATAATATTCTCTGTCCTATCCTTTCCACTATCCTATCTTATGCTCTATCCTATCCTATACTCCATCCTATCCTATCCTCTATCCTATCCTATCCTCTATCCTATCATATCCTCTATCCTATCCTATCCTATCCTCTTATCCTATCCTATCCTCAATCCTATCCTATCCTATCCTCTATCCTATCCTATCCTCTATCCTATCCTTTCCTCTATACTATCCTATACTCTATCGTATCCTATCCTCTATCCTATCCAATCCTATATCCTATACTCTATCATATCCTATCCTCTATCCTATCCTATCCTCTATCCGATTCTATCCTATATCCTATCCTATCCTGTATCCTATCCTATGTTGTATCCTATCCTACGTTGTATCCTATCCTATCCTCTATCCTATCCTATCCTCTATCCTATCCTATCCTCTATCCTATCCTATCCTCTATCCTATCCTATCCTCTATCCTATCCTATCCTCTATCCTATCATATCCTCTATCCTATCCTATCCTGTATCCTATCCTATCTTCTATCCTATCCTATCCTCTATCCTATCCTATCCTCTATCCTATCCTATCCTCTATCCTATCCTATCCTCTATCCTATCCCATCCTCTATCCTATAATATCCTCTATCCTATCCTATCCTATTCTCTATCGTATCCTATATCCTATCCTATCCTCTATCCTATCCTATCCTCTATCCTATCCTATCCTCTATCCTATCCTATCCTCTATCCTAGCCTATCCCCTATCCCATCCTATCCTCTATCCTATCCTATCCTCTATCCTATCCTATCCTCTATCCCATCCTATTCTCTATCCAATCCTATCCTATCCTCTATCGTATCCTATTCTCTATCCTATCCAATCCTATATCGTATCCTCTATCCTATCCTATCCACTATCCTATCCTATCCTGTATCCTATGCTATCCTCTATCCTATCCTATCCTCTATCCTATCCTATCCTCTATCCTATCCTATCCTCTATACTATCCTATCCTCTATCATATCCTATCCTCTTACCTATAATATCATCTATCCTATTCTATACTCTATCCTATCCTATCATCTATCCTAACCTATCCTCTATCCTATCCTATCCTCTATCGTATCCCATCCTCTATCCTATCCTATCCTCTATCCTATCCTATCCTCTATCCCATCCTATTCTCTATCCAATCCTATCCTATTCTCTATCGTATCCTATTCTCTATCCTATCCAATCCTATATCGTATCCTATATCCTATCCTATCCTCTATCCTATCCTATCCTCTATCCTATCCTATCCTCCATCCTATCCTATCCTCTATTTTATCCTATCCTCTATCCTATCCCATCCTCTATCCTATCCTATCCTCTATCCTATCCTATCCTCTATCCCATCCTATTCTCTATCCAATCCTATCCTATTCTCTATCGTATCCTGTTCTCTATCCTATCCAATCCTATATCGTATACTATATCCTATCCTATCCTCTATCCTATCCTATCCTCTATCCTATTCTATCCTCTATCCTACCCTATCCTCTATCCTATCCCATCCTCTATCCTATCCTAATCTCTATCCTATCCTATCCTCTATCCCATCCTATTCTCTATCCAATCCTATCCTATCCTCTATCGTATCCTATTCTCTATCCTATCCAATCCTATATCGTATCCTCTATCCTATCCTATCCACTATCCTATCCTATCCTGTATCCTATGCTATCCTCTATCCTATCCTATCCTCTATCCTATCCTATCCTCTATCCTATCCTATCCTCTATCCTATCCTATCCTTTATCCTATCCTATCCTCTATCCTATCCTATCCTCTATCCTATCCTTTCCGCTATCCTATCCTATTCTCTATAATATCGCATCCTCTGCCCTATCCTTGCTCTATCCTATAATATCATATATCCTATCCTATTCTCTATCCTATCCTATCCTATCATCTATCCTATTCTATACTCTATCCTATCCTATCCTCTATCCTATACTATCCTCTACCCTATCCTATCCTCTATCCTATCCTATCATCTATCCTATCCGATCCTCTATCCTATCCTATCCTCTATAATATCGTATCCTCTATCATATCCTATCCTCTTACCTATAATATCATCTATCCTATTCTATACTCTATCTTATCCTATCCTCTATCCTATAATATTCTCTGTCCTATCCTTTCCACTATCCTATCTTATGCTCTATCCTATCCTATACTCCATCCTATCCTATCCTCTATCCTATCCTATCCTCTATCCTATCATATCCTCTATCCTATCCTATCCTATCCTCTTATCCTATCCTATCCTCAATCCTATCCTATCCTATCCTCTATCCTATCCTATCCTCTATCCTATCCTTTCCTCTATACTATCCTATACTCTATCGTATCCTATCCTCTATCCTATCCAATCCTATATCCTATACTCTATCATATCCTATCCTCTATCCTATCCTATCCTCTATCCGATTCTATCCTCTATCCTATCCTATCATCTATCCTATCCGATCCTCTATCCTATCCTATCCTCTATAATATCGTATCCTCTATCATATCCTATCCTCTTACCTATAATATCATCTATCCTATTCTATACTCTATCTTATCCTATCCTCTATCCTATAATATTCTCTGTCCTATCCTTTCCACTATCCTATCTTATGCTCTATCCTATCCTATACTCCATCCTATCCTATCCTCTATCCTATCCTATCCTCTATCCTATCATATCCTCTATCCTATCCTATCCTATCCTCTTATCCTATCCTATCCTCAATCCTATCCTATCCTATCCTCTATCCTATCCTATCCTCTATCCTATCCTTTCCTCTATACTATCCTATACTCTATCGTATCCTATCCTCTATCCTATCCAATCCTATATCCTATACTCTATCATATCCTATCCTCTATCCTATCCTATCCTCTATCCGATTCTATCCTATATCCTATCCTATCCTGTATCCTATCCTATGTTGTATCCTATCCTACGTTGTATCCTATCCTATCCTCTATCCTATCCTATCCTCTATCCTATCCTATCCTCTATCCTATCCTATCCTCTATCCTATCCTATCCTCTATCCTATCCTATCCTCTATCCTATCATATCCTCTATCCTATCCTATCCTGTATCCTATCCTATCTTCTATCCTATCCTATCCTCTATCCTATCCTATCCTCTATCCTATCCTATCCTCTATCCTATCCTATCCTCTATCCTATCCCATCCTCTATCCTATAATATCCTCTATCCTATCCTATCCTATTCTCTATCGTATCCTATATCCTATCCTATCCTCTATCCTATCCTATCCTCTATCCTATCCTATCCTCTATCCTATCCTATCCTCTATCCTAGCCTATCCCCTATCCCATCCTATCCTCTATCCTATCCTATCCTCTATCCTATCCTATCCTCTATCCCATCCTATTCTCTATCCAATCCTATCCTATCCTCTATCGTATCCTATTCTCTATCCTATCCAATCCTATATCGTATCCTCTATCCTATCCTATCCACTATCCTATCCTATCCTGTATCCTATGCTATCCTCTATCCTATCCTATCCTCTATCCTATCCTATCCTCTATCCTATCCTATCCTCTATCCTATCCTATCCTTTATCCTATCCTATCCTCTATCCTATCCTATCCTCTATCCTATCCTATCCTCTATCCTATCCTTTCCGCTATCCTATCCTATCCTCTATAATATCGTATCCTCTGTCCTATCCTTGCTCTATCCTATAATATCATATATCCTATCCTATCCTCTATCCTATCCTATCCTCTTTCCTATCCTATCCTCTATCCTATCCTATCCTCTATCCTGTCCTATCCTCTATAATATCGTATCCTCTGTCCTATCCTTGCTCCATCCTATAATATCATATATCCTATCCTATTCTCTATCCTATCCTATCCTATCCTCTATCCTAGCCAATCCTATAACCTATACTCTATCCTATCCTATCCTCTATCCTATCCTATCCTCTATACTATCCTATCCTCTATCATATCCTATCCTCTTACCTATAATATCATCTATCCTATTCTATACTCTATCCTATCCTATCATCTATCCTAACCTATCCTCTATCCTATCCTATCCTCTATCGTATCCCATCCTCTATCCTATCCTATCCTCTATCCTATCCTATCCTCTATCCCATCCTATTCTCTATCCAATCCTATCCTATTCTCTATCGTATCCTATTCTCTATCCTATCCAATCCTATATCGTATCCTATATCCTATCCTATCCTCTATCCTATCCTATCCTCTATCCTATCCTATCCTCCATCCTATCCTATCCTCTATTTTATCCTATCCTCTATCCTATCCCATCCTCTATCCTATCCTATCCTCTATCCTATCCTATCCTCTATCCCATCCTATTCTCTATCCAATCCTATCCTATTCTCTATCGTATCCTGTTCTCTATCCTATCCAATCCTATATCGTATACTATATCCTATCCTATCCTCTATCCTATCCTATCCTCTATCCTATTCTATCCTCTATCCTACCCTATCCTCTATCCTATCCCATCCTCTATCCTATCCTAATCTCTATCCTATCCTATCCTCTATCCCATCCTATTCTCTATCCAATCCTATCCTATCCTCTATCGTATCCTATTCTCTATCCTATCCAATCCTATATCGTATCCTCTATCCTATCCTATCCACTATCCTATCCTATCCTGTATCCTATGCTATCCTCTATCCTATCCTATCCTCTATCCTATCCTATCCTCTATCCTATCCTATCCTCTATCCTATCCTATCCTTTATCCTATCCTATCCTCTATCCTATCCTATCCTCTATCCTATCCTTTCCGCTATCCTATCCTATTCTCTATAATATCGCATCCTCTGCCCTATCCTTGCTCTATCCTATAATATCATATATCCTATCCTATTCTCTATCCTATCCTATCCTATCATCTATCCTATTCTATACTCTATCCTATCCTATCCTCTATCCTATACTATCCTCTACCCTATCCTATCCTCTATCCTATCCTATCATCTATCCTATCCGATCCTCTATCCTATCCTATCCTCTATAATATCGTATCCTCTATCATATCCTATCCTCTTACCTATAATATCATCTATCCTATTCTATACTCTATCTTATCCTATCCTCTATCCTATAATATTCTCTGTCCTATCCTTTCCACTATCCTATCTTATGCTCTATCCTATCCTATACTCCATCCTATCCTATCCTCTATCCTATCCTATCCTCTATCCTATCATATCCTCTATCCTATCCTATCCTATCCTCTTATCCTATCCTATCCTCAATCCTATCCTATCCTATCCTCTATCCTATCCTATCCTCTATCCTATCCTTTCCTCTATACTATCCTATACTCTATCGTATCCTATCCTCTATCCTATCCAATCCTATATCCTATACTCTATCATATCCTATCCTCTATCCTATCCTATCCTCTATCCGATTCTATCCTCTATCCTATCCTATCATCTATCCTATCCGATCCTCTATCCTATCCTATCCTCTATAATATCGTATCCTCTATCATATCCTATCCTCTTACCTATAATATCATCTATCCTATTCTATACTCTATCTTATCCTATCCTCTATCCTATAATATTCTCTGTCCTATCCTTTCCACTATCCTATCTTATGCTCTATCCTATCCTATACTCCATCCTATCCTATCCTCTATCCTATCCTATCCTCTATCCTATCATATCCTCTATCCTATCCTATCCTATCCTCTTATCCTATCCTATCCTCAATCCTATCCTATCCTATCCTCTATCCTATCCTATCCTCTATCCTATCCTTTCCTCTATACTATCCTATACTCTATCGTATCCTATCCTCTATCCTATCCAATCCTATATCCTATACTCTATCATATCCTATCCTCTATCCTATCCTATCCTCTATCCGATTCTATCCTATATCCTATCCTATCCTGTATCCTATCCTATGTTGTATCCTATCCTACGTTGTATCCTATCCTATCCTCTATCCTATCCTATCCTCTATCCTATCCTATCCTCTATCCTATCCCATCCTCTATCCTATCCTATCCTCTATACTATCCTATCCTCTATCCTAGCCTATCCTCTATCCTATCCTATCCTGTATCCTATCCTATCTTCTATCCTATCCTATCCTCTATCCTATCCTATCCTCTATCCTATCCTATCCTCTATCCTATCCTATCCTCTATCCTATCCCATCCTCTATCCTATAATATCCTCTATCCTATCCTATCCTATTCTCTATCGTATCCTATATCCTATCCTATCCTCTATCCTATCCTATCCTCTATCCTATCCTATCCTCTATCCTAGCCTATCCCCTATCCCATCCTATCCTCTATCCTATCCTATCCTCTATCCTATCCTATCCTCTATCCCATCCTATTCTCTATCCAATCCTATCCTATCCTCTATCGTATCCTATTCTCTATCCTATCCACCCTATATCGTATCCTCTATCCTATCCTATCCACTATCCTATCCTATCCTGTATCCTATGCTATCCTCTATCCTATCCTATCCTCTATCCTATCCTATCCTCTATCCTATCCTATCCTCTATCCTATCCTATCCTTTATCCTATCCTATCCTCTATCCTATCCTATCCTCTATCCTATCCTATCCTCTATCCTATCCTTTCCGCTATCCTATCCTATCCTCTATAATATCGTATCCTCTGTCCTATCCTTGCTCTATCCTATAATATCATATATCCTATCCTATCCTCTATCCTATCCTATCCTCTTTCCTATCCTATCCTCTATCCTATCCTATCCTCTATCCTGTCCTATCCTCTATAATATCGTATCCTCTGTCCTATCCTTGCTCCATCCTATAATATCATATATCCTATCCTATTCTCTATCCTATCCTATCCTATCCTCTATCCTAGCCAATCCTATAACCTATACTCTATCCTATCCTATCCTCTATCCTATCCTATCCTCTATACTATCCTATCCTCTATCATATCCTATCCTCTTACCTATAATATCATCTATCCTATTCTATACTCTATCTTATCCTATCCTCTATCCTAGCCAATCCTATAACCTATACTCTATCTTATCCTATACTCTATCCTATCCTATCCTGTATCCTATCCTATCCTCTATCCTATCCTATCCTCTATCCTATCCTATCCTATCCTATCCTCTATCCTATCCTATCCTATCCTCTTATCCTATCCTATCCTCTATCCTATCCTATCCTATCCTCTATCCTATCCTATCCTCTATCCTATCCTTTCCTCTATACTATCCTATACTCTATCGTATCCTATCCTCTATCCTATCCAATCCTATATCCTATACTATATCATATCCTATCCTCTATCCTATCCTATCCTCTATCCGATCCTATCCTCTATCCTATCCTATCCTGTATCCTATACTATGTTGTATCCTATCCTATCCTCTATCCTATCCTATCCTCTATCCTATCCTATCCTCTATCCTATCCCATCCTCTATCCTATCCTATCCTCTATCCTATCTTATCCTCTATCCTAGCCTATCCTCTATCCTATCCTATCCTCTATCCTATCCCATCCTCTATCCTATCCTATCCTCTATCCTATCCTATCCTCTATCCTAGCCTATCCTCTATCCTATCCTATCCTGTATCCTATCCTATCCTCTACCCTATCCTATCCTCTATCCTATCCTATCCTCTATCCTATCCTATCCTCTATCCTATCCTATCCTCTATCCTATCCTATCCTCTATCGTATCCCATCCTCTATCCTATCCTATCCTCTATCCTATCCTATCCTCTATCCCATCCTATTCTCTATCCAATCCTATCCTATTCTCTATCGTATCCTATTCTCTATCCTATCCAATCCTATATCGTATCCTATATCCTATCCTACCCTCTATCCTATCCTATCCTCTATCCTATCCTATCCTCCATCCTATCCTATCCTCTATTTTATCCTATCCTCTATCCTATCCCATCCTCTATCCTATCCTATCCTCTATCCTATCCTATCCTCTATCCCATCCTATTCTCTATCGTATCCTATTCTCTATCCTATCCAATCCTATATCGTATACTATATCCTATCCTATCCTCTATCCTATCCTATCCTCTATCCTATTCTATCCTCTATCCTACCCTATCCTCTATCCTATCCCATCCTCTATCCTATCCTATCCTCTATCCTATCCTATCCTCTATCCCATCATATTCTCTATCCAATCCTATCCTATCCTCTATCGTATCCTATTCTCTATCCTATCCAATCCTATATCGTATCCTCTATCCTATCCTATCCACTATCCTATCCTATCCTGTATCCTATGCTATCCTCTATCCTATCCTATCCTCTATCCTATCCTATCCTCTATCCTATCCTATCCTCTATCCTATCCTATCCTTTATCCTATCCTATCCTCTATCCTATCCTATCCTCTATCATATCCTTTCCGCTATCCTATCCTATCCTCTATCCTATCCTATCCTCTATCCTATCCTATCCTCTATCCTAACCGATCCTCTATCCTATCCTATCCTCTATCATATCCTATCCTCTTTCCTATAATATCATCTATCCTATCCTATTCTCTATCCTATCCTATCCTCTATCCTATCCTATCCTCTATCCCATCCTATTCTCTATCCAATCCTATCCTATCCTGTATCCTATCCTATCCTCTATCCTATCCTATCCTATCCTATCCTCTATCCTATCCTATCCTCTATCCTATCCTATCCTCTATCCGATCCTATTCTCTATCCAATCCTATACTATCCTCTATCGTATCCTATTCTCTATCCTATCCAATCGTATATCGTATCCTCTATACTATCCTATCCTCTATCCTATCCTATCCTGTATCCTATCCTATCCTCTATCCTATCCTGTCCTCTATCCTATCCTATCCTATCCTATCCTCTATCCTATCCTATCCTCTATCCTATCCTATCCTCTATCCGATCCTATTCTCTATCCAATCCTATACTATCCTCTATCGTATCCTATTCTCTACCCTATCCAATCGTATATCGTATCCTCTATACTATCCTATCCTCTATCCTATCCTATCCTGTATCCTATCCTATCCTCTATCCTATCCTATCCTCTATCCTATCCTATCCTTTATCCTATCCTATCCTCTATCCTATCCTATCCTCTATCAAATCCTTTCCGCTATCCTATCCTATCCTCTATCCTATCCTATCCTCTTATCCTATCCTATCCTCTATCCTATCCTATCCTCTATCCTATCCTATCCCCTAACCTATCCTATCCTCTATCCTATCCTATCCTCTATCCTATCCTATCCTCTTTCCTATCCTATCCTCAATCCTACCCTATCCTCTGTCGTATCCTATCCTCTACCCTATCCAATCCTATAACCTATACTCTATCCTATTCTCTATCCTATCCTATCCTCTATCCTATCCTATCCACTATCGTCTCCTATCATCTATCCTATCCAATCCCCTATCCTATCCTCTATCCTGTCCTCTACCCTATCCTATCCTCTATCCTATCCTATCCTCTATACTATCCTATCCTCTATCATATCCTATCCTCTTACCTATAATATCATCTATCCTATTCTATACTCTATCTTATCCTATCCTCTATCCTAGCCAATCCTATAACCTATACTCTATCCTATCCTATACTCTATCCTATCCTATCCTGTATCCTATCCTATCCTCTATCCTATCCTATCCTCTATCCTATCCTATCCTATCCTATCCTCTATCCTATCCTATCCTATCCTCTTATCCTATCCTATCCTCTATCCTATCCTATCCTATCCTCTATCCTATCCTATCCTCTATCCTATCCTTTCCTCTATACTATCCTATACTCTATCGTATCCTATCCTCTATCCTATCCAATCCTATATCCTATACTATATCATATCCTATCCTCTATCCTATCCTATCCTCTATCCGATCCTATCCTCTATCCTATCCTATCCTGTATCCTATACTATGTTGTATCCTATCCTATCCTCTATCCTATCCTATCCTGTATCCTATCCTATCCTCTATCCTATCCTATCCTCTATCCTATCCCATCCTCTATCCTATCCTATCCTCTATCCTATCTTATCCTCTATCCTAGCCTATCCTCTATCCTATCCTATCCTCTATCCTATCCCATCTTCTATCCTATCCTATCCTCTATCCTATCCTATCCTCTATCCTAGCCTATCCTCTATCCTATCCTATCCTGTATCCTATCCTATCCTCTACCCTATCCTATCCTCTATCCTATCCTATCCTCTATCCTATACTATCCTCTATCCTATCCTATCCTCTATCCTATCCTATCCTCTATCGTATCCCATCCTCTATCCTATCCTATCCTCTATCCTATCCTATCCTCTATCCCATCCTATTCTCTATCCAATCCTATCCTATTCTCTATCGTATCCTATTCTCTATCCTATCCAATCCTATATCGTATCCTATATCCTATCCTATCCTCTATCCTATCCTATCCTCTATCCTATCCTATGCTCCATCCTATCCTATCCTCTATTTTATCCTATCCTCTATCCTATCCCATCCTCTATCCTATCCTATCCTCTATCCTATCCTATCCTCTATCCCATCCTATTCTCTATCCAATCCTATCCTATTCTCTATCGTATCCTATTCTCTATCCTATCCAATCCTATATCGTATACTATATCCTATCCTATCCTCTATCCTATCCTATCCTCTATCCTATTCTATCCTCTATCCTACCCTATCCTCTATCCTATCCCATCCTCTATCCTATCCTATCCTCTATCCTATCCTATCCTCTATCCCATCCTATTCTCTATCCAATCCTATCCTATCCTCTATCGTATCCTATTCTCTATCCTATCCAATCCTATATCGTATCCTCTATCCTATCCTATCCACTATCCTATCCTATCCTGTATCCTATGCTATCCTCTATCCTATCCTATCCTCTATCCTATCCTATCCTCTATCCTATCCTATCCTCTATCCTATCCTATCCTTTATCCTATCCTATCCTCTATCCTATCCTATCCTCTATCCTATCCTTTCCGCTATCCTATCCTATTCTCTATAATATCGCATCCTCTGCCCTATCCTTGCTCTATCCTATAATGTCATATATCCTATCCTATTCTCTATCCTATCCTATCCTATCATCTATCCTATTCTATACTCTATCCTATCCTATCCTCTATCCTATACTATCCTCTACCCTATCCTATCCTCTATCCTATCCTATCATCTATCCTATCCGATCCTCTATCCTATCCTATCCTCTATAATATCGTATCCTCTATCATATCCTATCCTCTTACCTATAATATCATCTATCCTATTCTATACTCTATCTTATCCTATCCTCTATCCTATAATATTCTCTGTCCTATCCTTTCCACTATCCTATCTTATGCTCTATCCTATCCTATACTCCATCCTATCCTATCCTCTATCCTATCCTATCCTCTATCCTATCATATCCTCTATCCTATCCTATCCTATCCTCTTATCCTATCCTATCCTCAATCCTATCCTATCCTATCCTCTATCCTATCCTATCCTCTATCCTATCCTTTCCTCTATACTATCCTATACTCTATCGTATCCTATCCTCTATCCTATCCAATCCTATATCCTATACTCTATCATATCCTATCCTCTATCCTATCCTATCCTCTATCCGATTCTATCCTATATCCTATCCTATCCTGTATCCTATCCTATGTTGTATCCTATCCTACGTTGTATCCTATCCTATCCTCTATCCTATCCTATCCTCTATCCTATCCTATCCTCTATCCTATCCCATCCTCTATCCTATCCTATCCTCTATACTATCCTATCCTCTATCCTAGCCTATCCTCTATCCTATCCTATCCTGTATCCTATCCTATCTTCTATCCTATCCTATCCTCTATCCTATCCTATCCTATCCTCTATCCTATCCTATCCTCTATCCTATCCTATCCTCTATCCTATCCCATCCTCTATCCTATAATATCCTCTATCCTATCCTATCCTATTCTCTGTCGTATCCTATATCCTATCCTATCCTCTATCCTATCCTATCCTCTATCCTATCCTATCCTCTATCCTATCCTATCCTCTATCCTATCCTATCCTCTATCCTAGCCTATCCCCTATCCCATCCTATCCTCTATCCTATCCTATCCTCTATTCTATCCTATCCTCTATCCCATCCTATTCTCTATCCAATCCTATCCTATCCTCTATCGTATCCTATTCTCTATCCTAACCAATCCTATATCGTATCCTCTATCCTATCCTATCCACTATCCTATCCTATCCTGTATCCTATGCTATCCTCTATCCTATCCTATCCTATATCCTATCCTATCCTCTATCCTATCCTATCCTCTATCCTATCCTATCCTTTATCCTATCCTATCCTCTATCCTATCCTATCCTCTATCCTATCCTATCCTCTATCCTATCCTTTCCGCTATCCTATCCTATTCTCTATAATATCGCATCCTCTGTCCTATCCTTGCTCTATCCTATAATATCATATATCCTATCCTATTCTCTATCCTATCCTATCCTATCATCTATCCTATTCTATACTCTATCCTATCCTATCCTCTATCCTATCCTATCCTCTACCCTATCCTATCCTCTATCCTATCCTATCATCTATCCTATCCGATCCTCTATCCTATCCTATCTTCTATAATATCGTATCCTCTGTCCTATCCTTGCTCTATCCTATAATATCATATATCCTATCCTATTCTCTATCCTATCCTATCTTATCCTCTATCGTATCCTATCCTCTATCCTATCCAATCCTATATCCTATCTTCTATCCTATCCTATCCTCTATCATATCCTATCCTCTTATCCTATCCTATCCTCTATCCTATCCTATCCTCTATCCTATCCTATCCTCTATCCTATCCTATCCTCTATCCTATCCTATCCTCTATCCTATCCTATCCTCTATCCTATCCTCTATCCTATCCTCTATCCTATCCTTTCCTCTATCCTATCCTATCCTCTATCATCATCCTATTCTCTATCCAATCCTATCCTATCCTCCATCGTATCCTATTCTCTATCCTATCCAATCCTATATAGTATCCTCTATCCTATCCTATCCTCTATCCTATCCTATCCTATATCCTATCCTATCCTCTATCCTATCCTATCCTCTATCCTATCCTATCCTCTATCCTAACCGATCCTCTATCCTATCCTATCCTCTATCATATCCTATCCTCTTTCCTATAATATCATCTATCCTATCCTATTCTCTATCCTATCCTATCCTCTATCCTATCCTATCCTTTATCCCATCCTATTCTCTATCCAATCCTATCCTATCCTGTATCCTATCCTATCCTCTATCCTATCCTATCCTATCCTATCCTCTATCCTATCCTATCCTCTATCCTATCCTATCCTCTATCCGATCCTATTCTCTATCCAATCCTATACTATCCTCTATCGTATCCTATTCTCTACCCTATCCAATCGTGTATCGTATCCTCTATACTATCCTATCCTCTATCCTATCCTATCCTCTATCCTATCCTATCCTCTATCCTATCCTATCCTCTATCCTATCCTATCCTCTATCGTATCCCATCCTCTATCCTATCCTATCCTCTATCCTATCCTATCCTCTATCCCATCCTATTCTCTATCCAATCCTATCCTATTCTCTATCGTATCCTATTCTCTATCCTATCCAATCCTATATCGTATCCTATATCCTATCCTATCCTCTATCCTATCCTATCCTCTATCCTATCCTATGCTCCATCCTATCCTATCCTCTATTTTATCCTATCCTCTATCCTATCCCATCCTCTATCCTATCCTATCCTCTATCCTATCCTATCCTCTATCCCATCCTATTCTCTATCCAATCCTATCCTATTCTCTATCGTATCCTATTCTCTATCCTATCCAATCCTATATCGTATACTATATCCTATCCTATCCTCTATCCTATCCTATCCTCTATCCTATTCTATCCTCTATCCTACCCTATCCTCTATCCTATCCCATCCTCTATCCTATCCTATCCTCTATCCTATCCTATCCTCTATCCCATCCTATTCTCTATCCAATCCTATCCTATCCTCTATCGTATCCTATTCTCTATCCTATCCAATCCTATATCGTATCCTCTATCCTATCCTATCCACTATCCTATCCTATCCTGTATCCTATGCTATCCTCTATCCTATCCTATCCTCTATCCTATCCTATCCTCTATCCTATCCTATCCTCTATCCTATCCTATCCTTTATCCTATCCTATCCTCTATCCTATCCTATCCTCTATCCTATCCTTTCCGCTATCCTATCCTATTCTCTATAATATCGCATCCTCTGCCCTATCCTTGCTCTATCCTATAATATCATATATCCTATCCTATTCTCTATCCTATCCTATCCTATCATCTATCCTATTCTATACTCTATCCTATCCTATCCTCTATCCTATACTATCCTCTACCCTATCCTATCCTCTATCCTATCCTATCATCTATCCTATCCGATCCTCTATCCTATCCTATCCTCTATAATATCGTATCCTCTATCATATCCTATCCTCTTACCTATAATATCATCTATCCTATTCTGTACTCTATCTTATCCTATCCTCTATCCTATAATATTCTCTGTCCTATCCTTTCCACTATCCTATCTTATGCTCTATCCTATCCTATACTCCATCCTATCCTATCCTCTATCCTATCCTATCCTCTATCCTATCATATCCTCTATCCTATCCTATCCTATCCTCTTATCCTATCCTATCCTCAATCCTATCCTATCCTATCCTCTATCCTATCCTATCCTCTATCCTATCCTTTCCTCTATACTATCCTATACTCTATCGTATCCTATCCTCTATCCTATCCAATCCTATATCCTATACTCTATCATATCCTATCCTCTATCCTATCCTATCCTCTATCCGATTCTATCCTATATCCTATCCTATCCTGTATCCTATCCTATGTTGTATCCTATCCTACGTTGTATCCTATCCTATCCTCTATCCTATCCTATCCTCTATCCTATCCTATCCTCTATCCTATCCCATCCTCTATCCTATCCTATCCTCTATACTATCCTATCCTCTATCCTAGCCTATCCTCTATCCTATCCTATCCTGTATCCTATCCTATCTTCTATCCTATCCTATCCTCTATCCTATCCTATCCTATCCTCTATCCTATCCTATCCTCTATCCTATCCTATCCTCTATCCTATCCCATCCTCTATCCTATAATATCCTCTATCCTATCCTATCCTATTCTCTATCGTATCCTATATCCTATCCTATCCTCTATCCTATCCTATCCTCTATCCTATCCTATCCTCTATCCTATCCTATCCTCTATCCTAGCCTATCCCCTATCCCATCCTATCCTCTACCCTATCCTATCCTCTATCCTATCCTATCATCTATCCTATCCGATCCTCTATCCTATCCTATCTTCTATAATATCGTATCCTCTGTCCTATCCTTGCTCTATCCTATAATATCATATATCCTATCCTATTCTCTATCCTATCCTATCTTATCCTCTATCGTATCCTATCCTCTATCCTATCCAATCCTATATCCTATCTTCTATCCTATCCTATCCTCTATCATATCCTATCCTCTTATCCTATCCTATCCTCTATCCTATCCTATCCTCTATCCTATCCTATCCTCTATCCTATCCTATCCTCTATCCTATCCTATCCTCTATCCTATCCTCTATCCTATCCTCTATCCTATCCTTTCCTCTATCCTATCCTATCCTCTATCATCATCCTATTCTCTATCCAATCCTATCCTATCCTCCATCGTATCCTATTCTCTATCCTATCCAATCCTATATAGTATCCTCTATCCTATCCTATCCTCTATCCTATCCTATCCTATATCCTATCCTATCCTCTATCCTATCCTATCCTCTATCCTATCCTATCCTCTATCCTAACCGATCCTCTATCCTATCCTATCCTCTATCATATCCTATCCTCTTTCCTATAATATCATCTATCCTATCCTATTCTCTATCCTATCCTATCCTCTATCCTATCCTATCCTTTATACCATCCTATTCTCTATCCAATCCTATCCTATCCTGTATCCTATCCTATCCTCTATCCTATCCTATCCTATCCTATCCTCTATCCTATCCTATCCTCTATCCTATCCTATCCTCTATCCGATCCTATTCTCTATCCAATCCTATACTATCCTCTATTGTATCCTATTCTCTACCCTATCCAATCGTGTATCGTATCCTCTATACTATCCTATCCTCTATCCTATCCTATCCTGTATCCTATCCTATCCTCTATCCTATCCTATCCTCTTTCCTATCCTATCCTCAATCCTACCCTATCCTCTGTCGTATCCTATCCTCTACCCTATCCAATCCTATAACCTATACTCTATCCTATTCTCTATCCTATCCTATCCTCTATCCTATCCTATCCACTATCGTCTCCTATCTTCTATCCTATCCAATCCCCTATCCTATCCTCTATCCTGTCCTCTACCCTATCCTATCCTCTATCCTATCCTATCCTCTATACTATCCTATCCTCTATCATATCCTATCCTCTTACCTATAATATCATCTATCCTATTCTATACTCTATCTTATCCTATCCTCTATCCTATAATATTCTCTGTCCTATCCTTTCCACTATCCTATCTTATGCTCTATCCTATCCTATACTCCATCCTATCCTATCCTCTATCCTATCCTATCCTCTATCCTATCATATCCTCTATCCTATCCTATCCTATCCTCTTATCCTATCCTATCCTCAATCCTATCCTATCCTATCCTCTATCCTATCCTATCCTCTATCCTATCCTTTCCTCTATACTATCCTATACTCTATCGTATCCTATCCTCTATCCTATCCAATCCTATATCCTATACTCTATCATATCCTATCCTCTATCCTATCCTATCCTCTATCCGATTCTATCCTATATCCTATCCTATCCTGTATCCTATCCTATGTTGTATCCTATCCTACGTTGTATCCTATCCTATCCTCTATCCTATCCTATCCTCTATCCTATCCTATCCTCTATCCTATCCCATCCTCTATCCTATCCTATCCTCTATACTATCCTATCCTCTATCCTATCCTATCCTCTATCCTATCCTATCCTCTATCCTATCCTATCCTCTATCCTAGCCTATCCCCTATCCCATCCTATCCTCTATCCTATCCTATCCTCTATCCTATCCTATCCTCTATCCCATCCTATTCTCTATCCAATCCTATCCTATCCTCTATCGTATCCTATTCTCTATCCTATCCAATCCTATATCGTATCCTCTATCCTATCCTATCCACTATCCTATCCTATCCTGTATCCTATGCTATCCTCTATCCTATCCTATCCTCTATCCTATCCTATCCTCTATCCTATCCTATCCTCTATCCTATCCTATCCTTTATCCTATCCTATCCTCTATCCTATCCTATCCTCTATCCTATCCTATCCTCTATCCTATTCTTTCCGCTATCCTATCCTATTCTCTATAATATCGCATCCTCTGTCCTATCCTTGCTCTATCCTATAATATCATATATCCTATCCTATCCTCTATCCTATCCTATCCTATCCTCTTATCCTATCCTATCCTCAATCCTATCCTATCCTATCCTCTATCCTATCCTATCCTCTATCCTATCCTTTCCTCTATACTATCCTATACTCTATCGTATCCTATCCTCTATCCTATCCAATCCTATATCCTATACTCTATCATATCCTATCCTCTATCCTATCCTATCCTCTATCCGATTCTATCCTATATCCTATCCTATCCTGTATCCTATCCTATGTTGTATCCTATCCTACGTTGTATCCTATCCTATCCTCTATCCTATCCTATCCTCTATCCTATCCTATCCTCTATCCTATCCCATCCTCTATCCTATCCTATCCTCTATACTATCCTATCCTCTATCCTATCCTATCCTCTATCCTATCCTATCCTCTATCCTATCCTATCCTCTATCCTAGCCTATCCCCTATCCCATCCTATCCTCTATCCTATCCTTTCCTCTATCCTATCCTATCCTCTATCCCATCCTATTCTCTATCCAATCCTATCCTATCCTCTATCGTATCCTATTCTCTATCCTATCCAATCCTATATCGTATCCTCTATCCTATCCTATCCACTATCCTATCCTATCCTGTATCCTATGCTATCCTCTATCCTATCCTATCCTCTATCCTATCCTATCCTCTATCCTATCCTATCCTCTATCCTATCCTATCCTCTATCCTATCCTATCCTCTATCCTATCCTCTATCCTATCCTCTATCCTATCCTTTCCTCTATCCTATCCTATCCTCTATCATCATCCTATTCTCTATCCAATCCTATCCTATCCTCCATCGTATCCTATTCTCTATCCTATCCAATCCTATATAGTATCCTCTATCCTATCCTATCCTCTATCCTATCCTATCCTATATCCTATCCTATCCCCTATCCTATCCTATCCTCTATCCTATCCTATCCTCTATCCTAACCGATCCTCTATCCTATCCTATCCTCTATCATATCCTATCCTCTTTCCTATAATATCATCTATCCTATCCTATTCTCTATCCTATCCTATCCTCTATCCTATCCTATCCTTTATCCCTTCCTATTCTCTATCCAATCCTATCCTATCCTGTATCCTATCCTATCCTCTATCCTATCCTATCCTATCCTATCCTCTATCCTATCCTATCCTCTATCCTATCCTATCCTCTATCCGATCCTATTCTCTATCCAATCCTATACTATCCTCTATCGTATCCTATTCTCTACCCTATCCAATCGTATATCGTATCCTCTATACTATCCTATCCTCTATCCTATCCTATCCTGTATCCTATCCTATCCTCTATCCTATCCTATCCTCTTTCCTATCCTATCCTCAATCCTACCCTATCCTCTGTCGTATCCTATCCTCTACCCTATCCAATCCTATAACCTATACTCTATCCTATTCTCTATCCTATCCTATCCTCTATCCTATCCTATCCACTATCGTCTCCTATCTTCTATCCTATCCAATCCCCTATCCTATCCTCTATCCTGTCCTCTACCCTATCCTATCCTCTATCCTATCCTATCCTCTATACTATCCTATCCTCTATCATATCCTATCCTCTTACCTATAATATCATCTATCCTATTCTATACTCTATCTTATCCTATCCTCTATCCTAGCCAATCCTATAACCTATACTCTATCCTATCCTATCCTCTATCCTATCCTATCCTGTATCCTATCCTATCCTCTATCCTATCCTATCCTCTATCCTATCCTATCCTCTATCCTATCCTATCCTATCCTCTTATCCTATCCTATCCTCTATCCTATCCTATCCTATCCTCTATCCTATCCTATCCTCTATCCTATCCTTTCCTCTATACTATCCTACACTCTATCGTATCCTATCCTCTATCCTATCCAATCCTATATCCTATACTATATCCTATCCTATCCTCTACCCTATCCTATCCTCTATCCTATCCTATCATCTATCCTATCCGATCCTCTATCCTATCCTATCCTCTATAATATCGTATACTCTGTCCTATCCTTGCTCTATCCTATAATATCATATATCCTATCCTATTCTCTATCCTATCCTATCTTATCCTCTATCGTATCCTATCCTCTATCCTATCCAATCCTATATCCTATCTTCTATCCTATCCTATCCTCTATCCTATCCTATCCTCTTATCCTATCCTATCCTCTATCCTATCCTATCCTCTATCCTATCCTATCCTCTATCCTATCCTATCCTCTATCCTATCCTATCCTCTATCCTATCCTCTATCCTATCCTCTATCCTATCCTTTCCTCTATCCTATCCTATCCTCTATCATCATCCTATTCTCTATCCAATCCTATCCTATCCTCCATCGTATCCTATTCTCTATCCTATCCAATCCTATATAGTATCCTCTATCCTATCCTATCCTCTATCCTATCCTATCCTATATCCTATCCTATCCTCTATCCTATCCTATCCTCTATCCTATCCTATCCTCTATCCTAACCGATCCTCTATCCTATCCTATCCTGTATCCTATCCTATCCTCTATCCTATCCTATCCTCTATCCTATCCTATCCTACCCTATCCTCTGTCGTATCCTATCCTCTACCCTATCCAATCCTATAACCTATACTCTATCCTATTCTCTATCCTATCCTATCCTCTATCCTATCCTATCCACTATCGTCTCCTATCTTCTATCCTATCCAATCCCCTATCCTATCCTCTATCCTGTCCTCTACCCTATCCTATCCTCTATCCTATCCTATCCTCTATACTATCCTATCCTCTATCATATCCTATCCTCTTACCTATAATATCATCTATCCTATTCTATACTCTATCTTATCCTATCCTCTATCCTAGCCAATCCTATAACCTATACTCTATCCTATCCTATCCTCTATCCTATCCTATCCTGTATCCTATCCTATCCTCTATCCTATCCTCTCCTCTATCCTATCCTATCCTCTATCCTATCCTTTCCTCTATACTATCCTATACTCTATCGTATCCTATCCTCTATCCTATCCAATCCTATATCCTATACTATATCATATCCTATCCTCTATCCTATCCTATCCTCTATCCGATCCTATCCTCTATCCTATCCTATCCTGTATCCTATCCTATGTTGTATCCTATCCTATCCTCTATCCTATCCTATCCTCTATCCTATCCTATCCTCTATCCTATCCTATCCTCTATCCTATCCCATCCTCTATCCTATCCTATCCTCTATCCTATCCTATCCAATCCTATATCCTATCTTCTATCCTATCCTATCCTCTATCCTATCCTATCCTCTTATCCTATCCTATCCTCTATCCTATCCTATCCTCTATCCTATCCTATCCTCTATCCTATCCTATCCTCTATCCTATCCTATCCTCTATCCTATCCTCTATCCTATCCTCTATCCTATCCTTTCCTCTATCCTATCCTATCCTCTATCATCATCCTATTCTCTATCCAATCCTATCCTATCCTCCATCGTATCCTATTCTCTATCCTATCCAATCCTATATAGTATCCTCTATCCTATCCTATCCTCTATCCTATCCTATCCTATATCCTATCCTATCCTCTATCCTATCCTATCCTCTATCCTATCCTATCCTCTATCCTAACCGATCCTCTATCCTATCCTCTATCCTATCCTATCCTCTATCCTATCCTATCCTCTATCCGATCCTATTCTCTATCCAATCCTATACTATCCTCTATCGTATCCTATTCTCTACCCTATCCAATCGTATATCGTATCCTCTATACTATCCTATCCTCTATCCTATCCTATCCTGTATCCTATCCTATCCTCTATCCTATCCTATCCTCTATCCTATCGTATCCTTTATCCTATCCTATCCTCTATCCTATCCTATCCTCTATCAAATCCTTTCCGCTATCCTATCCTATCCTCTATCCTATCCTATCCTCTTATCCTATCCTATCCTCTATCCTATCCTATCCTCTATCCTATCCTATCCTATCCCCTAACCTATCCTATGCTCTATCCTATCCTATCCTCTATCCTATCCTATCCTCTTTCCTATCCTATCCTCAATCCTACCCTATCCTCTGTCGTATCCTATCCTCTACCCTATCCAATCCTATAACCTATACTCTATCCTATTCTCTATCCTATCCTATCCTCTATCCTATCCTATCCACTATCGTCTCCTATCTTCTATCCTAACCAATCCCCTATCCTATCCTCTATCCTGTCCTCTACCCTATCCTATCCTCTATCCTATCCTATCCTCTATACTATCCTATCCTCTATCATATCCTATCCTCTTACCTATAATATCATCTATCCTATTCTATACTCTATCTTATCCTATCCTCTATCCTAGCCAATCCTATAATCTATACTCTATCCTATCCTATCCTCTATCCTATCCTATCCTGTATCCTATCCTATCCTCTATCCTATCCTATCCTCTATCCTATCGTATCCTCTATCCTATCCTATCCTATCCTCTTATCCTATCCTATCCTCTATCCTATCCTATCCTATCCTATCCTCTATCCTATCCTATCCTCTATCCTATCCTTTCCTCTATACTATCCTATACTCTATCGTATCCTATCCTCTATCCTATCCAATCCTATATCCTATACTATATCATATCCTATCCTCTATCCTATCCTATCCTCTATCCGATCCTATCCTCTATCCTATCCTATCCTGTATCCTATCCTATGTTGTATCCTATCCTATCCTCTATCCTATCCTATCCTCTATCCTATCCTATCCCCTATCCTATCCCATCCTCTATCCTATCCCATCCTCTATCCTATCCTATCCTCTATCCTAGCCTATCCTCTATCCTATCCTATCCTCTATCCTATCCCATCCTCTATCCTATCCTATCCTCTATCCTATCCTATCCTCTATCCTAGCCTATCCTCTATCCTATCCTATCCTGTATCCTATCCTATCCTCTACCCTATTATATCCTCTATCCTATCCTATCCTCTATCCTATCCTGTCCTCTATCCTATCCTATCCTCTATCCTATCCTATCCTCTATCGTATCCCATCCTCTATCCTATCCTATCCTCTATCCTATCCTATCCTCTATCCCATCCTAT